>NC_092746.1:120520140-120820854 GCF_047496795.1 Chiloscyllium punctatum | reverse complement strand
GTCTGAGACAAAAACAAACTGCAGATGATGGAACCCAAAGTAGACAGGCAGGTGGTTGGAGGAACATAGCAAGCCAGGCAGCATCAGGAGGTGTAACCCTTCCTCAGGACAGGGGGGGTGGGTGTCGGGGGGAGCTGCAGGTAAAGGGGGTGGCAGAGGCAGGTGGTGAAGTAGGGGCGGGTGACGACAGGTAGAGGGTACGACCTAGTTGGTCAATGGGAGGATGGAACCCGGTTGGCGGCAGTGGAAGGGAGGGGGAGGGGCTGGGAATGGAGTCGGGGGGGATGGGGAGGGAGGGTATTTGAAATTGGAGAACTCAGTGTCGAGTCGTCCGGGCTGGAGGCTGCTGAGGCGGTTGATGAGGTGTTGTTCCTCCGATTTGTGGTGTGGTTTGTTGTGGCAATGGAGGAGGCCAAGGATGGTCATGTTGGAAAGGGAGTGGGAATGGGGAATTGAAATGAGCGGTGACTGGGAGGTCAGGTCAGTCCCTATGGATCCTTACCTGGTCTGGCCTACATGTGACTCCCAATCCATGGCAATGTGGCTACCCTCTGGACAATTAGGGATAGGCAATAAATGCTGGCGATGCCCATGGCCCTTAAATGAATGACTAAAACTCCTCGAGGCCATTTATTCCCTTATTTCCACCTCCTCCCATCTTCTTTACTGACTCTCTACCTTCCTCCACTGCCTCCCCATCAAGGGCAGGTTTTGTTTTTCACTCATTAATGGGATGAGAGCATTAAGTGCCCCTCCCTAATCGTCTGGAGGGCAGTTGAGAATTGACCACAATTCATGTTGTTGAATTTGCCTGGTTCCTTTTGTATCTAGATGAGAGTGATGCTGGAAAAGCACAGCAGGTCAGGCAGCATCTGAGGAGCAGGAAAATCAACCTTTTGGGCAAAAGCCCTTGTATCTAACTGATTGTATTCAGGATATTGTTCGCGACGGCTCCTCTTCCCACTCCACAATCTCTGCTGCCACCAAGGATTAAGCCTTTGATTCTTTCTTGTGTTCAGTTCTGGTCACCTCTTTATAGGAAGGATGTAGATGCTTTAGATTTACCAGGATGCTGCCTGGGTTGGAGGGCTTGTCTTAAGAAGAGGGGTTGAGTGAGCTGGGGCTTTTCACGCTGGAGAGACAAAGGCAGAGAGGTGACTTGATAGAGGTGTACAAGGTAATGAGAGGCACAGGTAGAGTAGATAGCCAGAGACTTTTCCCCAGGGCAGAAATGGCTGTCATGAGGGGTCTTAGTTTTAAGGTGATCGGTGGAAGGTTTAGGGGAGATGTCAGAGGCAGGCTCTTTACACCGACAGTGGTGGGTGTGTGGTAGTGATAGTAGAGTCAGAGACATTAAGCAACTGCTGGATAAGCATATGGACGGCAGTAAATTGAGGGGAGTGTAGGTTAGGTTGACCTTAGATTAAGATAAACGCTTGGCACAACATTGTGGGCTGAAGGGCCTGTGCTGTGCTGCACTGTTCTATGTTTCTCTTATACTGCTCCTCAATAGCATCTTCTAAAAACACGGAGCCATGTTTCACCAGAATGTCGATGTCGTTGTCTCCCAGTTCTCCCTCACCAATAGCTCCCTCTCAGCCTCTCCTCTGTGGCAGCGTTATCCAGCTGCTCATCCCACATCTCATCGCAACCTGGAAAATCCTTCAAGACCCTGATCTGAAGAAGGGTCACTCTCAATTCTCCAATTTCAAATTTCATGTGGATCTCGCTCTTTGTACACCTCCTCTGCAGCAGTAAGATTGTATTCCTTGCTCGGTTCTATCACCCTGTGATCTTTGTATGTTATAAACTGCCTGTACTGCATACAGAACAAAACTTTTCACTGTACCTAGGTACATGTGACAATAATAAATCAAATCAAAAGCAGATTCAAATGGCCAAATGGCCTAATGCTGCTCCTATCCCCGATATTTCTGATGGAAAGGATACTATCCTTTGAGTATGATTTGGAGATGCCGGTGTTGGACTGGGGTGTACAAAATTAAAAATCACACAACACCAGGTTATAGTCCATCAGATTTAATTGGAAGCACTAGCTTTCGGAGCGCCGTCCCCTCATCAGGTGAGAAGCTTTGAATAACTCTGTTAAACACGCTGAAAATGCAGCAACAGAATAAGTTTGAGAGTTGGTTTATCAGAGAGATGAGGTTTCAAATGAGACAGATGGCCTTTGTACCTCCAAGAATACCTCATGCAGGAATTCTCACAGGCAGGGAATAAAACTTTCTGTGGTTCGTCAATAAGAGGGATTCAGACTGACTGTGACAAGCTGTGGTTCAACAAGTCAGGTCAATGAACGAGATGGAATAGCAGCACTGCGTGGTTTCTGGACGCGAGTCTAGCTGACTGTAATTGTCTCACCTCGTTTAGGTAATCGGGAGATTGCATCCGGAATGTGAAATTCTAACTGAGATAAAGAGAGATGAAGAGCAATGTTTGCAAAGTATTAAAGAGAACAGCAACGCTTCTGGCCAGGGTAAGCAGCTCACATTACTGAAGTTAATCAGGATTTAATTTGTTGGGATCGATGTGCGTAAACATCGCAACACTGCTCTCAATTTTTCTGTTCAAACCAATTCAGCGTTCAGAACACATGCCTCCACTTCCTGAGCACAGGCTTTAAGCCAGAAGATCAATCAGGCTTTGTTTTCAAAGATGTTTTACACGATCTCAAAAGGACCAATCCAAAGCTGAAAATGCTCAGCTTCAGCGTTGCAGAGAGACCAGGGTTTCAGACTTAACACAACCTACTTCTGGAGATTTAATAGGAGGACACAGGGGAAGTTGGGAGGTGGGTGGGTGGGGGCGGGGGAGAAGATGGGGGGGGTGATGGGGAGAGAGTTGGAGAAGTCGGGGGAGAGAAATGGAGAAGTGGGGGTTGAGAGAGATGGAGAAGTGGGAGGAGAGAGATGGAGAAGTGGGAGGGGGAGAGAGATGGAGAAGTGGGAGGGGAGAGAGATGGAGAAGTGGGAGGGGAGAGAGATAGAGAAGTGGGGGGAGAGAGATGGAGAAGTGGGGGGGGGAGAGAGATGGAGAAGTGGGAGGGGAGAGAGATGGAGAAGTGGGGGTGGAGGGAGATGAAGAATGGGGGAGAGAGATGGAGAAGTGGGGGGGAGAGAGATGGAGAAGTGGGAGGGGAGAGAGATGGAGAAGTGGGGGGGAATGGAGAAGGGGGGAGATGGAGAAGTGGGGGTTGAGAGAGATGGAGAAGTGGGAGGAGAGAGATGGAGAAGTGGGGGTTGAGAGAGATGGAGAAGTGGGAGGAGAGAGATGGAGAAGTGGGAGGGGGAGAGAGATGGAGAAGTGGGAGGGGAGAGAGATGGAGAAGTGGGAGGGGAGAGAGATAGAGAAGTGGGGGGGAGAGAGATGGAGAAGTGGGAGGGGAGAGAGATAGAGAAGTGGGGGGAGAGAGATGGAGAAGTGGGGGGGGGAGAGAGATGGAGAAGTGGGAGGGGAGAGAGATGGAGAAGTGGGGGTGGAGGGAGATGAAGAATGGGGGAGAGAGATGGAGAAGTGGGGGGGGGAGAGAGATGGAGAAGTGGGGGGAGAGAGATGGAGAAGTTGGGGGGAGAGATGGAGAAGTGGGGGGGAGATGGAGAAGGGGGGAGATGGAGAAGTGGGGGGAGAGAGATGGAGAAGTTGGGGGGAGAGATGGAGAAGTGGGGGGGAGATGGAGAAGGGGGGAGATGGAGAAGTGGGGGGGAGATGGAGATGTTGGAGGGGGGGAAGAGATGGAGAAGTGGGGGGGAATGGAGAAGGGGGGAGATGGAGAAGTGGGGGGAGATGGAGAAGGGGGGAGATGGAGAAGTTGGAGGGGGAAGAGATGGAGAAGTGGGGGGGAGATGGAGAACTGGGGGGCAGATGGAGAAGTGGGGGGGAGATGGAGAAGGGGGGAGATGGAGAAGTGGGGGGAGAGATGAGAAGTGGGGGTGGAGAGATGGAGAAGTGGGGGGAATGGAGAAGGGGGGGAGATGGAAAAGTGGGGGGGAGAGATGGAGAAGTGGGGAGAAATGGTGAAGGGGGGAGATGGAAAAGTGGGGGGGAGAGATGGAGAAGTTGGGGGAGAGAGATGGAGAAGTGGGAGGAGAGAGATGGAGAAGTGGGAGGGGAGAGAGATAGAGAAGTGGGGGGGGAGAGAGATGGAGAAGTGGGAGGGGAGAGAGATGGAGAAGTGGGAGGGGAGAGAGATGGAGAAGTGGGGGGGAGAGAGATGGAGAAGTGGGAGGGGAGAGAGATGGAGAAGTGGGGGGGGAGAGAGATAGAGAAGTGGGAGGGGAGAGAGATGGAGAAGTGGGGGGGAGAGAGATGGAGAAGTGGGAGGGGAGAGAGATAGAGAAGTGGGGGGGAGAGAGATGGAGAAGTGGGGGGGAATGGAGAAGGGGGGAGATGGAGAAGTGGGGGGAGATGGAGAAGTCGGGGGGGAGAGATGGAGAAGTGGGGGGGACTGGAGAAGGGGGGAGATGGAGAAGTGGGGGGAGATGGAGAAGTCGGGGGACAGAGATGGAGAAGTGGGGGGGAGATGGAGAAGTTGGAGGGGGAAGAGATGGAGAAGTGGGGGGGAGATGGAGAACTGGGGGGCAGATGGAGAAGTGGGGGGGAGATGGAGAAGTGGGGGGGAGATGGAGAAGTGGGGGTGGAGAGATGGAGAAGTGGGGGGGAATGGAGAAGGGGGGGAGATGGAAAAGTGAGGGGGAGAGATGGAGAAGTGAGGGGGAAATGGAGAAGGGGGGAGATGGAAAAGTGGGGGAGAGAGATGGAGAAGTTGGGGGGAGAGATGGAGAAGTTGGGGTGGAGAGATGGAGAAGTTCGGGGGGGAGATGGAGTAGTTGGGGGGGGGAGATGGAGAAGTTGGGGTGGAGAGATGGAGAAGTTGGGGGGGGAGATGTAGTTGGGGGGGGGAGATGGAGAAGTTGGGGGGGAGAGAGTGAGTGAAATGTTGTTGATGCATAGGGGTGGTGTAGAAATAAATGGGAAGAACTGTAAGTTAAATAGAAGGCTATGAAGATGAGAGAGAGCTGCTCGTGATTAAATGGATTGCTAACCGATTTACCCAGCATGCCTTGCTTCACTCTGTTGTCTCTAGGCTGCCAGGCCGTATGGGATGGTGTGTTGTGCTGGCCCTACGCTGCTTATGGACAGACTGTCAATGTATCCTGTCCAAGGATCTTCTTACAGTTCAACCCAACTTTAGGTAAGATGCAATCTAAGAATAGCAGTTATGGTACAGAAGGAGGCCATCTGTCCCATTGTGAGTGTGGTGCTGGAAAAGCACAGCAGGTCAAGCAATACCTGAGCAGCAGGCCTTCACTGGTTCTATGACCCTAGTGCCAACCTCCTGCCTTTGCCCCATATTCCTGATGGAGAAAGTGAGGATTTCAGATGCTGGAGATCAGAGTTGAGAGTGTAGTGCTGGAAAATTTAAACAATCCTCGGATAAGCACATGGATGATGATGGGATAGTGTAGGGGAACGGGCTGAGAATAGTTCACAGGTTGGTCCTTCTTGATGAAGGGCCTGTTTTGCGCTGTATTGTTCTATGTTCTAAAAGCACAGCAGGTCAGGCAGCATCTGAGGGAGCAGGAGAATGTACGTTTCTGGCATAAGCCCTTCGTCAAGAAAGACTTGCGCCTGAAACGTTGATTCTCGCCCTCGGACGCTGCCTGACCTGCTGTGCTTTTCCAGCACCACACTCTCTGCCCTCCTATCCCTGACCACTATTTCTGTCCACATAACCGTCCACTCCTCTCTTGAACATCTCCATTGACCCTGCTTCCACCACATTGTCAGACACTGCATGCACACCCAAACTGCTCGCTGGGTGAGAAAGGTGCTCTCTCCCTTGCTCCATCTACACATCTTTTTAAATCCATTCCCCCCCCGGTTGTTACACCCTTTATGAATGGGAACAGCTTCTCCCCATCTCACGAATTTGAAAGCCTCCTACTTACATTGATCCAGACCCTTTAACAGGAAAGTGCCCCGTGGAGTCTTATAAAACTGGGAGGCACGGTGGCACGGTGGTTAGCAGTGCTGCCTCACAGCGCCAGAGACCCCCCGGGTTCAATTCCCACCTCAGGCGACTGACTGTGTGGAGTTTGCACATTCTCCCCGTGTCTGCGTGGGTTTGCTCTGGTTTTCTCCGACAGTCCAAAAATATGCAGGTCAGGTGAATTGGCCATGCTAAATTGCCCGTAGAGTTAGGTGAAGGGGTAAATGTAGGGGAATCGCTTCGGCGGGTCGGTGTGGACTTGTTGGGCCGAAGGGTCTGTTTCCACACTATAAGTAATCTAATCTAAAAAACAAAGGTGTGAGGAGGCATTAGCTCCGATGACAGATAGTTTGATCGGAGATTAGGTTTGATGGAGTGTCTTAAAGGAGGGAGGAGACAAAACCAGGCAGCGGGGTGTCGGAAATGAATTCTGGAGATTGAGAAACAATACAGTCATACAACACAGAAACAGACCCTTCAGTCCAACTCGTCCATGCTGACCAGATATCCCAAATTCATCTAGTCTCATTTGTCAGCATTTGGCGCACATCCCTCTAAATCCTTCTTATTCATATAACCATCCAGATGCCTTTTAAATACTGCAATTGGCACAGCAAGGTGGTTCAGTGGTTAGCACTGCGGCCTCACAGTGCCAGGGTCCTGGGTTTGATTCCAGCCTTGGGTGGCTGTCTGTGTGGAGTTTGCACATTCTCCTCGTGTCTACGTGGGTTTCCTCCGAGTGCTCTGGTTTCCTCCCACAGTCTAAAGATGTGCAGGTTAGGTGAATTGGCCATGCTAAATTACCTGTAGGGCTGTGTAGGTTAGGTGCATTAGTCAGGAGCAAATATAGGATAGAGGAATAGGTCTGGGAGGGTCACTCTTTGGAGGGTCGGTGTGGACTTGTTGGGCTACAGGGCCTGTCTCCACACTATTCTAGTGTAGCATTCTAATTCTAATTGTACCACTTCCTCTGGCTGCTCATTCCATACCCATTACACCCTGTGCATAAAGAAAGTTGTCCCTTTGATCCTTTTTATACCTTTCCCCTCTCACCCTAAACCTATGCTTTCTAGTTCTGGACCCCCCCACCCCTGGTCTATTTACCCTATCCATGCCCCTCATGATTTTATAAACCTCTTTAAGGTCACCTCTCAGCCTCCGACGCTCCAGGGAATAAAGCCTGTATGAATTTCTATGAAATCCCTCCCTCATTCTCCGAAACCTCAGGGAATATAGTCCTGAACAATCAGTCTCTCCTTATTTATCAGCCCTGCCATCCCACGAATCAGAACCAGAGTCATACTCCTCAAGTGGAACAGTGTGGGGGGGGGGGGGAGTATGTTTGGTTTTTGTCCCTAACTTTAGCAAACTTGAATTTTCTTCTGAAAGTATGTACAAACATCACGGGCCAGGATAATTCTGGAAAACTGAAGCATAGACTAAGACAGACAAGGTTCACTTTGTGCACCCTCCTGTGGACCAGTGATTGAAGGATTGAACGATGAGTGGCATTGCTGACTAATTATGTTAATTATTCTCCAAAGATAAAACCTACGACAAATCCAAATGACAGGCGAGGAATCCTGCTCGACGCTGGAGAGCTATTGGAAACCTGACTCCAAATTCATGTGTTCCTTCTAAGTGTGCTATGTTCACTACATGTCAAACCTCAGATACCATATGCTCTCTTCCTCCTGTTAGGCCTCAAGCCTGTCTTTTGTTGAGCAAAGTAATTCGGACATGACCCCCGGCACGCCGTGACAGAACAGTGCAGAATTCACGAGTGTTCAAAAGGATGTTCTGGAATCCTCTGGCCTGCATGGGTTGGGGGTGGATCCCCACAGGAAGTGCACTCTCTAAGTCTTGAACTTAGAACATAGAACAGTATAGCACAGGAACTGGCCCTTCGGCCCACAATGCTGTGCTGACCATGACACCAAATTCAACAAATCCCTTCTGCCTGCCCTTAGTCCATATCCTTCCATTCCTTGCATATGCTTGTGCTTAATTAAAAGCCCGTTAAATGCCCCTATTGTATTTGCCTCCACCCCCACCCCTAGCAGTGTGTTTTACACCCCTACCACTCTGTGTAAAAAGAACTTGCCCCATACCTCCTTTGAACTTTCCCTCTTTCACCTTAAATGCATGCTGTCTAGTTTTATACATTTTAACTTTGGGACAAAAGATTCTGAACGTCAACCCTATCCATGCATCTCATAATTTTATAGACTTCCATCAAGTTTCCCCTCAGCCTCTGCTGCTCCAGAGAAACCAACCTGAGTTTTTCTAGCCTCTCCCTATACCCTCTAATCCAGGCAGCATCCTGGGAAACCTCTTCTGCACCCTCACCAAAGCCCCCACATCCTTCCTGTAAATGTGGCGACCAGATGTGAACGCAATACTCCCAGTGCGGCCTAACCAAAGTCTGATAAAGTTGCACCAGGACACCCTGACTCTTGAACTCAATTCCCCGACCAATAAAGGAAAGCTTGTCATATGCCTTCTGGAGACGCTGCAGAGTTTTATGGAAAGAGTTTTTAAACCTTGGACATGGAGTGTTGTAAATATAGGCACCAATGGGCAATGTTGAAGGGGGTATCATCATAGCAACACTTTAAGGAACAAGGCTACTGCCATTATCTGAGAGTGAAGGAGATATGGACAATAAAGACTAGAGGCTTTCACATCTTGGAAACAAAAATATACCTTTGCACTTTGATCACAGAGAGCTCCATCGCTGCTGTGGATTATATGTAGAGAATGAGGGACCATTTTGAAAATAAAAATCAGACTTTGTATATCAGTCCTTCTTGTTGCTAGGTTACCTGATGACGTCAGGGACACCAAGTGCACCATGGGTATTTCCACACAATTCTGGACCAATTTGAGAGAATGTTCAAAACCGTCTGGCCCTGGGTATGTGGCGGGGAAGGATGTTTGAGGGGAGAGGCTGATTGATTGTGGATTTTTAGTGCTGGAATCTTTCATGCTACTGACAGTTTAATCTGTTTGCCAGGCACAATCACAAGAAACTGTACCAGTGCAGGATGGTCCGTCCGATCACCAGCAAACTTGACCGCTTGTGTAATGGACGCACCAGTACTGACAGCTGAGGTGAGTGTCTTTTCACCTGACCTCTGAAGGTAGCCTTTCTGGCACAACCAGCTGGTCCCCAGCACCGAAACAATCCAAAGAGAAATCAGTAATGCCTCCTCATCCTCTTCAAGTATGAAGACCTCGGAGAGGTCAAGAAAGGCAATGGAGACTTCGGCCTAGTTAACTTCCATTCGCCTTCCATAGCTCAGTCCCATTGGCCATCTGCATGCTCTTAAAGGGACTGCTGCGGTTCAAGAAGGCAGTTCACCACCACCACCTTCCCAAGAGAATGGGCAGTTCCCTCAAGAAATGGGTGATAAATGCCGGTCTAGCCAGCGAGGGTCATATCCCACGTGCGGCTTAAAAATAAACTTGCCCCTGGAGAAGGTGGTGGTGAATGCTGGAAATCAGAAACGCGAACAGGTATTGCTGGAGAAACTCTTCTTCAGTGAAGAGAGAGAAACAGAGTTCACGTTTCTCTCTTTCTCTCTCTCTTTTTCTCTCTCTCTCTCTCTCTTTCTCTCTCTTTTTCTCTCTCTCTTTCTCTCTCTCTCTCTTTCTTTCTCTCTCTCTTTCTCTCTCTCTCTCTCTCTCTTTCTCTCTGTCTCTCTCTCCCTACGGATGCTGTCTGACCCCCAGCGAACTCTCCAGCATTTATTATTTTCAATACCATTCCTCAGAACCTGTTGTGACTTGGGTAGAGGTGGTGACTGTGGACTGAGACTCACAATGAATGGGTGGAAAAGGATTGTAAATACAATTAAGGCATATAACTCGAAAGCACTGGAAAGATTTTCCATTACCTTCATACCTTGGTCTGCTGTAGACTGATGGATGCAGATTAATTGCTGTGATTATTCACCAGCCCTGATTACTATTGGCTCATGGAATGAAGCCAGGATTGTAGATGGACCCTGTTCTTTAATTATTTGCCTGCCAATTCCTTTGTTCCTATTTGAGTATCACCCATCAAAACAAAGAGCAGTATTTACATTGCTTGTTCCTTGTGGAGCTGCTCTCTGAGAGAATGAAACCCAGTGATTATTGGATTGATACCAGGGTCAGTCCAAAAGTTTATCAATGACATCTGCATCTTTATGAGGTCTTTCTTGCATTTTCTGATGTTTTCAACACTCTCCTGACAGAACCCTAGCTCTGATTCATCGTTTGCACAATAAACTAATCCGGAAAGTACCAGGCCACACATTATAAATGCACACAATTAATCGAAGGTGAATTAGGTTCGAATTATGATTAGGGATCAGCAACAAACACTGGGATTGCCAGCAACGTTCATAAGCCCCTGAAATAAAGATAGAATTCAGCTCAAGCTGATAATTTTAGAAACAGGGGAGATTTGAGCAGGAATAGACCCCTCTACCCTGCTCCTTCATTCAATATGATCGTGGCTGATTAACTCAATGCTCTAATCCCATGCTCCCCCCATGTTTTAGAATCAGCTTTCTTGTCACATAAGTACAGTGTAAAGTTTACAATTGCCTTCTTAGGTTAAAAAGATGCCAAGGCACAGCCTGAGTATAAATTCTTCGGGAAAAAGAATTCAAAAAAACAAAAAAAAAGTCCGGCATTACAGACTTTCAAGAGGACAAAATCACAGGAATAAATTAGAAAACTGAAGAGATAAGAAATTCAGAATAACAGTCACAATAGTACAATAAAGGGAAAAAAAAAGAAATTTGAAAAGAACAGAATTTAAGACAAAGTCTATTTCATGGCCCTGGGTATGATGACGCATATCCCTTGGTCACTTTAGCCACAAATACCTATATTGACCTCCATCTTAAAAACGCAATGCTTTGACCTCACCTACTTCCTGTGGCTGGGTCCCAATCCTCTGGGGGAAGAAATTTCTCCTCATCTCAGTCAGAAAAGGTTTATCTCACATCCTTCAACTAGGACAAAATAAAAACCGAGAGAACTGCAGATGCTTTAAATCAGAAACAGAAATTGCTGGAAAAGCTCAGCAGGTCTGTTGGTGGGTCTATTGTTAAAGTTCACTTGAGAATGGAACTTTTAAAAAAGTTCTGCGATTTACCGATGAAAGAAGGTGAAACCAACACGGTCATTCTAAAAGATGAGAGACTTAACAAACAATCCAGGCCTTTCTCAATATATAATTTCAGTTAAATCACACTGTAAACGTTTGCTATAAATTCTGTGCCTTACGATCTTATGCTTCCCAACCACCTGATGAAGGAGCAGTGCTCTGAAAGCTTGTGCTTCCAACTAAACCTGTTGGACTAGAACCTGGTGTTGTGTGATCTTTAACTCAGCAGGTCTGTGAAGAGGAATCAGAGTTAACGTTTCCTCAGAGCTGATGGTAGCTCAGAAAATGTTGGTTTATATGTAGAAGATAAGGTGGGGGGAGGGGGAAATTAACCACTACCCATTGTTATCCATTAACAGTCCCCATTAACAGCTATTCACCCACCTAGCTGGATCGTCATCCTCTCCTTTGTCTGTCCAATTGTTCTTGTGTTTGGGTTCTATTCCCATCTCTCTACCCTCTCCCCTACCCTACCTTCTGCGTATAAACCAACATTTTCCCAAAACGTTAACTCTGATTTCTCTTCCCAGATGCTGCCAGACCTGCTGAGCTTTTCCAGCAACTTCTGTCCTTAAACTGTGACCCCCTGGTTGTCACACCCCCCCCCCCCCCCCCCCACCGTGGGGAACATCCTACCTGTGGAGAGAGTGAGGACTGCAGATGCTGGAAATCAGTCGAGAGTGTGGTGCTGGAAAAGCGCAGCAGGTCAGGCTGCATCCGAGGAGCAGGAGAGTCGACATTTTTGGGCTAAAGCCCTTTGTCAGGAATTCTGATGAAGCGCTTATGCCCGAAATGTCGATTCTCCTGCTCCTCGGATGCTGCTTAACCAGCTGTGCTTTTCCAGCACCACACTCTCGACCCCCTACATCCTTTCTGTGTCTAATGTTTCCAGCCCTGTTCGAGGTTTATAGGTTACTGAGATTCCCCCTCATTCTTCTAAACTCCAGAGAATACCATCCTAACCCACTCGATCTCTCCTTATGTGTCGGCCATACCATCCCTAGGAATCGATTTGGTCAACCTTCCCGCGTTCCGGAATTATCCGTCATAAATATCCAGCTCTGCCTTTATCTCCAAGGGGAAGTGCTGATGTCTGATCCATGACCATGGGATGCATGCGTCCTTCTGAAGTTAAATTCACCAGGCGCCACCTTGGTGGGGGCATTTAATACCCACACAGGGGCAAGCAGAGTAGGTGGATGTTGGCATCAACCAGAGAGTAACACTGTCATGTTGCAGTGCGAAGTTAAAAATCACAGAACAATAAGTTATAGTCCAGCAGGTTTAATTGGAAGCACTAGCTTTCGGAGCGCTGCTCCTTCATCAGTTGGTTGTCTTCCAATTAAACCTGTTGGACTATAACCTGGTGTTGTGTGATTTTTAACTTTGCTGAAAATGTGTTGCTGGAAAAGCGCAGCAGGTCAGGCAGCATCCAAGGAGCAGGAGAATCGACATTTCGGGCATAAGCCCTTCTTCAGGGCCCTGGAGAAGGGCTTATGCCCGAAATGTCGATTCTCCTGTTCCTTGGATGTTGCCTGACCTGCTGTGATTTTTAACTTTGTACACCCCAGTCCAACACCGGCATCTCCACATCACGACGCTGCCTAGCAGAAAGCTGACCATGGATCAGCTGCCGCAAGGTTTGATTTGAGTGGCTCCATTTGATTTATTACAGGTAATGTGTACCATGGTGCAGTGAAAAATGTTGTTTTACGTGCTACACAGGCAGCTCGTACTATACAAGTGCATCAGGGTGACAGAACAGTGTGCAGGGTACAGTGTTGCAGTCACAGAGAAAGTGCAGAGAGAGAGAGAGAGATCAACGTTAACATTTGAGGCAAAACTGAAAGAACTGCAGATGCTATAAATCAGAAAGAAGGACAGAAGTTGCTGGAAAAGCTCAGCAGGTCTGGCAGCATCCGTTAAGTGAAATCAGAGTTAATGTTTCAGGTCCGGTGACCCTTCCTCAGAAGCTGCCAGACCTGCTGGGCGTTTCCAGAAAATTCTGTTTTTGTTATTGACATTTGAGAGGCCGGTTCAAAACTCTGATAACAGGAGGGAAGAAGCTGTTCTTGAATCTGTTGGTACGTGTTTTCAAACTTTTGTGTCTTCTGCCTGATGGGAGAAGGTGAGAGAGAGTATAACCGCGGTGGGAGGGGTCTTTGATGATGTTGGCTGCTTTCCCCAGGCAGTGGGAAATATAAATGGAGTCAATGGATGGAAGGTTGGTTTGCGTGATGGACTGGGCTGTGTTCACAACTCTCTGTAATTTCTTACCATCCTCGGTAGAGCAGTTACCACACCAAGCTGTGATGCATCCAGATGGGATGCTTTCTATGGTGCATCTATAAAAAATGGAAAGAGCTCATCAGTCACTGAGAGGCTAGTTAGCAACTGATTTCTGTTCCAATTGTCTCCAGAATTGTTTCAAGTTGTCCATGTCTACGGGGAACGGAGTGGCAGGTATTGAAGGACCTGGTTGGCATGGATGAGTTGGACCGTAGGGTCTGTTTCTGTGCTGTATGATGCTGAGGTGTCATCAGGGATGACTTAGTCCTGGCCTCTACACTAATCAGCGCAAGAGCTGTCGGCATGGACCCTGACTAATGGTGGTTCCTGTCAGTGGAGTGATGTGGGCCAGTGTATTGGATTGAATTGAATTGAATTTATTGTCCCGTGTACCGAGGCACAGTGAAAAGCTTTGTTTTGCGAGCAATACAGGCAGATCACAGAGTTAAGTAACATAGATAGTAAATAATAGGTAAACAGCGGCAAAAACAAAAACGCAGGTACAGGCGAATGTTAAGAGTTTGTGAGTCCATTCAGTATTCTAACAACAGTCGGGTAGAAACTGTTATGAAACCGGCTGGTGCGTGTGTTCAGGCTTCTGTACCTTCTCCCCAATGGTAGAGGTTGTAGAAAAACATTGCCAGGGTGGGATGGATCTTTGAGAATGCTGGCGGCCTTTTCTTGACAGCGGGCCTGGTAGATGGATTCTTTGGATGGGAGGTTGGCCTTTGTGATTGTCCGGGCTGTGTTCACCACTCTCTGTAACCGTCTCCGATCTTGAATGGTACAGTTGCCATACCAGGTAGTGATAGATCCAGACAGAATGCTCTCGATGGGGCACCTATAAACGTTTGCAAGGGTATTCACCGTCACGCTAAATCTCCTCAGCTGCCTGAGGAAGAAGAGATGTTGTTGGGTCTTTGTAACCAGTGCGTCCACATGAAGAGTCCAAGAAAGCTTGTGGATGACCACTCCCAGGAGCTTGACACTCTCCACTCGTTCCACCTCTGTGCTGTTAATGTATAGCGGGGGGCTAAGAGTGACATCCCGTCGAAAGTCAATAATGAGTACATTGGTTTTGCTGCCATTGAGGACGAGGTTGTTCTCAGTGCACCATTTTTCAGATCTTCCATCTCCTGTCTGTAATCTGTTTTGTCGCCATTTGAGATTCGACCGACTATGGTGGTGTCATCAGTGAACTTGTAAATGACATTAGTCTGGTATTTGGCGACGCAGTCATGGGTATACAGTGAGTACAGTAGGGGGCTGAGTACGCACCCCTGGGAGGCTCCAGTGTTGAGTGTTAGTGAGGATGAAATATTGTCCCCAGTCTTCAGTGATTGTGGCCTGTGGGTCAGGAAACTGAGGATCCAGTTGCAGAGAGTGGGACTTAGTCCGAGATCACTAAGTTTAGTCATCAGTCTCGAGAGGATAATAATGTTGAAGGCTGAACTGTAGTCAATGAGTAGGATTCTTACGTAGCTGTTCTTGGTGTCAAGATGTTCTAGGGAGGAGTGAAGGGCAAGTGATATAGTATCTGACGTGGATCTGTTGGTCTGATAGAAAGATCGGACTGGGTCAAGAGCAGTGGGGAGGCAGGAGTTAATTAATGCCATGACCAGCCTTTCAAAGCACTTCATGACCACCGAAGTTAGGGCCACTGGGCGGTAGTCATTGAGACATGCTGCATGAGCCTTCTTAGGCACTGGGATGACGTTGGCCCCCTTGAAACAGGCAGGGACAGTGTCTGCTATAGGGAGAGGTTGAAGATGTCTGAGAAGACCTCTGCCAGTTGATCTGCGCGTGCTCTGAGTGCACGGCCTGGTACTCCGTCTGGTCCCATCGTTTTCCTTGGATTCACACGAAGGAAAACTGATCTGACCTCTGATGCAGTGACAGTTGGGATAGGACATGTCGGAGTAGGTGTTACCCCTCCGCCAAAATTCTGCTCAAAGTGAGCATAGAAGGCGTTGAGACGATCTGGGAGGGATGTGTCATCGTCTGTTATCCTGCACTGCCTCTTTTTAGAACCTGTGATGTCATTCAATCCTTGCCATAGTCGCTAGATGTCTGTCCAGGTCTCTAGTTTGGATCGGTATTGGTCCTTGGCTGTCTTTATGGCTCTGCAAAGGTCATACTTGGATTCCTTATATTTGAGTAGGTCTCCTGATCTGAAGGCCTCACACCTGGTGTTTAGCAGGTTCTGTATGTCCTGATTCATCCAGGATTTCCTGTTGGGGAACACCCGGATTGACTTCCTCGGTATGCAGTCCTCCACACACTTGCTGATAAAGTATATGAGGCAGTGGTTATCATTATGGGAAGATGGAGTAAGCTGAAGGCAGTCCAGGGATTAGAATGAACTAGGAATGTAAACAGGAATCGTACAAATATTAATTTGCAGAAGGAGCCATTTGATCTATCCTGACTGTTTCTTCTTTACCACTAATACTTAGTGACTTACTCTGTCAACCTGCAGATTATTTCCTTTACGAGTTGCTCACAGACAGAGGTGAGGTAGTTTGCTCCCTTTTGGTCTGCAGCGTGACAGATAGGACAAAGAGAGGGTGACACAGAGTAGGGCAAACTGCTGGAAGAAGGAGGAGGAGGAGCAGCGTGTCTGTGAGAGAACGTCTCCTTTACCGTCCTACTCTGCCTGTTTAGGTTCAAATCCTCATGCCTCAAGGGTCAGGTTTGGCAGGAGCAACAGCCAAAACAAGAAGCAGCCATTAATGTTGTCTTTAGCTTGTAAATTCAAATAGACTGTAAAATGTGTGTGAGAGAGAGAGAGAGATATCTCCTCTGGCTATCCAATAACTGGACCCAAGGATAAGAGGAAGTGGTGGTGGAACACATCTGTCACTGGGTTAATGATCTGGGGGCTGAGGTTCTAAGGTCAGGGGCTAAAGCCATACCCTGGCAGTGGGTGCAATTTCATAGAGTCCCTACGGTTCAGAAAAGGTCCATACAACCCAACAAGTCTACACTACCCTCTGAAGAGCATCCCACCCAAACCCACCCCTCCATTTCCCATGGCTTGTCCATCTAGCCTGCACATCCCTGAACACTATGGCCAATTTAGTATGGCAAATCCACCCTAACCTGCACATCTTTGGACTGCGGAAGGAAGCTGGAGCACCCGGAGCTAGCTCACGCAGCCAGGGGGAGAATGTCCAAACTCCACACAGACAGACACCTGAGGCTGGAATCGAACCTGGGTCCCCTGGCGCTGTGAGGCAGCCGCGCTAACCACTGAGCCACAGTGCTCGCCCATTGACTTAAAATTTGATTAACAAACTGGGAATTGAAATTAGGGTCCGAAATGGTAACTGTGAAACTATCATTGATTTGTTATAGAAACCCATCTGATTCACTAATGTCCTTCAGGGAAGGAAACTTCCATCCGTACACGTGACTCCAGCCCTGCAGCAATGGGGTTGGGTCCCAACTCCCCTCTGACATGGCCCAGAAATCTACTCAGGTCCAGGGTATGCTGATGGGCAGCAAATGCTGGCCTTGCCCACCTCCCGTGAAATAATACAGGAGAAAAGAGAGGGAAGTGTGTCAGTGGGTGTGGGGAATAATTTGTCGTGTAGTAGAACACAATAAAACAGAAGTACTGTGATGCAGAGAGAGTCCTTCAGCACATCATGACTGCACTAGCTCTCCAAATCAACATAGTGTCTCAGTGCCAGTCTCCATAAGATAGCACAATGTTTCAGCTCAAATCATCACCTCTTTAGTGACACACTTGGGGAACTGGGAGGAACTGTGTACTGATTGCTATAAGAACAGTGCCTTTGTAGAAAGTACCATTGAAAGATAGAACATTTTAACTATTTAAAATTTAAGTTGCCAACAAAACAGTGTTTGCTAATTCGAGTTTTGGTTTAATGATTTGTTACAGTGAAAGTTCCCTTTGAAATGTGCAATCCTAATGTGCAATCCTTTTCTGCTCATGACCGCAAATTCACAGTTCACTCTGTCAAACCTCCGCTCAACACTCCCGGCTAGAAAGGGTAAAATCCCAATTACTTCAGTTTCTGGATGTGACTGAAGTCTCTTGTTACGGTTCCAGTAAACCTGTCCCTACAGTGTGGAGCCCAGAATTGATCACACCACATGTACTGCTCCAGCTGGATCTAACCAAGGCTTTAGCAAGCTTTCACATATCTTCCTCGCTTTTTTGCACTTCCAGTCTTTATTTATACCCAAAGAAGGCTGGAAGCCATTTCAACAGACGTCTCGGCTTGTTCCATTGTTTGTGACACTCTGTTTCTGCATCTCCTGTCTCATTCTTCTGAAAAAGCTGAGCAGTTTCTGATCATTGCCCCAGTCTGTCTGGGTCCTCAGTCATGATGATGATAATGATATTCCCTATAGTGTGGAAAGTGGCCCTTCGGCCCAACAAGTCCACACCGACCCTCCGAAGAACAACCCACCCAGACCCATTCCCCTACATTTACTCCTTCACTGAACACTACGGGCAATTTAGCATGGCCAATTCACCTGACCTGCACATCTTTGGAGTGTGGGAGGAAACCAGAGCACCTGGAGGAAACCCACACAGACACGGGGAGAATGTGCAAACTCCACACAGACAGTCGCCTGAGGTGGGAATTGAACCTGGGTCTCTGGTGCTGTGAGGCAGCAGTGCTAACCACTGAGCCACCGTGCTGCCCCTTATGATCGTATGCAATGATGGAGCAGATTCAGATGGGCTGAATGGCCTACTCTAATTCTGATCTTCCTTGTCCTGAGCTCTGTTCCTATTCTCCTCATTTTTAGCTTTTGCCTTTTGGATCATCAGCAAATCTTATCATAACGCCTTATACTGCACATCCAGGTGGGGGTGGGGGTGGGGGTGGGAGTGGGGGTCTGGGCACACACTGGTTACTGTCCCTGTGCCCGAGACAGACGTTCCTGGATCAAGACCCACTCCAACACTTGTCAGCCAAGGAAGGAGCGTTCAGAGTGAGGGAGAAAGTGGAGATGCTGGAGATCAGAGCTGAAAATGTGTTGCTGGAAAAACGCAGCAGGTCAGGCAGCATCCAAGGAGCAGGAGAATCGACGTTTCGGGCATGAGCCCTTCTTCAGCCTGTCATAGTGTGGCCAAACAAGTTGAGTATCAGTTTTGTAAATCCTTCCAACATGTCTTAAAGGCAGTCTGGAAGAGTGGGAGAGATTCCTGGTCAGTTAAGTGATAGAAAGGATGTTGGAGCTGGTCACTTGTCATATCTCCAGGGAATGGACTCTATACCATCACTGTCCATGCAGGGTCACAGAGATGTACAAAAGTGAAACAGACCCTTCGGGCCAACTCGTCCATGCCGATCAGATATCCGAACCTAATCTCGTCCCATTTGTGAACACTTGGCCCATATCCCTCCAACCCCTTCCTATTCATATACCCAACCAAATGCCTCTTAAATGTTGCAATTGTACTAGACTCCATCACGTACCACCCTCTGTGTGAAAAAGTTGCCCCTTAGGCCCCTTTTATATCTTTCCCCTCTCACCCTAAACCTATGCCCTCTAGTTCTGGACTCCCAAATCCCAGGGAAAAGAACTTGTCTATTTACCCTATCCATGCCCCTCATAATTTTGTAAACCTCTATAAGGTGTCCCCTCAATCTCTGACATTCCAGGGAAAACAGCCCCAGCCTGGTCAGCCTCTCCCTATAGCTCAGATCCTCCAACCCTGGCAACATCCTTGTAAATCTTTTCTAAACCCTTTCAAGTTTCACAACATCTTTCCAATAGGAAGGAGACTAGAATTGCATGCAGTATTTCAACAGTGGCCTAACCAATGTCCTGTACAACAGTAACATGACCTCCCGACTCCTGTACTCAATACTCTGCCCAATAAAGGAAAGCGTACCAAACGCCTTCTTCACTATCCTATCTACCTGCGACTCCACTTTCAAGGAGCTATGAACCTGCACTCCAAGGTCTGTTTGTTCAGCAACACACCCTAGGACCTTACAATTCATTGCAGAAGACCTGCTCTGATTTGCCTTTCCAAAATATCTCCAGGCAATGGAGCCTGTACCATCACTGTCCACATCTACAGGCAGTGGAGTCTGTACTGTCACTGTCCACATCTACAGGCAATGGCGCCTGTACCATCACTGCCCACATCTACAGGCAATGGAGCCTGTACCATCACTGTCCACATCTATAGACAATGGAGCCTGTACCATCACTGTCCACATCTACATGCCGTGGAGTCTGTACCGTCACTGTCCACATCTACAGGCAATGGAGCCTGTACCATCACTGCCCACATCGACAGGCAATGGCGCCTGTACCATCACTGCCCACATCTACAGGCAATGGAGCCTGTACCATCACTGCCCACATCTATAGACAATGGAGCCTGTACCATCACTGCCCACATCTACAGGCAATGGCGCCTGTACCATCACTGCCCACATCTACAGGCAATGGTGCCTGTACCATCACTGTCCACATCTATAGACAATGGAGCCTGTACCATCACTGCCCACATCTACAGGCAATGGCGCCTGTACCATCACTGCCCACATCTACAGGCAATGGCGCCTGTACCATCACTGTCCACATCTATAGACAATGGAGCCTGTACCATCACTGCCCACATCTACAGGCAATGGAGCCTGTACCATCACTGTCCACATCTACAGGCAATGGCGCCTGTACCATCACTGCCCACATCTACAGGCAATGGAGCCTGTACCATCACTGCCCACATCTACAGGCAATGGAGTCTGTACCGTCACTGTCCACATCTACAGGCAATGGAGTCTGTACCGTCACTGCCCACATCTACAGGCAATGGAGTCTGTACCATCACTGCCCACATCTACAGGCAATGGAGTCTGTACCGTCACTGTCCACATCTACAGGCAATGGAGCCTGTACCATCACTGTCCACATCTACAGGCAATGGAGCCTGTACCATCACTGCCCACATCTACAGGCAATGGAGTCTGTACCGTCACTGTCCACATCTACAGGCAATGGAGCCTGTACCATCACTGCCCACATCTCCAGGTAATGGAGCCTGTACCATCACTGCCCACATCTACAGGCAATGGAGTCTGTAGCATCACTGTCCATATCTACAGGCAATGGAACCTGTACCATCACTGCCCACATCTACAGGCAATGGAGTCTGTACCGTCACTGTCCATATATCCAGGCAATGGAGCCTGTACCATCACTGCCCACATCTACAGGCAATGGAGTCTGTAGCGTCACTGTCCATATCTACAGGCAATTGAACCTGTACCATCACTGCCCACGTCTACTGGCAATGGAGTCTGTACCATCACTGCCCACATCTACTGGCAATGGAGTCTGTAGTGTCACTGTCCATATCTACAGGCAATGGAACCTGTACCATCACTGCCCACGTCTACTGGCAATGGAGCCTGTACCGTCACTGCCCACATCTACAGGCAATGGAGTTTGTACCATCACTGTCCACATCTGCAGTTAATGGAGCCTGTACTGTCACTGTCTACATCTACAGACAATGGAGTCTATAACATCACTGTCCAAATCTACCAGCAACGGAGCCTGTACCATCACTGCCCACATCTACAGACAATGGAGCCTGTACCATCACTGCCCACATCTACAGGCAATGGAGCCTGTACCATCACTGCCCACATCTACAGGCAATGGCGCCTGTACCATCACTGCCCACATCTATAGACAATGGAGCCTGTACCATCACTGCCCACATCTACAGGCAATGGCGCCTGTACCATCACTGCCCACATCTACAGGCAATGGCGCCTGTACCATCACTGTCCACATCTATAGACAATGGAGCCTGTACCATCACTGCCCACATCTACAGGCAATGGCGCCTGTACCATCACTGCCCACATCTACAGGCAATGGCGCCTGTACCATCACTGTCCACATCTATAGACAATGGAGCCTGTACCATCACTGCCCACATCTACAGGCAATGGAGCCTGTACAATCACTGTCCACATCTATAGACAATGGAGCCTGTACCATCACTGCCCACATCTACAGGCAATGGAGCCTGTACCATCACTGCCCACATCTACAGGCAATGGCGCCTGTACCATCACTGCCCACATCTACAGGCAATGGCGCCTGTACCATCACTGTCCACATCTATAGACAATGGAGCCTGTACCATCACTGCCCACATCTACAGGCAATGGCGCCTGTACCATCACTGCCCACATCTACAGGCAATGGCGCCTGTACCATCACTGTCCACATCTATAGACAATGGAGCCTGTACCATCACTGCCCACATCTACAGGCAATGGAGCCTGTACCATCACTGTCTACATCTATAGACAATGGAGCCTGTACCATCACTACCCACATCTACAGGCAATGGAGCCTGTACCATCACTGCCCACATCTACAGGCAATGGCGCCTGTACCATCACTGCCCACATCTACAGGCAATGGCGCCTGTACCGTCACTGTCCACATCTATAGACAATGGAGCCTGTACCATCACTGCCCACATCTATAGACAATGGAGCCTGCACCATCACTGCCCACATCTACAGGCAATGGAGCCTGTACCATCACTGCCCACATCTACAGGCAATGGAGCCTGTACCATCACTGTCCACATCTATAGACAATGGAGCCTGTACCATCACTGCCCACATCTACAGGCAATGGAGCCTGTACCATCACTGTCCACATCTCCATGCCGTGGAGTCTGTACCGTCACTGTCCACATCTACAGGCAATGGAGCCTGTACCATCACTGCCCACATCGACAGGCAATGGCGCCTGTACCATCACTGCCCACATCTACAGGCAATGGAGCCTGTACCATCACTGCCCACATCTATAGACAATGGAGCCTGTACCATCACTGCCCACATCTACAGGCAATGGCGCCTGTACCATCACTGCCCACATCTACAGGCAATGGCGCCTGTACCATCACTGTCCACATCTATAGACAATGGCGCCTGTACCATCACTGTCCACATCTACAGGCAATGGCGCCTGTACCATCACTGCCCACATCTACAGGCAATGGCGCCTGTACCATCACTGTCCACATCTATAGACAATGGAGCCTGTACCATCACTGCCCACATCTACAGGCAATGGAGCCTGTACCATCACTGTCCACATCTACAGGCAATGGAGCCTGTACCATCACTGTCCACATCTACAGGCAATGGCGCCTGTACCATCACTGCCCACATCTACAGGCAATGGAGCCTGTACCATCACTGCCCACATCTACAGGCAATGGAGTCTGTACCGTCACTGTCCACATCTACAGGCAATGGAGTCTGTACCGTCACTGTCCACATCTACAGGCAATGGAGTCTGTACCGTCACTGCCCACATCTACAGGCAATGGAGTCTGTACCATCACTGCCCACATCTACAGGCAATGGAGTCTGTACCGTCACTGTCCACATCTACAGGCAATGGAGTCTGTACCGTCACTGTCCACATCTACAGGCAATTGAGCCTGTACCATCACTGCCCACATCTACAGGCAATGGAGTCTGTACCGTCACTGTCCACATCTACAGGCAATGGAGCCTGTACCATCACTGCCCACATCTCCAGGTAATGGAGCCTGTACCATCACTGCCCACATCTACAGGCAATGGAGTCTGTAGCGTCACTGTCCATATCTACAGGCAATGGAACCTGTACCATCAGTGCCCACATCTACAGGCAATGGAGTCTGTACCGTCACTGTCCATATATCCAGGCAATGGAGCCTGTACCATCACTGCCCACATCTACAGGCAATGGAGTCTGTAGCGTCACTGTCCATATCTACAGGCAATGGAACCTGTACCATCACTGCCCACGTCTACTGGCAATGGAGTCTGTACCATCACAGCCCACATCTACAGGCAATGGAGTCTGTACCATCACTGTCCACATCTGCAGTTAATGGAGCCTGTACTGTCACTGTATACATCTACAGACAATGGAGTCTATAACATCACTGTCCAAATCTACCAGCAATGGAGCCTGTACCATCACTGCTAACATCTACAGGCAGTGGAGTCTGTCCTGTCACTGTCCACATCTACAGGCAATGGAGCCTGTACCATCACTGCCCACATCTACAGGCAATGGCGCCTGTACCATCACTGCCCACATCTACAGGCAATGGAGCCCGTACCATCACTGCCCACATCTACAGGAAATGGCGCCTGTACCATCACTGCCCACATCTACAGGCAATGGCGCCTGTACCATCACTGTCCACATCTATAGACAATGGAGCCTGTACCATCACTGCCCACATCTACAGGCAATGGCGCCTGTACCATCACTGCCCACATCTACAGGCAATGGCGCCTGTACCATCACTGTCCACATCTATAGACAATGGAGCCTGTACCATCACTGCCCACATCTACAGGCAATGGAGCCTGTACCATCACTGTCCACATCTATAGACAATGGAGCCTGTACCATCACTGCCCACATCTACAGGCAATGGAGCCTGTACCATCACTGTCCACATCTATAGACAATGGAGCCTGTACCATCACTGCCCACATCTACAGGCAATGGAGCCTGTACCATCACTGCCCACATCTACAGGCAATGGCGCCTGTACCATCACTGCCCACATCTACAGGCAATGGCGCCTGTACCATCACTGTCCACATCTATAGACAATGGAGCCTGTACCATCACTGCCCACATCTACAGGCAATGGCGCCTGTACCATCACTGCCCACATCTACAGGCAATGGCGCCTGTACCATCACTGTCCACATCTATAGACAATGGAGCCTGTACCATCACTGCCCACATCTACAGGCAATGGCGCCTGTACCATCACTGCCCACATCTACAGGCAATGGCGCCTGTACCATCACTGTCCACATCTATAGACAATGGAGCCTGTACCATCACTGCCCACATCTACAGGCAATGGAGCCTGTACCATCACTGTCCACATCTATAGACAATGGAGCCTGTACCATCACTGCCCACATCTACAGGCAATGGAGCCTGTACCATCACTGTCCACATCTATAGACAATGGAGCCTGTACCATCACTGCCCACATCTACAGGCAATGGAGCCTGTACCATCACTGCCCACAACTACAGGCAATGGCGCCTGTACCATCACTGCCCACATCTACAGGCAATGGCGCCTGTACCATCACTGTCCACATCTATAGACAATGGAGCCTGTACCATCACTGCCCACATCTACAGGCAATGGCGCCTGTACCATCACTGCCCACATCTACAGGCAATGGTGTCTGTACCATCACTGCCCACATCTACAGGCAATGGAGCCTGTACCATCACTGCCCACATCTACAGGCAATGGAGTCTGTACCGTCACTGCCCACATCTACAGGCAATGGAGTCTGTACCATCACTGCCCACATCTACAGGCAATGGAGTCTGTACCGTCACTGTCCACATCTACAGGCAATGGAGCCTGTACCATCACTGCCCACATCTACAGGCAATGGAGTCTGTACCGTCACTGTCCACATCTACAGGCAATGGAGCCTGTACCATCACTGCCCACATCTCCAGGTAATGGAGCCTGTACCATCACTGCCCACATCTACAGGCAATGGAGTCTGTAGCGTCACTGTCCATATCTACAGGCAATGGAACCTGTACCATCACTGCCCACATCTACAGGCAATGGAGTCTGTACCGTCACTGTCCATATATCCAGGCAATGGAGCCTGTACCATCACTGCGCACATCTACAGGCAATGGAGTCTGTAGCGTCACTGTCCATATCTACAGGCAATGGAGTCCGTAGCGTCACTGTCCACATCTACAGGCAATGGAGTCTGTACCATCACTGCCCACATCTACAGGCAATGGAGTCTGTACCATCACTGCCCACATCTACAGGCAATGGAGCCTGTACCATCACTGTCCACATCTCCAGGCAATGGAGCCTGTACCATCACTGCCCACATCTACTGGCAATGGAGTCTGTAGCGTCACTGTCCATATCTACAGGCAATGGAACCTGTACCATCACTGCCCACGTCTACTGGCAATGGAGCCTGTACCATCACTGCCCACGTCTACTGGCAATGGAGCCTGTACCATCACTGCCCACATCTATTGGCAATGGAGCCTGTACCATCACTGCCCACATCTATAGACAATGGAGCCTGTACCATCACTGCCCACGTCTACAGGCAATGGAGCCTGTACCATCACTGCCCACATCTACAGGCAATGGAGCCTGTACCATCACTGCCCACATCTACAGGCAATGGAGCCTGTACCATCACTGCCCACGTCTACTGGCAATGGAGCCTGTACCATCACTGCCCACGTCTACTGGCAATGGAGCCTGTACCATCACTGCCCACATCTATTGGCAATGGAGCCTGTACCATCACTGCCCACATCTATAGACAATGGAGCCTGTACCATCACTGCCCACGTCTACAGGCAATGGAGCCTGTACCATCACTGCCCACATCTACAGGCAATGGAGCCTGTACCATCACTGCCCACATCTACAGGCAATGGAGCCTGTACCATCACTGCCCACATCTACAGGCAATGGAGCCTGTACAATCACTGCCCACATCTACAGGCAATGGAGCCTGTACCATCACTGCCCACATCTACAGGCAATGGAGCCTGTACAATCACTGCCCACATCTACAGGCAATGGAGCCTGTACCATCACTGCCCACATCTACAGGCAATGGAGCCTGTACCATCACTGCCCACATCTACAGACAATGGAGCCTGTACCATCACTGCCCACATCTACAGGCAATGGAGCCTGTACCATCACTGCCCACATCTACAGGCAATGGAGCCTGTACCATCACTGCCCACATCTACAGGCAATGGAGTCTGTACCATCACTGCCCACATCTATAGACAATGGAGCCTGTACCATCACTGCCCACATCTATTGGCAATGGAGCCTGTACCATCACTGCCCACATCTACAGGCAATGGAGTCCGTAGCGTCACTGTCCACATCTACAGGCAATGGAGCCTGTACCATCACTGCCCACATCTACAGGCAATGGAGTCCGTAGCGTCACTGTCCACATCTACAGGCAATGGAGCCTGTACCATCACTGCCCACATCTATTGGCAATGGAGTCTGTACCATCACTGTCCACATCTACAGGCAATGGAGTCTGTACCATCACTGCCCACATCTGCAGGCAATGGAGCGTGTACCATCACTGTCCATATCTCCAGGCAACAACATGCCTGGAAGGTTGCACATTGCTAAAACAATAAGGTCAGGCCCCTTAGTGAACTGTAATATGGCCCTCCTACCATGTGTTAGTGATGTACACTCTATCACTAATGGGATGGTGTGGGGTGAACTGGAAGGCCAGAGACTTTTTCCTCATCAACCAATTCCGACAATATCCCTGAAATAAACAGCAATATTGCTCTGATACTTCCTGCTGTCCTTGAGAATAAAACTTCATGTTTGTTTGGAGAGATCCTCCCCTCTCATCAATGAGTCTCTGAGTTTAGAATGATGAGGGTGGGGGGATCTGACTCAAATGTATACATTTCTCAACAGGCCGGAGCAGATCCGATTTAGGGAGGGTGTCACCCCAAAGTGGGGAGTTGAGAACCAGGGGACATCGTCTCGGGGGATGTGGGTAGACCATTCCGGACTGAGATGAGGAAGCATTTCTTCACCTGGAGGGTAGTAATCTTGTGGAAGTCCCTGTCACAGGAGGCAGTGGTGGTCAAGTCACTGAATATGTTCGAGAAAGCGATAGATCATGTATTAAAATTCAAAGGCATTGAGAGGCATTGGCAGCACTGGGAGGCAGTGGCCTGGTGGTATAATTGCTGGACTATTAATCCAGAGACCCAGGTAATGTTCTTGGGACCTAGGTTCAAAGCCCATCACGGAAGATGGTGGAATTTGAATTCAACGAGAACCTGGAATTAAGAGTCTAATGGTGACTGTAAATCCGATTGTTGGGAAAACCCATTTGATTCACCAATGCCCTTTAGGGAAGGAAACTGTCATCCTCACCTGGTCTGGCCTACATGTGGCAATGTGGTTAACTCTCTAACTGCCAACAGGACAATTAAAGATGGGCCTAGATGCTGGCCTGGCCAGCGATGCCCTCATCCTGTGAATGAATGAACAATAAAAGTGGGAATATGGCATTGAGATAGAGGGTCAGCCATGATCATATTGCATAGCAGAGCTCGGGCTGAATGGCCTACTCCTGCTGCTAGTTCCTACGTTATTTTGCTATCTTTTTGCTAGCTTTGTACATTGTTGATGATCTCCAATGTTGTCCCTCCACAAAGTGAGGGCCCTGGACATGACTCAGAGAGTCACACGGTCACTTCCCGCCCAACGCAGGTCAGTGATGAGAGGTTGGGGAAGATCCTTTATTCCCTGGTGAAGATCTTGGGAGTGGGGAAGCCTGGCGAAGGCCTGAGCCATTACTGTCTGCAGGTTACTCGCTTCTTTTTCCTTCGGGAGGGATTCCAGCGCGCGGTTCATTTTGCCACCTTCAGGCTGTGTCAGCTCTCCGACCTTCTCGGCTGTGCGCAGCGGTGGGGCTGCTGCCCACAAACACGGCACTAGCTGAACCGAAGGGTGTTGTTGTTGTTGAGAGCCTGCTGAATCCAGTGCTGTTTCCTCCCAGTGAGTCTGTGTTCTTTCAGTGTATTTTTAGTGATGGTTTTAACACGACGAGGAAGCTGTGAACAGCACTTCACTTTATTGTGTACCTTCTCAAGTGCTCATTATTGGAGAGACAGTGTTCTTCTTTGATGTTGGCACCGAATTGTTTGGCGGAGATCTCTCGTTTATAAATGCTGCACAATCACGGGCTTATCCCTCTCACATCTGAAACATTCCAATCGATGCAAGCCGCTGTTTCCGTTCACAAAGAACATGGGAACAGAACTATCCAACCAGCCCCACCATTCCACACAATTGTACCGGATTGAACATTTCAATATCTTTTACGTATCCCATTCCCATTTCTCCATACTCCATGGGTGAGTCATAGAGATGTACAGCACGGAAACAGACCCTTCAGCCAACTTGTCCATGCAGACCAGATATCTTAAATTAATCTAGTCCCATTTGCCAGCACTTGACCCATATCGCCCCAAACCCTTCCTATTCATATACCCATCCAGATGCCTTTTAAATGTTGTAATTATATCAGCCTCCACCACTTCCTCTGGCAGCTCATTCCATACACGTACCACCCTCTGTGTGAAAAGGTTACCCCTCAGGTCCCTTTTATATCTTTTAGGAGAAAGTGAGGACTGCTGATGGTTAGCGTTGAGAGTGCGGTGCTGGGAAAGCCCAAGAGATCAGGCAGCATCCGAGGAGCAGGAGAATCAACATTTCAGGCTCCTTGGACCACACTCTCGGTCCCTTTTAAATCTTTCCCCTCTCACCTTAAACCAATGCCCTCTAGTTCTGGACTCTCCTACCCCAAGGAAAAGACCTGGTCTATTTATCCTATCCATGCCCCTCATGATTTTATAAACCTCTATAAGGTCACCCCTCAGCCTCCGACGCTCCAGGGAAAACAGCCCCAGCCTGTTCAGCCTCTCCCTGTAGCTCAAATCCTCCAACCCTGGCAAGATCTTTGTAAATCTTTTCTGAATCCTTTCAAATCTTTGCTCTAGAAGGGAGACCAGAATTGGACACAGTATTCCAAAAAGTGGCTTAACCAATGTCCTGTACATCCACAACATGACATAGAACATAGAACATAGAACAATACAGCACAGAACAGGCCCTTCGGCCCACGATGTTGTGCCGAACTTCTATCCTAGATTAAGCACCCATCCATGTACCTATCCAAATGCCGCTTAAAGGTCGCCAATGAATCTGACTCTACCACTCCCACGGGCAGCGCATTCCATGCCCCCACCACTCTCTGGGTGAAGAACCCACCCCTGACATCTCCCCTATACCTTCCACCCTTCACCTTAAATTTATGTCCCCTTGTAACACTCTGTTGTACCCGGGGAAAAAGTTTCTGACTGTCTACTCTATCTATTCCTCTGATCATCTTATAAACCTCTATCAAGTCACCCCTCATCCTTCGCCGTTCCAACGAGAAAAGGCCGAGAACTCTCAACCTATCCTCGTACGACCTACTCTCCATTCCAGGCAACATCCTGGTAAATCTTCTCTGCACCCTCTCCAAAGCTTCCACATCTTTCCTAAAGTGAGGCGACCAGAACTGCACACAGTACTCCAAATGTGGCCTAACCAAAGTCCTGTACAGCTGCAACATCACCTCACGACTCTTGAATTCAATCCCTCTGCTAATGAACGATAATACTCCATAGGCCTTCTTACAAACTCTATCCACCTGAGTGGCAACCTTCAAAGATCTATGTACATAGACCCCAAGATCCCTCTGTTCCTCCACCTGACCAAGAACCCTACCATTAACCCTGTATTCCGCATTCTTATTTGTTCTTCCAAAATGGACAACTTCACACTTGGCAGGGTTGAACTCCATCTGCCACTCCTCAGCCCAGCTCTGCATCATATCTAAGTCCCTCTGCAGCCGACAACAGCCCTCCTCACTGTCCACAACTCCACCTATCTTTGTATCATCTGCAAATTTACTGACCCACCCTTCGACTCCCTCATCTAAGTCATTAATAAAAATTACAAACAACAGAGGACCCAGAACTGATCCCTGCGGAACTCCACTTGTAACTGGACTCCATGCTGAATATTTACCATCTACTACCACTCTCTGACTTCGACCGGTTAGCCAGTTTTCTATCCAATTGGCCAAATTTCCCTCTATCCCATGCCTCCTGACTTTCCGCATAAGCCTACCATGGGGAACCTTATCAAATGCCTTACTAAAATCCATGTACACTACATCCACTGCTCTACCCTCATCCACATGCTTGGTCACCTCCTCGAAGAATTCAATAAGACTTGTAAGGCAAGACCTACCCTTCACAAATCCGTGCTGGCTGTCCCTAATCAAGCAGTGTCTTTCCAGATACTCGTAAATCCTATCTCTCAGTACCCTTTCCATTACTTTGCCTACCACAGAAGTAAGACTAACTGGCCTGTAATTCCCGGGGTTATCCCTATTCCCTTTTTTGAACAGGGGCACAACATTCGCTACTCTCCAGTCCCCTGGTACCACCCCCGTTGCCAGTGAAGACGAGAAGATCATTGCCAACGGTACTGCAATTTCCTCTCTTGCTTCCCACATAATCCTAGGATATATCCCGTCAGGCCCGGGGGACTTGTCTATCCTCAAGTTGTTCAAAATGTCCAACACATCTTCCTTCCTAACAGATATCTCTTCTAGCTTATCAGTCCGTTTCACACTCTCCTCTTCAACAATACAGTCCCTCTCGTTCGTAAATACTGAAGAGAAGTACTTGTTCAAGACCTCTCCTATCTCTTCCGACTCAATACACAGTCTCCCACCACTGTCCTTGATCGGACATCTCAACTTCTATACTAAATCAGAAACGTATTCATTTCTACCTCAAACATTGAGCTTGATTTGATTTGATTTGATTTATTATTGTCCCATTTTCCATGTTACAGTGAAAAGTATTGTTTTGCGTGCTATTCAGACAAATCATACCTTACATCGGCAATATAAATATGAGGGTAGATAAATGTGAGATGCTGTGTTTTGGAAAGGCAAATCGGGGCAGGACCTCTACTCTTAATGGAAAGGTCCTGGAGAGTGTTGCTGAACAAAGAGACCTTGGAGTGCAGGTTCATAGCTCCTTGAAAGTGGAGTCGCAGGTAGATAGGATAGTGAAGGCGGTGTTTGGTATGCTTTCCTTTATTGGTCAGAGTATTGAGTACAGGAGTTGGGAGATCAAATTGCAGCTGTACAGGACATTGGTTAGGCCACTGTTGGAATATTACGTGCAATTCTGGTCTCCCTCTTACCGAAATGATGTTGTGAAACTTGAAAGGGTTCAGGAAAGATTTACAAGGATGTTGCCAGGATTGGAGGATTTGAGCTACAGGAGAGGCTGAACAGGCTGGGGCTGTTTTCCCTGGAGTGTCAGAGGCTGAGGGGTGATCTTATTGATGTTTATAAAATCATGAGGGGCATGGATAGGGTAAATAGACAAGTCATTTTCCCTGGGGTGGGGGAGTCCAGAACTAGAGGGCATAGGTTTAGGGTGAGAGGGGAAAGGTATAAAAGAGACCTAAGGGGCAACTTTTTCACACAGAGGGTGGTGCGTGTATGGAATGAGCTGCCAGAGGATGTGGTGGAGGCTGGTACAATTGCAACATTTAAAAAGCATTTGGATGGGTATATGAATAGGAAGGGTTTGGAGGGATATGGGCCAAGTGCTGGCAGGTGGGACCAGATTGGGTTGGGATATCTGGTCGGCATGGACAGGTTGGAACGAAGGGTCTGTTTCCGTGCTGTACCTCTGTTTGACTCTATGACTCTAATAGAACAGAACGCAGAATATAGTGTTACAGCGATAGAAAAAGTGCAGTGAAAGATCAACTCGAATACATGAGAGGAACATTCATAAATCTGATAACAGCGGGGAAGAAGCTGTTCTTGAACCTGTTGATATGTGATTTCAAACTTTGGTATAATCTGCTCAATGGAAGGGGGTGGGAGAGAGTATAACCGGGGTGGGAGGGGTCTTCGATGATGTTGGCTGCTTTCTCGAAGCAGTGGGATGTAGATGGTGTCCGTGGACTCTCTGCAATTTGTTGTGGCGTTCAAAGAGTTAATGTTCAAAGACTAGTCCCCACAGCCCTTGGGGACAGAGAGGGTCAATTAGGACATGAGTGTGGATTGTGGGTGTGAAAGGACAAGGGAGTGGGGAGGGAAGATGAAGTCAGAGACATTAGTAGGAAAGGGCAAATGCTGGGGCTAGGAGTGAGGCGGTGACCAGGAGAGTGAGAGAGGTGGGGGAATTGACTAATGAGAAGGAAGGGAAAATGATGGATGGATAGATGGGGGGGTGGGGTGCTGGAGTGGGAAGGGTTGGGGGAGTGGGCGAGGGGAAATGCAACTGGGGAGAGAGGGGTATCAGAAAGCAGGAGGGAAGAAAGATTTGGGGAGCTTGAGAGACAATGATGTTGGGGAGAGAGGAGGAGGGAGTCTGGGCCAGGGGAGAGAGAGAGGGGGGAATCTGGGGGATGGAGAGATGGCAGGAGTCTGGGGGGAAGAAAGAGAGAGAGAGAGAGGGGGGAGTCCGGGGGATGGAGAGAGGGGGATTCGAGGGGAAGGAGAGAGGGAGGTTGAATCTTGGGGAAGGGAGAGAGAGTGTTTGGAGGAGGGAGGGGTGGGAATCTGCAGAGGAGAGAGAGGGGAACTAGGGAAAGAGAGAGAGAGAGAGACAGAGTCTGGGAGAGGGGAGGGAGAGAGGGGGAGTCTGGGGGAGGGGAGGGAGAGAGGGGGAGTCTGGGGGAGGGGAGGGAGAGAGGAGATTTTTGCCAGGGGAGGAGAAAGAGAAAGCGTGAGTCTGTGGGAGGGAGAGATGGGAGTAGTCTTAGGGGGAGAAAGAGAGAAGGGGGTGGAGTCCAGAGGGGTCAGGGGAGCGAGAGAGAGAGAGAGAGAGAGGGAGTCTGGCATGGCGGGGAGTGGGGGAGAGGGAGTCCGGGGTGAGGGGGATAGACAGAGGGGAACTCTGGGGGAGTCCGAGGGGAGGAGTTGAGGGACTGGAACTCTGGAACTGGTATGAGTGAGAGGGTGGAATGTAGAAGAAGAGACTTGCATTTTCATAGCGCCTCCAAAGTGCTGCTCAGTTACAGAGGCCCCTGTCAGCTGTTGGTGGTGTGGTAGCACTGACCTGGATCCTGCACTGATATGTGTTTTTAATCTCAGGCGTCGTACTATGGAACAATCCAGACCATCTACACAGTGGGCTATAGCCTGTCGCTGGCTGTACTGTCTGTCGCTGTCTTCATCCTGTTAATGTTTCGGTGAGTTACTCACACTCACAGCATTCACCTAGAACACACCGGGACGCGATTTAATCACCGACGGTTTCTGTCTGTCAGTCAAACCTTTCCAATTTAACAGACAAAATGATAAAAAAAAAACAAGTAAACCGTGGGTGCTGGAAATCAGAATCAGAAATTGCTGGAACAACTCAAAAGGTCTGGCAGCACCTGTGGAGAGAGAAAGCAGAGTTAATGTTTCAGGTCCTTCCGCAGAATCGATTTGAGCAATTAACTTGGTTAATGGAACCAATCGTTGATGAGCCCAATCCATTTGGACATAAAAAGAAGGAAGGCATTTATATAGCGCCTTTCCTGCATGACCCTCAGGCTCCTCAAAGAGTTAACTCTGTCCCACGGAGTCATTAGTGTGATGCAGGAAATATGGCAATCAATGTGCTCAGAGCAAGCTCCCACAAGGAGAATTAAGGTGGTGAGCAGATCATCGATTCTGTTTTTCACTGAGGGACAGATCTTTGCTGAAAGCTCATTTGTTGAAATGGTTCCTTGGCATTATTTGGCATCGACCAGAGGGGGAGGCCTGGGTTTAATGTCTGACTTCAAGGGTGGCAACTCTGACAGTGCAGCACCCCTCCCCCAGTGCAGCTGCCAATGGAGAGCACGGGCCCAGAGGTGGGGGCATGAGTCACGTATATTGAAGACGATGGGAAATCAGAAGCGTCTCTCCCCCCTTCCCTGCACAACCTCGGGACGAGAACTAAAAGGAGAGTGGCCCCAGAGAGAGGAGGGTAAAGAGTAGCTGAGGAGAGGGATGGATTGATCTGTAGCTGAGGTGTGTTGGGAGAAAGTGAGGGCTGGAGATTAGAGTCGGAGAGTGTGGGGTTGGAAAAGTAGAGCAGGGAGAAAGTGAGGACTGCAGACGCTGGAGATCAGAGCTGAAAAATGTGGTGCTGGAAAAGCGCAGCATCCGAGGAACAGGAGAACCGACGTTTCGGGCATGAGCCCTTCATCAGGACTGTGTCGGGCTGCTGACGAAGGGCTTGGACCAATGCATTCCTGATGAAGAGCTTACCCTGGAAATGTCGAGACTCCCACTCCTCGGATGCTGCGTGACCGGCTGTGCTTTTCCAGCACCACACTGTTTGAAGCTGAGGCAGGCTGTTGGGTTCTCGTTGTCAAGGGGAGACATGGGAACGTAGATCTTGCTGAATGATCGTCCCCACACTGATAGGTTAATGCCCATCATTTCAGCGGCTGGAAAATTGCAGGATGGGTCCTAGCCACAGAAAGGGACCACGTCTGAGACATTGAGTGCTTTCAAGAAGGAGTAAAAATACGGGGTAGACCATTTAGGACAGAGATGAGGAGAAACTACTCTCACCCAGAGAGTGGTGGCTGTGTGGAATGCTCTGCCCCAGAGGGCAGTGGAGGCCCAGTCTCTGGATTCATTTAAGAAAGAATTGGATAGAGCTCTTAAAGATAGTGGAGTCAAGGGGTATGGAGATAAGGCTGGAACAGGATACTGATTAGGAATGATCAGCCATGATCATATTGAATGGCGGTGCAGGCTCGAAGGGCTGAATGGCCTACTCCTGCATCTATTGTCTATTGTCTATTGAGTTATCATCGAGTCACAGAGGTCGGCAGCATTGAAACAGGCCCTTCGGCCCAACCTGTCCATGCCACCCAGTCTTCACAATCAATCTAATCCCATTTGCCTGTGTTTGGTCACTGTACCTCCATACTTAGCCCATCCACGTACCTGTCCCAAATGTTTCTTAAATGAGGAAATTGTACTCCCCTCCACCACTCCCTCTACAGCCCGTTCCAGACCCTCACCACTTTGTGTGAAAAAAACTGCCCCTTTAGATCCTTTTCTGTCTCTCCCCTTTCACCCTAAACCTAAGCCCTCTATTTTCACCCATTCTCCATACTGTGTGGAAGCAGATCATTCGGCCCATCAAGTCCAAACCGACTCTCTGACATCCCACCCAGACCCACTGTATCCCTCTAACCCTGCACTTCCCCATGGCTAACCCACCAAGCTTGCACATCCCTAGACACTATGGGGCAGTATCCCACGGCCAATCCACCCCTAACCTGCACATTTTTGGACTGTGGGAGGAAACCGGAGCACCCGGAGGAAGCCCACGCAGACACGGGGAGAACGTGCAAACTCCACACAGTCACCCGAGGCTGGAATCGAAACTGGGTCCCTGACGCTGTGAGGCAGTAGTACCTCTTTGGGCTAAAGGAATCAGAGGGTATGGGGAGAAAGCAAGAGCAGGGGACTGGAGTTGGATGATCATCCACAATCATATTAAACAGCAGAACAGGCTCAAAGTACTGTGGAACCCTGAGTTAACGCTCTGGGGACTTGGGGCCTTTCCTTAACTGCTCAATATCTTCACATTGATCTGCTTCAGTGAATAAAACAGGAGAGGGACAGATCTGAAAATATGTTGCTGGAAAAGCGCAGCAGGTCAGGCAGCATCCAAGGAGCAGGAGAATCGACGTTTCGGGTATGAGCCCTTCTTCTGGGCTGATGCCCGAAACGTCGATTCTCCTGCCCCTTGGATACTGCCTGACCTGCTGCGCTTTTCCAGCAACACATTTTTCAGCTCTGATCTCCAGCATCCGCAGTCCTCACTTTCTCCATGGAGAGGGACAGATGTCAATAACGCGGAGCGATGGTAATGTGGGTCTTAAAAAAGAACAAACTGAAGGAATGTATTTAAATGAGACACTAAACTGAGACCTTTTCAAGATGGATGTCTACTGTGGTTGAAAAGCCCGTGGAAAATCAGGCAACTGGGGTGTTACAGGAAATATATCCCGGGATTTTTTCTGACTGTGTGGCAGTAAGGTCACAGGTTCAAACGGGAGGAGAAATCAAAGAACAAGAAAGTTGAAGTTCATTTATCAGAGACTATGTTTGATCAAATGGCTTTTAAAAAAATCCAAGGCCTCACAGACTGTTTGGTGTTCAGTAAAAATTTACAAGGATGTTGCCAGGGTTGGAGGGTTTGAGCTATAGGGAGAGGCTGAACAGGCTGGGGCTGTTTTCCCTGGAGCGTCGGAGGCTGAGGGGTGACCTTATAGAGGTTTATAAAATTATGAGGGGCATTGATAGGATAAATAGACAAAGTCTTTTCCCTGAGGTTGGGGAGTCCAGAACTAGAGGGCATAGGTTTAGGGTGAGAGGGGAAAGATATAAAAGAGATCTACGGGGCAACCTTTTCACGCAGAGTGTGGTATGTGTATGGAATGAGCTGCCAGAGGATGTGGTGGAGGCTGGTACAATTACAACATTTAAAAGGCATCTGGTTGGGTATACAAACAGGAAGGGTTTAGAGGGATATGGACCAAGTGCTGGCAAATGGGACTGGATTAGGTTCGGGTAGCTGGTTGGCATGGACGAGTTGGACCGAAGAGTCTGGTTCCATGCTGACCATCTCTATGACCCGATGACACTCTCTCCACAGATGCTGCCAGACCTCCTGAGTTTCTCCAGCATTCCGTGTCAATAAAGAGTGGCACTGGGAAAAGCCCAGCAGGTCAGGCAGCATCTGAGGAGCAGGAGAGACGATGTTTCGAGCATCAGGACTGAAGAAGGGTTCTGCACGAAACGTTGACTCACCTGCTCCTCAGATGCTGCCTGACCTGCTGGGCTTTCCCAGTGCCACTCTTTATTGAACTCTGATTTCTCCAGCATCTGCAGTCCTCATACCTCCCAGCATTCTCTGTGCTGATTTCAGACTTCTGGCATCTGCAGTATTTCACCTTTATTACAATTTGCGCGCACCCCCCACCCCACCATTGCTGCTGTATTCCCAAAGCTCTGCAGACTCTTCAGTTTCAGTACTTATTCACTGTTGACACTGCTTCATCTATCCCTGCAGATGTACAGTTCAGTCCACAACAACTTGTCCTTTTTAAGAGAAAAAGTATCTCATTTTCTCTCCTGGTTCCATGTTCCATTACCTTAAATCTGTTTCATCCACTTCCTGACTGTCTTGCCATTCTGAAAGATATCAGAATACATTGCATTCAGCAATCAGTTTGTGTCAAAATTACAATCATTGCTGCCCAGTGTGAAACTGCAATTCTGTCCATAACAATAGCTAAGGGTTAATTTAAGAATAACCATGAAACTGCAATTCTGTCCATAACAATAGCTCAGGGTTAATTGCAGAGTAACCATGAAACTGCAATTCTGTCTGTAACAATAGCTAAGAGTTAACTGCAGAGTAAACATGAAATTGCAATTCTGTTTGTAACAATAGCTAAGAGTTAATTGCAGAGTAACCATGAAACTGCAATTCTGTCTCTAACAATAGCTAAGAGTTAATTGCAGAGTAACAGTGAAACTGCAATTGTTTTTCCCTTACTTCCTTTCCTGAAAATTATTTTCTGTTTTTAAACTGAAAAGCCCAGACAAAGTCCATGCATTTCAAACAGGTGATGTCACCAAACTAGCAATCTGATGGCCCAATCTAACACCCCACTGGAATTTAAATTTAAATTTAAAAATTAGGAATCCTGAAGCTAGAATCCATCACAGTGGCCTTGAAACTATCATTGATGAAGAGAAGGCAATCTGGCTTCCTTACCCGGTCTGGAAACCTGTGAGAAGTATTCACGTTATACATTAACTATCAGTATGAAGGAACTGAGGGCATTGTTGTAATGTTTGCAGATGATGCAAAGGTAGGTGGAGTGACAGGTAGTGTTGAGGAGGTGGGGAGGCTGCAGAGGGAAGTGGAAAAAAAATGTGCCAGATGGAACATAATGTGGGAAAGTGCGTGAGATTTATGCACTTTGATGCCAAGAATAGAGGCATAGACTATTTTCTAAATGGGGAAAGGCTTCAGGAATCTGAGATGAATCCTGAAGGTTAACATACAGGTTCAATTGGCAGTTGGCAAAGCAAATACAATATTAGCATTGATTTTCAAGAGAGGCAGAATACAAGAGCAGAGATTGTGTAAGACTCTGGTTAGACTGTATGTGGAATATTGTGAGCAGTTTTGGGCTCCAAATCTAAGGAAGGCTATGCTGGCACTGGAGGAGGTTTAGAGGAGGCTTACAAGAATGTTCCCAGGGATGAAGGGCTTGGCATATTTGAAGCAGTTGAGGACTCTGGGTCTGTACATGATGGAGTTTAGAAGGATGGGGTGGGGGGGATCTGATTGAAACCAAAGAATACCGAGGGGCCTGAATAGATTGGACCTGGAGCAAATGTTTCCACTAGTGGGAGAGACTAGGACCCGAAGGCACAGCCTCAGAGTGAAGGGACATCCCTTTAGAACTGAGATGAGGAGGAATTTCTCCAGCCAGTGGGTGGGGCATCTGTGGAACACATTGCTGCAGAGGGCTGTGGAGGCCAAGTCATTGAGTGTGTTTAAAACAAAGAGAGATAGAACCTTGATTAGTGAGGGGAGATATACAGGTTTGGGGGAGAAGGCAGGAGAATGGGATTGAGAAGTGTATCAGCCATGATCAAATGGGGGAGCAGACTCAATGGGCCGAATGGCCTAACTCTGCTTCGAGATCTTATGGTCTCATCATATTATGGACTCCAGACTCACCTGAATTAGGCACTCTGCTATTCTAATAACACGACAGCCAATTTATACAAAGCAAGATCCCAGATGATTTAAATGACCCTGTCATCAAATTCCAATGCTTGTTGGTTGAGAGATATCAGTCACGGAAATGGTGAGGGCTGGTTTTGAATCGATCCACAGGAATAGCTAAACGCACATCGATAGGCTTTCAGTTTGTGGCCTTCCTGTGTGATCTATAGATACTTTGCGTGTTCATCATTACACCCCTGGGATGGGGGGGTGGGGGGTCTTCATTATGGAAACGCTGATGTTGAGACCCCCAGTTGTTTCTGTCTAAGACCATAGCTAAATACTAAAAACGCAAGCTAGAAAGTCTGGCCTGTGAGAGCTGGCCACACTCAGCCAGGCTGCTTCCATTCAAAAAAACCCAAGGCCTCATGAATTGTTTACTCTCTCAGGGACAGCTCGATGCCTCTGCCTTACAACGTTTCTTCAAAAACAAACCAGGGCACCATGACCTCTTAAAGCGACAGCATCGCCTCAGTTAAAGGCAGAGGGTTGAAAGGTTATTGGGGTGGTAGCTGGAAATGCAGAGTTATTAATTCAGGCACGATCTTATGGATCGGGAGGGGATTGCAAACGATTGTCCCCTTACCTTGTGACTATGTGTCTGTGTTTTGATTCCCTGAACAGCAGGAATAATCTCTCAATATCTATCCTGGGAAATAGTTGCATAGTGATATGTCATTGGGCATGTCATCGAGAACTCTAGGCTAACGGTCTTAGCGGGACATGAGTTCAAGGTGAAAAGTGTAGATTAAATTCAATAATATCTGGAACAAAGAGCTGTCTTCATGTTCAAAGCCCATCTGGGTCACTAATATCCTTTAGGGAAGGAAACTGCCATTCTTACCTGGCCTACATGTAACTCCAGACCCACAGCAATGTTGAATCTTAACGGCCCTCTGGCCAAGTGGAGGTGGACAATAAACGCTGGGCCTAGCCATAGATGCCCTCTTTCTATGAACAAATTTAAAAAATAAAATCTTCTTAATAAATAAAATGTAAAACTTGGACAATCTCTTCTTTTCCTAGGAGGTTGCACTGCACCAGGAATTATATCCACATCCAGCTGTTTGTCACCTTTATCCTTCGCAGCTTGTCGGTCTTCATTAAGGATGCCGTCCTCTTTGGCGATGCCGATATTGACCACTGCACCTTTTCCACGGTAACCGCCCTTTGACCTCTGGGTCGTGTAGCTTGTGGGTTTGGTGCAGGGAGCTCAACTCAAAATGAAAGTGAATACACAGGGGCCTAGCCAGTCAACATCCTGACTTGGAAATATTTCGCCATCCCTTCACTGTCGCTGGGTCAAAATCCTGGAAGTCCCTCCCCCAGGGCATTGTGGGTAATACCTACAGCACATGGACTACAGCGGTTCAAGAAGGCAGCTCACCCCCACCTTCTGAAGGGGCAAATAGGGACGGGCAATAAATGCTGGCCTAGTCCTTGCTAGAAAACAATAATTTAAATAATAATCTTATCGAGTCATTTTGGTGCATAAAAGGGCCGTTTGACCCATCGGATCAATGCGGGATTCCTAAAGGCCATTTTGCTACCACAATAGCTCTGCAGGTTCGGTTCCTCATGTTCCTCACCATTCCTGATGAAGGGCTTTTGCCCGAAATGTCGATTTTCCTGCTCCTCGGATGCTGCCTGACCGGTTGTGCTTCTCCAGCATCACTCTAATCTTGACTCTAATCTCCAGCATCTGCAGTTCCCAGTTCGGCTCAGTTCCTCAGGTGTCCACCAATTTTCTGTTGTAATTATTTATTGTCTCTGATTTGAGTGTGTGGACAGCAAGGACGACTTGGAGCGAAAATAGTTTCTCCTCACAGTCTCCTTGTATCCCTCAACCCAAGGACTTAAATCTTGGCTCCACCCTGATCAAGGTGATTCTTACAGAGAATGATGCAGGGTGCCAGTGGGTAGAATGGCCTGTTGTGAGATTGTAGGCATCCTTGCTTAAGACTGATACCCAAACAGGAAGCTGTTCCTGATGAAGGGCTTATGCCCGAAGCGTCGATTCTCCTGCTCCTCGGATGCTGCCTGACCTGCTGTGCTTTTCCAGCTCCACTCTCTCGACTCTGATCTCCAGCATCTGCCTTCCTCACTTTCTCCCAGGAAGCTGTTAGTGGTTTGTAGTTTACAATATCTCAGATATAATCCATAATGTGTTTGTGAGGAGGCTCTAATTTGCCTTTGATAATAATTAAACCTCTCATTCCCTCAGGCAGTGAGGTGGGGAATGGTTTATTACCTGGAAAACCACCTTCAGACAATCTGTGTCATTCACTAACCGCGCCTCTCGGTGTGGCCCTGAATCAGTCTGTAAGAAACCGTTCATTCAGTGAATCTCTGGCTGGGCCATTATTTAGAGGCCATTCCTTGTTGCCTAGGTAACAGCCACCTTCATTTGGAGTCACCCCGAGAGGACTGTGGGACCCAGAAACCAGATTTCTCCTTGGGGGCAAATCACATTGTGCTCCAGCGCATGCACCCACCCCCCTCCAACTGTGTACTTATGTAGGGCACTGTCCCAAACTCACGTGAGGTGAAGCACATTGTGCCCCCTTGCACGCACACATACAGACACACTCACTCTCACCCACACACATACAGACACAGACACAGACACAGACACATACACACAGACACACACACACACACACTCTCACCCACACACATACAGGCACAGACACAGACACACACACACAGACACAAACACTCTCACCCACAAACATACCGACACAGACACAGACACAGACACATACACACAGACACACACACTCTCACCCACACACATACAGACTCAGACACACACACAGAGACACACACACTCTCACCCACACACATACAGACACAGACACACACACACACTCTCACCCACACACATACCGACACCCACACACACACACACAGACACACACTCTCACCCATACACACACACATACACACACACAGAGACACACTCTCACCCACACACACACACACTCTCACCCACACACACACACATACTCTCACCCACACACATACAGACACGCACACACACACAGACACACACACTCTCACCCACACACATACAGACACACACACACTCACACTCTCACCCACACACATACAGACACACACACACAGACACACGCACACTCTCACCCACACACATACAGACACACACACACACTCTCACCCACACACACACAGACAGACACACACACTCTCACCCACACACACACAGACACACACACACTCTCACCCACACACATACAGACACACACACACACACACAGACAGACACACACACTCTCACCCACACACACACAGACACACACACACCCTCACACACACACACACACACACATACACACACTCTCACACACATATACACACACACACACACATGTCTTCTTCCATGATCGCAACTTCCCTCCCCGTGTGGTTGACAATGCCCTCCAGCATATCTCCACTTCATGCACCACCGGCCTTGAACCCCACCCCTCCCAATTTCAACAAGGACTGAATCCCTCCCCCTTCCCCCCCCCCCCAACCCGGTCCTCACCTTCCACCCCATCAACTTCTGCATACAGCACATCATCCTCCACCACTTCCACCACCTCCAAACAGACCCTACCACCAGAAATATATTTCCTTCCCCACCCCATCAGCGTTCCAAAAAGACCATTCCCTCCACGACACCCTCATCAGGTCCATTCCCCCCACCAGCCCACACCCCACTCCTGGTACTTTTCCCTACCACCACGGGAAGTGTAAAACCTCCGCCCACAGCACTCTCCTCACCTCTGCCCAAAGCCCCAAGGGGTCCTTCCTCATCAGTCAGAAATTTACCTGTACCTCTGCCAATGTCATCTCCTGCATCCGTTGCACCTGGTGCGGTATCCTCTACATCGGGGAGACAGGATGCCTTCTTGCGGTTCATTTCAGAGAACATCTCTGGAACACCCACACTCACTAACTCCACCGCCCCGTGGCTGAACACTTCAACACTCCCCCCCCCCCACACACACACACACACACACTCTGTCAAGGACATGCAGGTCCTGGGCCTCCTCCATCACCAAACCATTACCACCTGAGGCCTGGAGGAGGAACACCTCATATTCAGCCTTGAGACCCTGCGACCACACGGAATAGATGTGGATTTCAACAGCTTCCTCATCTCCACTCCCCCCACATTGTCCCAGTCCCAACCTTCCAACTCAGCACCGTCTTCTGGGCCTCTCCTACCTGTCCATCTTCCTTCTCATCTATCCGCTCCACGCTCCCCTCTGACCTATCACTTTCTCCCTCATCTTCATTTACCTATCACTACCCCCCCAGCCCCACCCCCTCCCATTTATCTCTCAGCCCCCGGCCCACAAGTCCTAAAGATGTGCAGGTTCGGTGAATTGGTCATGCTAAATTGCCCATAGTGTTAGGTAAAGGGGAATGTTGGGGAATGGGTGGGTTGCGCTTCGGTGGGTCGGTGTGGACTTGTTGGGCCGAAGGGCCTGTTTCCACACTATAAGTATCTAATCTAATCTAATCTAATCTAAGCCTCATTCCTGATGAAGAGCTTATGCCTGAAACGTCGAGTCTCCTGCTCCACGGCTGCTGCCTAACCTGCTGTGCTTTTCCAGCACCTCACACTCTCAACATTCACACACACATGCATATACATATACACGCACACACACACACACGCACTCACACACACATACACACACACACACACACACATATACACGCACACACTCGCACACACACACTCACTCACACATATACACGCACACACTCGCACACACACACATATACACGCACACACTCGCAAACACACACACACACATATACACGCACACACTTGCACACACATATATATGCACACACACATATACACGCGCACACTCGCACACACACACATACACTCGCACACACACACTCGCACACACACATATACACTCACACACATACTCATACACATACACACACACACACACACACATATACACGCACACACTGACACATATACAAGGACAGTAGTGGGAGACTGTGTATTGAGTCGGAAGAGATAGGAGAGGTCTTGAATGAGTACTTTTCTTCAGTATTTACAAATGAGAGGGACCGTATTGTTGAAGAGGAGAGTATGAAACGGACTGGTAAGCTAGAGGAGATACTTGTTAGGAAGGAAGATGTGTTGGGCATTTTGAAAAACTTGAGGATAGACAAGTCCCCCCGGCCTGACGGGATATATCCTAGGATTATGTGGGAAGCAAGAGAGGAAATTGCAGAACCGTTGGCAATGATCTTTTCGTCTTCACTGTCAATGGGGGTGGTGCCAGGGGACTGGAGAGTGGCGAATGTTGTGCCCCTGTTCAAAAAAGGGAATAGGGATAACCCTGGGAATTACAGGCCAGTTAGTCTTACTTCGGTGGTAGGCAAAGTAATGGAAAGGGTACTGAGGGATAGGATTTACGAATATCTGGAAAGACACTGCTTGATTAGGGACAGCCAGCACGGATTTGTGAGGGGTAGGTCTTGCCTTACAAGTCTTATTGAATTCTTTGAGGAGGTGACCAAGCATGTGGATGAGGGTAGAGCAGTGGATGTAGTGTACATGGATTTTAGTAAGGCATTTGATAAGGTTCCCCAAGGTGGAAAGTCTGGAGGCATGGGATAGAGGGAAATTTGGCCAGTTGGATAGAAAACTGGCTAACCGGTCGAAGTCAGAGAGTGGTAGTAGATGGTAAATATTCAGCCTGGAGCCCAGTTACAAGTGGAGTTCCGCGGGGATCAGTTCTGGGTCCTCTGCTGTTTGTAATTTTTATTAATGACTTGGAAGAGGGAGTCCAAGGGTGGGTCAGTAAATTTGCAGACGATACGAAGATTGGTGGAGTTGTGGATAGTGAGGAGGGCTGTTGTCGGCTGCAAAGGGACTTAGATATGATGCAGAGCTGGGATGAGGAGTGGCAGATGGAGTTCAACCCTGCCAAGTGTGAGGTTGTCCATTTTGGAAGGACAAATAAGAATGTGGAATACAGGGTTAATGGTAGGGTTCTTAGTAAGGTGGAGGAGCAGAGGGATCTTGGGGTCTATGTTCATAGATCTTTGAAAGTTGCCACTCAGGTGGATAGAGCTTGTAAGAAGGCCTATGGAGTATTATCGTTCATTAGCAGAGGGATTGAATTCAAGAGTCGTGAGGTGATGTTGTAGCTGTACAGGACTTTGGTCAGGCCACATTTGGAGTACTGTGTGCAGTTCTGGTCACCTCACTTTAGGAAAGATGTGGAAGCTTTGGAGAGGGTGCAGAGGAGATTTACCAGGATGTTGCCTGGAATGGAGAGTAGGTCGTACGAGGATAGGTTGAGAGTGCTAGGCCTTTTCTCATTGGAACGGTGAAGGATGAGGGGTGACTTGATAGAGGTTTATAAGATGATCAGGGGAATAGATAGAGTAGACAGTCAGAGACTTTTTCCCCGGGTACAACAGAGTGTTACAAGGGGACATAAATTTAAGGTGAAGGGTGGAAGGTATGGGGGGGATGTCAGGGGTAGGTTCTTTACCCAGAGAGTGGTGGAGGCATGGAATGCGCTGTCTGTGGGAGTGGCAGAGTCAGGATCATTGGTGACCTTTAAGTGGCAATTGGATATGTACATGGATAGGTGCTTAAGCTAGGACAAATGTTCGGCACAACATCGTGGGCCGAAGGGCCTGTTCTGTGCTGTATTGGTCTATGTTCTATGTTCTATATACACGCACACACTCGCGCACGCACACACACATATACATGCATACACTCACATGCACACACATATACATGCACACACTCACACACATTCACACACATACACACGCATGCATACACATACACACATACACATTCACATACACATACACCCACACACATTGACACACACATTGACACACACATACACACATTCTCACATACACACACAATAACACACATGCACATTGACACACACACACACACACACTCATATGCACACATGCACGCACATACGCACACATTCACATACACACACACACATTGACACAGATTCATACACACATACATGCACATACACACAAATTCACACATTGACACGCATACATATTGACACACGCATACATACAATCGCACATTCATACGCACACATGCACACACATTTACACACATATACACACACATTCACACACATGCATGCATACATTCTCACACACATTCTCACACACACAAACACTCGCGCACACACATGCACACATTCACATATACATTCTCACACTCACACACATTCACACACATACACACATTCTCACTCACACACTCTCATTCACACACTCTCAAACACACTCTCGAACACAAACACATAGACATTCACATACACATACACACACATAGGTTGATACACAGATTCACACACATACACGTGCACACACACACCCACTCTCTCAATCACCCACACACACATGCACACACACTCTCACTCGCACATACACTCTCTCTCTCACTCAGTCACACACACATTCTCTCACACACACACACTCACATGCACACACTCTCTCACTCACTCTCACATACACGCACTCTCCCTCTCTCTCTCCCTCTCTCTCTCCCTCTCTCACTCTCACTCACACACACACTCTCTCTCTCTCACTCACACACATTGTCTCTCACACACACACACACTCTCATTCTCTCTCTCCCTCTCTCTCTCTCTCCCTCTGTCCCTCTCTCCCTCTCTCTCGCTCTCACTGTCACTCTCTCCCTCTCTCACTCTCACTCACACACACACTCTCTCTCTCTCACACACGCACATACACTCTCTCTCACTCACACACATTGTCTCTCACGCACACACACACTCTCATTCTCTCTCTCCCTCTCTCTCTCTCTCCCTCTGTCCCTCTCTCTCACTCTCACTGTCACTCTCTCTCGCTCTCTCTCTCCCTCTCTCTCGCTCTCACTGTCACTCTCTCTCGCTCTCTCTCTCCCTCTCTCTCGCTCTCACTGTCACTCTCTCTCGCTCTCTCTCTCCCTCTCTCTCGCTCTCACTGTCACTCTCTCTCACTCTCACTGTCACTCACACACACAAGGCTGACCCACGTCCAGGTCAATTCCTATTTAAACCGCTGTCCAGGACATTTGTCTGAACTGAAAGCTAAAGTGGGCGACTTGGACCGAAGGGTCTGTTTCCGTGCTGTATCTCTCTATGAGGTCTATGGCTCTATGACTGCGGATGCTGGAAATCTGAATTAAAACCAGAAATTTCTGAACAAACTCAGCAGGTCTGGCAACACCCGTGGAGAGAGAGAAACTGTCGGCTCCAGTGCCCCTTGCTCAGAATGAGCTCCAGCTCAGCGTACTGACTAAGCATTCAGCTCCTGATCAATCCCGGGATCAAAGGCTGGAGTTGTATTGGAGTCACTTCAGAGGAGGTGATTATTCTAGAAGTGAGGGGTTTGTTTCAGGAACAGAGTTTGTGCAGTTCAGGCCTATACTCATTCGAGTTTAAAATGATCAGCGATGTTCTAATTTGTATAAGATGGTAAAGGGGACTGACAAGGTAGATGTATAGAGGATGCTGCCCCCTGTGGGGTAATCTAGAATGACAGGTTGTGGTATAACGATAAAGGGCAGGAGATTTAAAGCAGAGATGAGCAGAAATTACAGCTCCCAAAGGCTCGTGAATCTGTGGAATTCACTCCCCTAGAGTGCGGTGGATGCTGGGTCACTGGGTAAACTGAAGGAGGAGATAAGACAGGAATTTTAATGAGTAACGGACTGAAGGGTCCTGGAGAACGGGCAGGAGAAGGAGGTGAGGCCAAGATGAGATCAGCCCTGGTCCTATTATATGGTGGAGCAGGCTTGAAGGACCGAATGGCCTCCACCTGCTCCTGATTCTGACGTTTTAATGTCCGTTTAGGGGCAACGGAGGTTAGCCAATACACAACAGCGACCCAGTCCAGTGCACAGCCAGCAATCCGATGTGAATGAGACAGAGATGAAGACAGGCATAAAGAATGAATCTTGCATTGCTTTCTGACACACAGGAGAGTTGGTGTTGGATGGAGAAAGTTAGGCGATATCTGGGTGTGAGTTAACACATCCTCAATCCAGTTGGGAAGAAAGGTCACCGGACCTGAAACGTTAACTCTGATTTCTCTCCACAGATGCTGCCAGACCTGCTGAGCTTCTCCGGCAATTTCTGATATTATTCCTGAACCCAGACTGAGAATAACAATTCAAAAACAATAATCCATCGAGTCATTGAATTTTGCCTGTCCGTGCTAAACCTCCAGATTATTCCTTAGCGAATGTTGTAGATTCCCTTATTCAAGTTTATTTGGTTTGGTTTTAAAACATAAACAGCAGGAGAAGGACTGAACATTTCGTCTCCCAACACCTGCTCCCCAAACCACTCTCGAAGTAATACTGGGTGGTGGGAATATCCCTAGATTCCAGTTTTCCAGATTAGAGTGGTGCTGGAAAAGCACAGCAGGTCAGGCAGCATCCGAGGAGCTGGAAATTGATGAAGAGCTTTTTCCTGAAACGTCGAATCTCCTGCTCCTCGTATGCTGCCTGACCTGCTGTGCTTTTCCAGCATTACTCTAATCTTGATTCTAATCTCCAGCATCTGCAGTACCCACTTCTGTCCAGTATTCCAGATGCCCAGGTTTGTATGTTCGGGTCGGAGGTACAAATCTCACCACGGCTGGCTCCTGAAGGTTTAAATTAATGAAATTTTAAAAAAAACTTGGCTTTGATGAAAATCCTGAAGAAGGGCTTATGTCCAAAACGTTGATTCTCCTGCTCCTTGGATGCTGCGCTTTTCCAGCAACACATTGTTCAGCTTTGATGAAAATCCATCTGGTTCACCTCTGGCCCTCTAGTGAAGGAATTCTGCCTCTGCTTACCTGCTCGGTATCAGAGCGTCGGGCTGTGACTGTGTTTTTTTTAAGATTAGATTATATTACAGTGTGGAAACAGGCCCTTCGGCCCAACAAGTCCACACTGACCTGCCGAAGAGCGACCCACCCAAACGCCTACATTTACCCCTTACCTAACACTAGGGGCAATTTAGCATGGCCAATTCACCTGACCTGCACGTAGTTGTGACTGTGGGAGGAAACCGGAGCAAACCCACGCAGACACGGGGAGAATGTGCAAACTCCGCACAGTCAGTCTCCTGAGGTGGGAATTGAACCCGGGTCTCTGGTGCTGTGAGGCAGCCGTGCTAACCACTGTGCCACTGGGCTGCCCACAATGTGGCAATATCGCTGGTGTATTAATCCAGGGACCCAGGTTCGAATCCTGCCCAGGCTGATGCTGGAGTTTGAATTCAATATGAATCTGGAATTAAGAATCAAATGGGGACCATGAGTCACCCACCTGTTTCACTAATGCCCTTTAGGGAAGGAAGCTGCCATCCTTACCCAGTCTGTCCTACAGGTGACTCCAGACCCACAGCAATGTGGTTGACTCTTAACTGCCCTCTGGGCAATTAGGGGTGGGCAATAAATGCTGGTCTAGCCAGTGACCTCCCCATCCTGTGGATGAATATTGCAAAGCATGACTCCATTTTAACACCACAGATTGACTCATTACTGCCCTCTGAAATGGGCATTTCCAAAAATCGTCTATGGCAAGGCAAGCATTTGTATTGGATTTCCAGCTCTTGGCGCTGAGGGTGGTACTAGGGTCAATTCAGAGAGCACTTAAGAGCCTGGCAGTGTGCCAGTGGTAGACAGGCAGGAGGCTGGAGGAACACAGCAAGCCAGGCGGCATCAGGAGGGGGAGAAGTTTCGGATGTAACCCTTCTTCAGGACAATGTTGACTCCTCCACCTTCTGATGGTGCCTGGCCTGCTGTGTGCCTCCTGCCTGTCTCCCTTGGATTCCAGCATCGGCAGTTTGTTTTGTCTCTAGCACAGTGTGACAATGAGCTTGGTGGCTTTTCACATGAGGCCAACTTTCATTTCCAGATTTGATTAAATTTGAATTCCAACATTTGCCATCGCACCTATAAGAACATAAGATGTAGGAGCAGGAGGAGGCCACTCAGCCCATTGAGTCTGCCCCACCATTCAATGAGGTCATGGCTGATCTGATAACCCTCGACTCCACTCTCCTGCCTTTTCCCTATCAGCCTTGATTCCCTTCCTGATTAAAAATCCGTCTCAGCCTTGAATATACTCAATGACCTGGCCTCGACATCCCTCTGAGGCGAAGAATTCCACAGATTCACATCCCTCTCTGAGAGAAGAAATTCCTCCTCATCTCCATCTTAAGTGTGTGACCCCTCAGTCTGAGACTGTATCCCCGGCCCCACAAGGCCAGAGAACCTTTAGAGATCTACCCTGTCAGGTCCCCTAACACTCTTGCATATTTCAATACCTCATTCTTCAACTCCAATGAGTACAGGCCCAACCTACTCAACCTCTCCTCAGAAGACAACCCTTCCATAGCTGGCTCCAGCTGAGTGAACCTCCTATGGACTGCCTCTGATGCCAGTCTCTTTCCTTAGATGAGGTGGGGGGAGGGCAGGAGGTGGTCCCTAAAATATTTGCAACTCTCCAGCTGTGTCCCATTATTTCCCAAGTTGGGGCCAATGGAATTAGTAATAAAAGAATAAACAAAACTGTCAATAATCTCAGCAGGTTATGGTAGCATGTGTGAACAGTTAGATATAGTTCTTAGGCTAAAGGGTATCGGGGAGGTGCAGGAAGCAGAAACAGGGATCGAGTCGGATGATCAGCCAGAGATTGTATTGAATGACGGAGCAGGTCTGACGGGCTGAATGGCCTACTCCTGCTCCTATTTTCTCTGTTTCTAAAATGATCTTGTTCTGAAGTTTAAGGCGTGTGCTGTACCTTTAAGAGAGAGTGAAAGCTGTAAAGCTGCTGTCATGTGACTGACTCGCAGTCACACAGTGCGCTGGAAAAATGAAATATGTAACATATTGTTGTAACCTGGATACCTGAGTTGTTTTCACAGCAGTTCAGATTTAACTGGGGTGACGCCATGGCTCAATGGTTAGCACTGCTACCTCACAACACCAGCATCCCAGGTTCAATTCTAGCCTCGGGTGACTGTCTGTGTGGAGGTTGTACATTCTCCCTGTGTCTGTATAGGTTTCCTCCCACAGTCCAAACCTGTACAGGTCAGGTGAATTGGCCATGTTAAATTGCCTGTAGTGTGAGGTGCATGAGTCAGAGGGAAATGGGACTGGGTGGTCACTCTTCGGAGGGTCGGTGTGGACTTGTTGGGCTGAAGGGCCTGTTTCCAGGCTTTGGGGAATCTAACCTAGTTTAAATTATGCCCCAAGAACTAAAACCCAATTGAATTTGAATTTTACTGTTTTGTCAACATTGAACCAATGAGACGATCTAATGTTTTCAGGTAGAAACATTAGGCATTTTAGACAGTTAGCCAGAGACAGATCAACCTTCTGCCATTGTCAGACAGACTGCCTGAAACCTCGCTATCAAAGGTACCTTTTCATATGAAACATCTGTGCAGCATAAGATCAAAGATGACCCAGGGAGACCTACAAACAGGAAGATCGACACCACTGTCTGGTTTTGAAAATTGATTTGCTGTAAATTTAAGAGGGGCTTTATCGGATCTGTATACTGTTATAGAGTTGGAGGTAGATAACAAATCTTTAAGACAAAGGAGGCTTAGAAATGTAATTAGTTGTTGTTTAATGTTTGCTTTTGGCGTTAAACAATAAAATTGTTATTTTTCTTTTAAATAGTGGAATTTAGGTAGTTCTCGATCACTCATTATTTAACAGATTATGGGGTGAGATCAGCTTTTCTGTGAATTTGGTTTAATTAGCAAGAAAGGTTTACTGCCGTGTTGTAACAATCTCGATAGGAACTAACTGCTTTGTGGTTGTTCTCTCGTTGCAGGCCGGCTGTAAGATTTCAGTGGTGTTCTGGTACTTTTGCATGTTGACCAATTACTTCTGGCTGCTGGTGGAGGCCCTGTACCTCAGCTCTCTGCTGGTAGTGCCCTTCTCCTACGGCAAAAGTTACTTCTGGTGGTGGAGTGTCCTGGGATGGGGTAGGTAACGGAGCACTGAGGCCAGTGCTGCATCAAGCCCACTTCCACAGCAACTGCTTTTTGCATTCATGTCGCACCCTTCACAACCTCCTGGCGGCGTTTGTTTTGAAACATTGGTTGTTGTCATTGGGGAGGAAGCACGGCGCAAAGAGAGACGGCTGGCAGATAATGACTCGATAGTCTGTGTTTTTGCTTTATTTTCAGAGCGACATTGGGCACAGTGCATTCACGCCCCTCCTCCTAGACATTAATATTTACTGTAGAAAGTTGCAGACCTAACTCTGACATCAGGGGAACCCACTCCCTAAACTGGCTCCGGGCCCCAATGAATAACTGTCACCTAATTTGTTGCAAATGAAGTGTGTTTACACGCAAAAGACAGAACCCTGTCTATTAATAAATGCAGCTCCCAGTACACACAAGGACTGCCCATTGCAAGCCAGATAGATGGTCCTAACCTGGCAGTCAGTGTAATCCTTAGCACACTTGGGATTGTTTAACAAATACAGGTGGTTCTTCTATACCGCGATGGCTGCGTTCTTGTGCTTTGCCATGTTATAGAAAAATCACAGTGCTTAAAGTTTTTGGTGATGTAACCCGTGTTACAGCTGACGCAAGTTATAGAAGGTGGCGCTTTAGAAACACTGTTCCCAAGTCGCCGATCGCGTTTCAACGAATTCGTGTTAACGAAACGCGCGTTGTCGCAGAGTGACCTGTATTTTGGAGCTGCATTGAATTTATTGAGTCTTGCAAGCACCATCTAAAACATCGAAATATTGAAAATAGGAGCAGGAGTAGGCCATTTGGCCCTTCAAGCTTGCTCCACCATTCGATATGACCACAGCCGGTCCTCTATCCCAATGCTGTATTCCTGCTTTCTCTCCATGCCCCTTTATGCCTTTAAAATCTTAAAAACATAATTTTCTTGAATATATTCAGTGAATTGACCTCCACAGCTGTTTATGGTAGAGAATTCACACCCCTTTGAGTGAAGAAACCTTTCCCCATCTCAGTCCTGAATGGCATACCTCATATCCTGAGACTTTGACCCCGGTTCTCAACTCCCCGGGCCATCTGATTGGATGCAGTCACTAACCTGTTTGCTGTGGCTATCCAAAGGGACTTGCTACTTGATGTGAAAGTCAGTCTTTGGGATGTACTACCTTCAAACCTGGCAATACAGCCATTAAAATTCATATCCCACATTGCTCATTTCTGTGATGGACAGTGGGGTGGGGCAGTGATAGCTTAGTGGCATTACGGCTGGACTATTAATCTCAAAGCCAAAGAAATGATTTGGGGACCTGGGTTCAAATCTTGCCACAGCTGATCGTGGAATGTGAAGTCAAGAAAAATCTGAAATGAAGAGTCTAATGATAACTGTGAAAACATTGTCAATTGTTGGAAAAACCCATTTGGTTCACTAATTCCATTTAGGAATTGAAGCTGCCCTCCTTACCTGGTCTGGCCTACATATGACTCCAGACCCACAGCAATGTAGTTGACTCTTAACTGCCCTCTGGGTAATTGGGGATGGGCAATAAGTGCTGGCCAGTGAAGAAATGAATGAAACCAAAAGAGCATTGTTTTGGCTTGAAAGCAGCTTCCTGTTAGTGCTGTTGTAGCAATCTGCAAACAGTTAACTCCGTCAGTCAGACAAATTCACTGAGGTGTGAAACTGCTCGAGAGAATGGGATATGGATGGTGCATCTCGGGTTGGGAAACGGAAGCAGATTCAGGATTAACTTCCAAACGTGAGCTGGATAGGTAAATGAAAGAGGAGGAGAAAAGGAGTTCTACTGCAGGGTGGCACGGTGGCTCAGCGGTTAGCACTGCTGCCTCACAGCACCAGGGAGCTGGGTTCGATCCCACCCTCGGGAGACTGTCTGTGTGGAGTTTTCCCCTTCTCCCCGTGTCTGCGTGGGTTTCCTCCGTACTTTCCCACAGTCCAAGGACCTGCAGGTTAGGGGGATTGGCTGTGCTGATTTGCCGATAGTGTTCAGGGATGTGTGGGCTAGATACATTAGTCAGGGGAAATGTAGTGTGTAATGGGGGAATGGGTCTGGGTGGGTTACTTGTCGGTGTGGACGTGTTGGGCCGAATGGCCAGTTTCTGCACTGTAGGGGGTTCTATGACTCTGGGCAAAGAGTAGGGTTGTATTAGATAGCAGTGCTAAGTTGGGCAGAACAGTCTCCTTCAGTGCTGTACAATTCCGACATTCCCTTGGTTTCCTGATCCTGTCAAACACTGCTGGAAACAAACTCCCATTACCTTAGTTAGGCGATGGCATGGCACACTTCTGGACTTGAACTTGGGTTTCCTGTTTCAGAGGTAGGGACACTACCACTGTGCCACAGGAGGACCCTTCAGTTTCTGCTATTTTAAAAAAATTAACCTTTTATTTCCTCTAGCGACACTGTTCAGAGATGTTTTTACACAGCTCTAGGGCAGGTGGGGCTTGAACCTGGGCCTTCCCAATAGTAAGAGGAGGGACACTACCACTGTACCACAACACCCCCACCCCCACCCCCAGTTACTGTTAAACACAAAGAGCTTAAACATGTGAAATGAATTGGAATCTCTCATGCTGTCACCTGGTACTCTCTGCTGTAAGTGTCTGTGATTTGATTTTCACGTCAGGAACAGTCCAGCTCCTAACTCCTGTAACCTGCAGCCTCTGTCGGGACTAACAGAATCATTTCTTTTCTTCAAGGTGTTCCCACTGTGTGTACTGTTGCCTGGGTGATTACAAAGCTTCAATTTGAAAATACTGAGTGAGTATTTCTTTTGATTAAGTTAAAGGTCAGTGCACAAAGTTAAGACAGTGAGATGAGGGTGACCCAGGGAATGTAGATCTGAAGTGAATGGAGGAACAGTGATATATTTCCAAGTCAGGAGGGTGAGTGGCTTGGAGGGGAATTTGCAGGGGGTGGTGGTCCCATGTATCTGCTGCTCCCATTCTTTATGGTAATAGAGTTTGCAAGTTTGGAAGGTGCTGTTTAAAAGGGCTTGTTGAGTTTTTTTAGTGCACCAGGGATGGACAACATGGCTTGGTGCATGAGAAATTGTGCCTCACTGATATGATTGAGTTTTTTGAAGAAGTAACAAAGAGGATTGATGAGGGCAGATTGGTGGACATGATCTATATGGACTTCAGTAAGGCATTCAACAAGGTTCCTCATGGTAAACTGGTTAGCAAGGTTTGATCACATGGAATACAGGGGCAGCATGGTGGCTCAGTGGTTAGCACTGCTGCCTCACAGTGCCAGGGACTTGGGTTCAATTCCAGCCTTGGATGACAGTCTGTGTGGAGTTTGCACATTCTCCCTGTGTCTGCGTGGGTTTCCTCCGGGTGCTCCGGTTTCCTCCCACAGTCCAAAGATGTGCAGGTCACGTGAATTGGCCATGCTAAATTGCCCATAGTGTTAGGTGCATTAGTCAGGGGTAAATATAGGGTAGGGAATGGGTTTGGGTAGCGTAATCTTCAGAGGTTCAGTGTGGACTAGTTTCCACACTGTAGGGATTCTGTGAACTAGCCATACAACTGGTTCTAAGGTAGAGGACAGAGGGTGGTGGTAGAGGGTTGTTTTTCAGACTGGAGGCCTGTGACCAGTGGAGTGCCACAAGGATCGGTGCTGGGTCCACTACATTTCATCATTTATATAAGTGATTTTGATGTGAGCATAAGAGGTACAGTTAGTAAATTTGCAAATGACTCCAAAATTGGAGGTGTAGTGGACAGCAAAGAATGTTACCTCAGAAAACAACAGAATCTTGATCAGATGGGCCAATGGGTTGAGATGTGGCAGATGGAGTTTAATTCGGAGAAATTTCAGGGGCTGCATTTTGGAAAGGCAAATCAGGCACTCATACACTTAATGGTAAGGTCCTCGGGAGTGTTGCTGAACAAACAGACCTTGGAGTGCAGGTTCATAGCTCCTTGAAAGTGGAGTCGCAGGTAGATAAGATAGTGAAGAAGGAGTTTGGTATGCTTTCCTTTATTGGTCAGAGTATTGAGTACAGGAGTTGGGAGGTCATGTTGTGGCTGTACAGGACATGGGTTGGGCCACTGCTGGAATATTGCGTGCAATTCTGGTCTCCTTCCTATTGGAAGGATGTTGTGAAACTTGAAAGGGTTCAGAAAAGATTTACAAGGATGTTGCCAGGGTTAGAAGGTTTGAACTATTGGGAGAGGCTGAATAGGCTGGGGCTGTTTTCCCTGGAGCATTGGAGGCTGACCTTATAGAGGTTTATAAAATCTTGAGGGGCATGGATAGGGCAAATGGACATGGGGGTCTTTTCCTTGGAGTGGGGGATTCCATAACACGAGGGCATAGGTTTAAGGTGAGAGAGGAATAATATAAAAAGGACCTATGGGGCTGCTGTTTCTCGCAGAGGGTGGTGAGTGTATGGAATGAGCTGCCAGAGGAAGTGGTGGAGGCTGGTACAATTACAGCATTTAAGAGGCATTTGGATGGGTATATGAATAGGAAGGGTTTGGAGGGATATGGGCCAGGTGCTGGAAAATGGGACTAGACTAGGTTAGGATATCTGGGTCAGCATGGATGAGCTGGACCGAAGGGTCTGTTTCTGTGCTGTACAGCTTTATGACTTTCTGACTCTATTTCATGAATGGAACATACTGCTCCCACAGGGCATCAGTGATGGAAGGAATGGATGTTGAAGATGGCAGAAAGGGTGCTCATCAAGCAGGGGCTGCTTTGTCCTGGATGGTGTCAAGCTTCTTGAGTGTTGTTGGAGCTGCACCCATCCAGGCAAGTGGGGAGTATTCCATCACACTCCTGACTTGTGCATTGGAGATGGTGGACAGGCTTTAGAGAGTTGGGAGATGTGTTACTCACTGCAGTATTCCTAGCCTCTGACCTGCTCTTGTAGTCTCAGTGTTTGTGTGGGTGCGTCAAGTCACCAAATGCAGGGATTAGTCTGGTAAACGGGCAGGGATTAGTCAGGGGTGGCACGGTGGCTCAGTGGTTAGCGCTGCTGCCTCACTGTGCCAGGTTCAATTCCCACCTCGGGCGACTGACTGTGTGGAGTTTGCACATTCTCCCCCTGTCTGCGTGGGTTTCCTCCGGGTGCTCTGGTTTCCTCCCACAATCCAAAGATGTGCAGGTAAATTGGCCATGCTAAATTGCCCATAGTGTTAGGTGCATTAGTCAGGGGGAATGGGTCTGGGTGGGTTACCCTTCAGAGGGTCGGTGTGGACTAGTTGGGCCAAAGGGCCTGTTCCCACACTGTAGGGAATTTAATCTAATCTAAACTTTCTCTGAAATGATTCCAATCCTTTTGCAGTTTTCCTTATATAAGGTGCCAAATACTGTGCACAATATTCCAAGCTCAACCTCTCTAATCCCCTGAAATGTTACCTTTTTTATTCAAATAATCTCCAAGATAAGGGATAACATTCTGTTCATGTTCTGAATTACTTGCCGTACCTTTTGTGATTGGGACACCCAGATCCTCCTGCAGCTCGGAAATCTCTCACCCATGTCAATTCATTCTTCTTTTCTATCATTCCTGCAATCTGTGCTATTTCACTCTTTCCCACGTTATGTTCCACTTACCAGATTTTTACCTCTGGAGTATAGCTCGTACAATGTTCAGACCAAGGTTACAATGAGAGATCAGGAGGTGAATGGGGACATGACGGAAACCAAAAGGAGCATCAGGGAACAGGTTATTGGTGAGCAAGTGTATGGTAGCCTGGTGGCTCAGCCATTAGCACTGCTTCCTGACAGCGCTAGGGACCTGGGTTCAATCCCAGCCTCGGGCCACTGACTGTTTGGAGTTCGCACGTTCTCCTTGTGTCAGTGTGGGTTTCCGCCCACAGTCCCAAGGTGTGGAGGTGTTGGTCTGAAAGCTTGTGATTTCAAATGGACCTGTTGGACTATAAGGAGAAAGTGAGGACTGCAGATGCTGGAGCTCAGAGTCAAGAGTGTGGTGCTGGAAAAGCACGGCAGCATCCGAGGAGCAGGAGAATCGACGTTTCAGGCATAATCCCTTCATCAGGAAAGAGGGACTATAACCTGGTATCACGTGACTTCTGACCAAAGATGTGTGGGTCGGCCATACTAAATTCTCCATAATGTCCAGGGGAGTGCAGGTTAGCTGGGTTGTGCTGGGTTAGTGTTAGGTGAAGAGGAGATTTATTCTTAATTCACTCACGGGATGTGGGCATCACTGGCTGGGCCAACATTTACCATTAGTCCCCTGTTGCTCTTGGGAAGGTGGTAGTGAACTGCCTTCTTGAACCACTGCACTCTGCACCCATCATGTCATTCGGGAGGGAATGCCAGGCCTTGGTGACGGAATGAGATGTAAGACCAATGTGCCTGCTTCACTTCCTCTTCTCGATGGTTGTTGATGGTAGATGTGGTGCATTGCGGTGTAGTGTTGGTCACCAAACCGAAGGAGAGAATGCTGTGTGCAGTTTCCCATTGACATTGTGTTACATTACTAGGTGCTGGGATGTTATTGAAGGCTCTCCGTACTGGTGGATAATCAAAGGACCAATTGTGGCGTCTATTGCAGTAAGTGATTAGAGTAAGCCTTTAATCAGCCTTTTAGACAAGAGCCAAGAGTCCATTCAGCCCCTTGAGCCTGCTCCCCCATTCATTATGGTCATGGCTGATCTCACCTTGGCTTCACCTGCCCGTTCCCCATAACCCTCAAACCCCATTTCTTATTAAGAATCTATCCCCTCCTTAAGTTGAAACGAACCACATTGGGCTCTGGACACAAGTTTGGGATTTGACTCACCTTTTCCATTCTGACAAGGCTTAGCCATCTGCTGTAATGGGATTTGGACCAACATCTTCAGAACATTAGCCTGGAGTTACTTTGTCCCGTGACCGTACCATGGCACCAGTCTGCCAGCTCTTGGTGCAGACGTGGACAGAGGTGTTGCTTTTCGTCTCTATCTCAGCCTCGTGGGGTTAGCCAGGGTTTCTGGCCCAATGTCCCAGTCTGAAGGCTGGTCTAGAGATTTCAACACAGTATCAGGTGTATTTCTCCCAAGTCAGTATTATCCAAGTCAGAGACACTGTTCTTTTTTTAAGGTTGTGAGGGGAGATTACACAAATTCGGTCGGTTTTCTCTCGAAGGAGTGATCTGATTGAAGTCTTCAGGATATTGACTTGAAAAGATATTCTATTTCCACTGGTTGGGGATTCCAGAGCGAGGGGCACAGTCTGTGAATTAGGGTCAGACTGTGCAGGAGAGATGTTAGGAAGCACTTCTACACACAATGGGGTGGGAGAGGTTTCGACCTCTCTTGCAGAAACGGCAGTGGATCAGTTTGTTTTAAATCTGAGATAGCTACGTTTTCATTAAGCGGAGATATTAAAGGATATGGGCCCAAGGCAGGTTTATGGAGTTAGGCCACAGATCAGCTGGGAATGGTGGGACAGGCTCGAGGGGCTGAATGATCTACTCCTGTTCCTATCAGTTAAATGAAGGCCCTGGTCTGTCCTCTTCTGGAAATAATCACATGGCCTGATGTCAAAGAACTGGCTCGCCTTCCTTGCCATCTTGGCTGATATTGAACCCTCAACCACAAGACAATCATTTAATTAATTAACTACATTCGCTTGACTCCGATCAATTGATTGAACAGCAAGGTAGGTTGGAAGGGCTGAACGGCCTATTCCTGCTTCTCACATCCTTTCCTCTCCTTCTGCAGATCAACTTCGTGCTTTTCATTAACATCATTCGGATCTTGGTGCGGAAGGTGATGCCGAGGGAGGTCCACACAGCTATCTCCTCACAGTACAGGTAGGTGCTAGCAGAAGGCACTCGCTGTGTGTGTAGCCCAGCATCACGGATCCTTTCACCTCTGGTCATGGAGGGACCATCCTAGTGGGGGGGGGGGGGGGAGAGGGTGGGGAGGATGTCAGTCTGGGCTGCTTCCCACTGGACAGAAGCTGCAGCTTCTACACAGCCTGGGTCCAGGTCCATAAAGATGGCAGGAAGACAATGGCATGTGTCATTGGCCAAACTTCCTCAGCTCTCTCCAGCCAGTGATGGGTACACCTGGGTACCACCATGGCCACTGGCCCCAGTTAGAACACCATTGTCCTCCCACTGATTCCATGGCTATTCCTGTTCCCAATCCGCCCTAAACTACACATCCTTAGACTGTGAGAGGAAACTGGAGTAGCCGGAGGAAGCCCTCGCAGAGAATGTGCAAGCTCCACACTGGAAGTGAACCCAGGACCCTGGCGCTGTGAGGCAGCAGTGCTAACCACTGACCCACCATGCCATCCCTTCAGAATTCACTTGCCGACCAATTAACCCTCTCCTCTTACGCATTTCATTTTTTAATTCATTCATGGGATGAGGGTAACGCTGGCTGGGCCAGCAGTTATTACCCACCCTAATTACCCAAAGGGTAGTTCAGTGTCAATCACATTGTTGTGTGTCTGGAGTCACATGTAGGCCAGACCAAGTAAGGATGGCAGATTCCTTCCCTAAAGGCTATTAGTGAACCAGATAGATTTTTCCAACAATGGATTCATGGTCATCATTAGACCCTTACTTCCAGATTTTAACTGAGTTCAAATTACACCATCTGCCTTGGTGGGATTTGAAGCCGTGTCCCCAGAACATTACCTGGGTCTCTGGATTAACAGTCTAACAATAATACCAGCAGGCCATTGCCTTCCGTATAAATGCTTGTTTTTGTCTTGAGTTAGTATTCTTGCAAATTGTCCTGATGAGTACAACACAAAGAGGTTTGGCAAAATGTGTCTTTTTCCAGAAGTTAACTAGTTAGGCACAGGTACAACTGTTTGGGGTTGGGTACAATATATCCAGCTCCACGGCTGACTGTTTCTCCATCCAAATGCACCATCAGGGTTGGTGCCAACACATGGACCTTCAATGTAACTCATTCGGAATCCTTACACAACATTGCCTCACAAGCCCTTGTATAATATTTTTGTATAACTACAGTTACATTCACCAATTGCACATCCCAAGTCTCCGAATGTACAAATGGAGGCAGTCTATGTAGCCAGGTAAATTATGTCTGTCTCCATTAGGACCCCTTGGTTAGAGACAAAAAAAACACTGCAGATGCTGGAGTCCAATCTATACAGGCAGGAGGCTGGAGGAACACAGCAAGCCAGGCATCATCAGGAGGGGGGGAAGCCAATGTTGCGGGTGTAACCCTTCTTCAGCCTTGGAAAGGGTTACACCCGAAACGTCAATTTCCCCCCCTCCTGATGCTGTCTGACTTGCTGTGTTCTTCCAGCCTCCTGCCTGTCTCCATTAGGATCCCAGTAAGATTAACCCATGAAGGACGGTTAGAGCTAATGCAACTCCAACATCAACGCTTTCAGAACCATGACCCCTTATGGCAAGTTTCTTGTTCCGTGCCTAGGGCAGCCCTGAGCTGTGCGGATCTGGGAAGCATTGCAGAATTTATCCTTCAGGGTGAAAAGGGAAAGATTTGCCATTCTCAGTGTTTCATTGAATTGTTCTCCTCTCTACACAGGCGACTGACAAAGTCAACCCTGCTGCTGGTCCCTCTGTTAGGTGTGCACTACATCGTCTGTGCTTTCCCTCCTGATGGGGCCGTGCTAGCCATTCGACTTTATCTTGACCTCTGCATCGGGTCATTCCAGGTACGGCGAACTTTGAACTGCGCGGGGATGGTCACCGTTTGTTGCTGGGGAAGTGCCATAATGATTACCGCTGATGGCAGAATCAATCTTGGGATCTGACAATCCATCGTAAACTAATGCAAAGCATATGGATTAGCAGCACACACCGGCCATTCAGCCCCTCAAGCCAACTCTGCCATTTTATATGATCGTGGCTGATCTGCACTGGCTTCAACCCAGCTCCTCAGATGCCTCAAAAATTGATCTCCCTCCTCTTCATAGACTTACAGTGATCTAGCCTCCAGCATCCTCTGGGGTAGAGAATTCCAGACATTCACTACTCTCTGGGAGGAGAAATTCCTTTGGATCTCAGTTTTAAATGAGTGTCCCTTTATTCTGTAACTGTGTCCCTGAGTTTGAGATTCCCCAAACATCTTCCCTACTCAAGTCGCCTCAGAATGGTATGTTTCGATAAGATCAAAACTCATTATTCTAAATTCAAATGAGTAAAGTCCCAATCTGTTTAGACATTCCTGATAAATCAATCCTCTCATCCCAGGAATCAGTTGAGTGAATCTCTTTTGGAGCTGTTGCTATTGCTGGTATATTTGTTTTTCAGACACAGGATCTTAACAGTACACAATACTTCAGGTATGGCCTCAGCAACATCCTGTACATTTGGAACAAGACTTCCTCTAATTTAAACTCCAATCCTCTCGCAATAAAGGCCAAAATTCCATTTACCTCCTTAATTACTCACTGCACCTCCACGCTAACATTTTACATAGAACATAGAAGAATACAGCGCAGTACAGGCCCTTCGGCCCTCGAAATTTCAATTGTAAGAACACCCAGATCCCTCTACACAGCACTTTTCCAGAATGTTCCACCCCAGTAATAAACTGCATTTTTGATTCTTCCTCCCAATGGAGTGACTTCGCAATTTCCTACATTATGTTTTTGCCAAGTGTTTTTGGAAATGTATCGCCGTTCCTTTAGTGTGACTGGGTCAAAGTCCTGGACTTCCCTCCCTCAGGGCATTGTGGGTCAACCCACAGCAGGTGGACTGCAGCGGTTCAAGAAGGCAGTTCACCCCCACCTTCTCAAGGGGGCAACTAGAGATGGGTAATAAATGTTGGCCCAGCCAGCGATGCCCACATCCTGTGAGTGAGTTGAGAATAAATCTCCTCTTTACCTTCTCTGGCCTATGGAGAAAGAACCCAGCTTCTCCAATATGATTGAACTGCCTGAATCTGAGACTGAAATAACTTCACAGAGACCAGTATTCTATCACCAAGTCTCCCTCTACTTACATACAAGATGTAAAGCACTTTCACTTTCACTGACCACCCTATCTACTCCTCTGATCATCTTGTATGTCTGTGACCCTGTGTCACTCCTTTTCCTGAGTGAAAACCGATGAGAAATATTTGTTCAGCACCTCTCCAATCTCCACAGGGTCCACACACAACTTCCCACTTCTGTCTTTGACTGGCCCTATTCCTACCCTGGTCATCCTTTTATTCCTCACATACCTATAGAAAGCTTTAGGATTCTCCTTTATTCTACCTGCTAAAGATTGCTCGTGTCCTCTATTTGCTCTTCTTAACTCTCTCTTTAAATCCTTCCGAGCTGATCTGTAACTCTCCATCGCCTCATCTGAACCATCTCACCTCAATGTCACATAAGCCTCTTCTTCCGCTTAACAAGAGATGCAATATCTATTGTAACCCACGGTTCCCTTTCCTTATCACTTCCTCCCTGCCTGACAGGGACATACCTATCAAAGACATATCTGTTCCTTAAACCAGCTCCACATTTCGATTGGCCCCATCTCCTACATTTTGCTACCCCATTCTATGCATCCTAAGTCTTGCCTAATTGCATTATAATTGCACTTCCCACCTTGATAATTCTTGCCCTGCGGCATATCCCTTTCCATCGCTAGACTAAACGTAACTGATTTATGGTCACTTCTCCAAAGTGCTCACCGACCACTAAATCAAACACCTGGCCTGGTTCATTACCAAGCACCAGACCCAGTGTGGCCTCCCCTCTTGTCGGCCCTTTGATATACTGTGTCAGGAAACCCTTCTGCACACATTGGACAAAAACTGATCCATCCGACGTACTAGAGTTATAGCATTTCCAGTCAATGTTGGGGAAGTTAAGGTCCCCCGTAATGATAACCCTGTTCCTTTCACTCCTATCCAGAATAATTTTGCTAATCCTCTCTTCCACCTTCCTGGAACTCTGCGGAGACCTATAACAAACTCCCGGCTGTGTGACCTCTCCTCTCCTGTTTCTAACCTCAGCCCATACTACCTCAGTAGATGAGTTCTCGCCAAAAGTTCTTTATACTTCTTATCCGTTATACTATCCTTGACTAACAAAGCCACACCTGCCCCTTTTTTACCACCTTCCCTGATCTTAATGAAAGATCTAAATCCAGGAACCTGCAACATCCATTCCTCACCCTGCTCTATCCCTGTCTCCGAAATGGCCACAACATCGAAGTCCCAGGTACCTATCCATGCTGCAAGCTCATCGACCTTATTCCCGGTACTTCTGGCGTTGAAGTAGACACACTTCAAACCAGTTTGTGACTGTGAAACCCTATCCATGCCCTCCCTACTCTCATCCTCCTGTGCACTGGAATTACACCTCAGATTCCCATCCCCCTGCTGAGCTAGTTCAAACCCACCTGGATAGCACCAGCAAATTTCCCACCCAGGATATTAGTACCCTTCTGGTTTGTAGAGGTCCCACCTTCCCCAGAATGAGCCCCAATTATCCATAAACCTGAAATCCACCCTCCTGCACCAACCCGGCAGCTATGTGTTCAGCTGCTCTCTCTCCCTATTCCGTGTCTCGCTATCACGTGGAGGAATTATTGCTGGAATATTAATCTCGAGATCCAGGCAGTATTCAGGAGACCTGAGTTTGAATGAGAGATGGTGGAATCTGAATTCGATACAAATCTGGAATTAAGAACCCAATGATGACCATGGATCTATTGTTGGAAAAACCCATCAGGTTCACTAATGTCCTTTAGGGAAGGAAACTGGCACCCTTTTCTGGTCTGGTCTACATGTGACTCCAAACCCACAGCTATGTGGTTGATTCCTAACTGCCCTCTGGGCAATTAGGGATGGGCAATAAATGCTGGCCTAGCCAGAGATGCCCTCATCCTGTGAATGAATAAAGAAAAATCTCTAATGCTCTTTTTTTATCTGTCAGCCAGGGCTCCCCGATATGCAGCCCCAATCAGGGGACTCAGATTCTATGAGATCTGCCTGGCTGACCTTGTTACAATCACTGCAGGATCTTTGTCTGAGGATCTTTGGTGAATGTCTGCAGTGCATCTTGTAGATAGTACACCCTGCTGCTACTGAGCGTCGGTGGGGGAGGGAGTGGATGCTTGTGGATGTGGTGCCAATCAAGTGGGCTGCTCTGTCCTGGATGGTGTCACACTTCTTGAGTGTTATTGGAACTACCCCCATCCAGGCAAGCGGGGAATATTCCATCACACTCCTGACTTGCACCTTGTAGATGGTGGACAGGTTTTGGGGAGTCAGGAGGGTAGATTTCCTTGCCTCTGCCCTGCTCTTTAGCCGCAGGGTTTACCTGACTGGTACAGTTCAGAGTCTGGTCAGAGGTACCCTCAGGATGTTGAATAGGGGCTATACAAATGCAAGTGAGTGCTGCAGGAGAGTACAGAGGGAGTGCTGCACTATCAGAGATTCTATCTTTCAGATGCAATGTTAGACTGAGGTGCTTTTGACCTTCCCCGGTGAACATGAATCATCCATTGGCATTGCATTAAAAAGGTGATGGGAGCCCGCCCCTCCACCCCTCCGCCCCCCCCCCCCCCCCCCCCCCCCCCCCGGTGTCCCAGTGACATTGTAAAACCAGATAATCGGGCCAAATCACATTGGGGAATGTAGGGTGATGGGGTGCATGTAAATTGGCATTTCCAACATTTCAAACTCCGGAAAGTTTGAGAAGTCCTTTGTTGGGCTTTGAAGTGTCTTGGGACACCTGGTGATTGTGGAAGGTGCTACACAAATGCTTCTTTTATTTTTAACCAGCCATTGGAATAAGCAGTGTCAATATTGTCCTGATTGCGTTGTAATGGGTTTGCTGTTCTCTGTTCTTACACAGGGCTTTATAGTTGGAGTGCTGTACTGCTTTATGAACCAAGAGGTAAGCAAAGCCTTTTATTTATCACAAGAATATACTTTATCCATTGTAAACAATTTTTTAATGTACATAGGCAATTACTGAGGCAGTTCTGCACAGTCTTTGTCATAAGGCCATAGAGATGTACAGCGCGGAAACAGACCTTTTAGTCCAACCCGTCCATGCTGACCAGATATCCTAACTTAATCTAGTCCCATTTGCCAGCACTTGGCACATATCCCCCCAAACCCTTCCTATTCATATACCTATCCAGATATCTTAAAAACGTTGCCATTGTACCAGCCTCACCCATACAGTCTGCTCCGCCATTTGATCATGGCTGATGTTTCTCAACCCCACTCTCCTGCTTTCTCCCCTTTAACCTCTGATCCCCTTACCAGTCAAGAACCTATCCATCTTTGTCTCAAATTCACTCAATGACTTGGCCTCCATAGCCCTCTGTGACAGCGCATTCCACAGAGTCACCTCCCCTCTGGCTGGAGAAATTCCTCCTCGTGTTTACTGCATAGGGTCATCCCTTCGCTCTGAGGCTGTACCCTCAGATACTAGTCCCTCCCACTACTCGGGACACCACTCCATGTCCACTCTATCCAGGCCTCTCAGTTTCCTGTAAGTTTTAATCAAGTTCCCACCCATCCTTACCCCTTGTAAAGCTGCCATCTTGAACCGCTGCAGTCCATCTGCTGTGGGTTGATCCACAATGTCCTGAGGGAGGGAATTCCAGGATTTTGACTCAGCGACAGTGAAGGAACAGCGATATATTTCCAAGTCAGGATGGTGAGGGCATGGAGGGGAACTTGCAGGGGGTGGTGTTCCCATGTATCGACTGCTCTTGTCCTTCTAGATGGAAGTGGTCATGGGTTTGGAAGGTGCTGTCTGAGGATCTTTGATGAATTTCTGCCGTGCATCTTGTAGATAGTACACACTGCTGTTACTGAGCGTTGGTGGGGGAGGGATTGGGGGAGGGGTGGAGCTCAGTTGACTGGACGGTTGGTATGTGAAGCAGTGTGATGCCAACAATGTGGGTTCAATCCCCACACCAGCTGAGGTGACCATGAATGACTCTCCTTCTGAACCTCTCCCCTTACCTGAGGTGTGGGTGACCCTCAGGTTAAACCACCACCAGTTGTCTCTCTCTCTAATGAGACAGCAGCCCCAATAGTCAGAGGGAAATTGAGAAACCAACTTGTACGGAGATCTCAGCTATCTGTAAGAATAATATGGTGGTTATGGGAGGGGATTTAAACTTTCCAAACATAGACTGGGACTGCAATAGTGTTAAAGGTTTAGATGGAGAGGAATTTCTTAAGTGTGTACAAGACAATTTTCTGATTCAGTATGTGGATGTACCGACTAGAGAAGGTGCAAAACTTGACCTACTCTTGTGAAATAAGGCAGGGCAGGTGACTGAAGTGTCAGTGGGGGAGCACTTTGGGGCCAGTGACCATAATTCTATTCGTTTTAAAATAGTGATGGAAAAGGATAGACCAGATCTAAAAGTTGAAGTTCTATATTGGAGAAAGGCCAATTTTTATGGTATTAGGCAAGAACTTTCAAAAGCTGATTGGAGGCAGATGTTCGCAGGTAAAGGGACGGCTGGAAAATGGGAAGCCTTCAGAAATGAGATAACAAGAATCCAGAGAAATTATATTCCTGTCAGGGTGAAGGGGAAGGCTGGTAGGTATAGGGAATGCTGGATGACTAAAGAAATTGAGGGTTTGGTTAAGAAAAAGAAGGAAGCATATGTCAGGTGTAGACAGGATAGACCGAGTGAATCCTTAGAAGAGTATAAAGGAAGTAGGAATATACTTAAGAGGGAAATCAGGAGGGAAAAACGGGGACATGAGATAGCTTTGGCAAATAGAATTAAGGAGAATCCAAAGGGTTTTTACAAATATATTAAGGATAAAAGGGTAACTAGGGAGAGAATAGGGGCCCTCAAAGATCAGCAAGGCAGCCTTTGTGTGGAGCCACAGAAAATGGGGGAGATACTAAATGAATATTTTGAATCAGTATTTACTGCGGAAAAGGATATGGAAGATATAGACGGTAGGGAAATAGATGGTGACATCTTGCAAAATGTCCAGATTACAGAGGAGGAAGTGCTGGATGTCTTGAAACGGTTAAAGTTGGATAAATCCCCAGGACCTAATCAGGTGTACCCGAGAACTCTGTGGGAAGCTAGAGAAGTGATTGCTGGGCCTTTTGCTGAGATATTTGTATCATCGATAGTCACAGGTGAGGTGCCGGAAGACTAGAGGTTGGCTAACGTGGTGCCACTGTTTAAGAAGGATGGTAAGGACAAGCCAGGGAACTATAGACCGGTGAGTCTGACCTTGGTGGTGGGCAAGTTGTTGGAGGGAACCCTGAGGGACAGGATGTACATGTATTTGGAAAGGCAAGGACTGATTAGGGATAGTCAACATGGCTTTGTGCATGGGAAATCATGTCTCACGAAGAAGTAACAAAGAGGATTGATGAGGGCAGAGCAGTAGATGTGATCTATATGGACTTCAGTAAGGCGTTCAACAAGATTCCCCATGGGACACTGGTGAGCAAGGTTAGATCTCATGGAATACAGGGAGAACTAGCCATTTGGATACAGAACTGGCTCAAAGGTAGAAGACAGAGGGTGGTGGTGGAGGGTTGTTTTTCAGACTGGAGGCCTGTGACCAGTGGAGTGCCACAAGGAGCGGTGCTGGGCCCTCTATATTTTGTCATTTACATAAATGATTGGATGCGGGCATAAGAGGTACAGTTAATAAGTTTGCAGATGACACCAAAATTGGAGGTGTAGTGGACAGCGAAGAGGGTTACCTCAGATTACAACAGGATCTGGACCAGATGGGCCAATGGGCTGAGAAGTGGCAGATGGAGTTTAATTCAAATAAATGCAAGGTGCTGCATTTTGGGAAAGCAAATTTTAGCAGGACTTATACACTTCATGGTAAGGTCCGAGGGAGTGTTGCTGAACAAAGAGACCTTGGAGTGCAGGTTCATAGCTCCTTGAAAGTGGAGTCGCAGGTAGATAAGATAGTGAAGAAGGCGTTTGGTATGCTTTCATTTATTGATCAGAGTATTGAGTACAGGAGTTGGGAGGTCATGTTGCGGCTGTAAAGGACATTGGTTAGGCCACTGTTGGAATATTGCGTGAAATTCTGATCTCCTTCCTATCGGAAAGATTTTGTGAAACTTGAAAGGGTTCAGAAAAGATTTACAAGGATGTTGCCAGAGTTGGAGGGTTTGAGCAATAGGAAGAGGCTGAACAGGCTGGGACTGTTTTCCCTGGAGTGACAGAGGCTGAGGGGTGACCTTATGGAGGTTTATAAAATTATGAGGGGCATGGATAGGGTAAATAGACAAAGTCTTTTCCCTGGGGTGTGGGAGTCCAGAACTAGAGGGTATAAGTTTAGGGTGAGAGGGGAAAGATATAAAAGAGACCTAAGGGGCAGCTTTTTCACGCAGAGTTTGGTACGTGTATGGAATGAGCTACCAGAGGATGTGATGGAGGCTGGTACAATTGCAACATTTAAGAGGCATTTGGATGGGTACATGAATAGGAAGGGTTTGGGGGGATATGGGCTGGGTGCTGGAAGGTGGGACTAGATTGGGTTGGGATATCTGGTCGGCATGGACGGGTTGGACCGAAGGGTCTGTTTCCATGCTGTACATCTCTATGACTCTATCTCTATGACTCTAAAACTATGGTGAATTGACCTTGACCTTGGAGGGAGTGGATATTTGTGAATGGGCTCAAAACGGTGCTTTAATATTGTCAATGCTTTAAAGGAACATGCAATTCTTCCAACAGGTGCAGACAGAGATTTACCGAAGATGGCTTAGCAGAAAACTGAACAGTTATGGGGCTGTGCCAGTCATAGGGAAAACCCAGATGGACACTTCCTGTTGAACTCTAGGTCAAAGGTCAAGCGGAAAGCGCTTCCAACCCCATTCGCTGTGACCCTCCCGTCTACTTGACTTTCTCACTGTTGAAGAAATCTGTCCCCTCCTAACTTATGGAATTTTTCGTTATTTAATTTTATTTCAAAGGAATCAGTGTGAGCTCAAGTTGGGCAACCTGGAAGGATTTAACCACACCAGGTGAGCAAAATGTTGTTCTCAAGCCTGAGATAGTGTGATACTTAGATAATAAGATAATAGGAGCAGGAGAAGGCCATTCAGCCCTCACACGTGCTGTGCCATCAACATGATCATGGCTGATCGTCCAACTCAGTCTCCTTTCTCCCCATTCCCATTGATCCCTTTCATCTCAAAAAATACTATATTTGTCTCTAATACATTCAATGCTTTGGCCTCAACCACTTCCTGTGGCAGAGAATTCCACAGGCTCCCCACTCTCTGGGGGAAGACATTTCTCCTCATCTCTGTCCGAAATGGACTACTCCAAACATTGGGTACAATGGTATCAAGGAAGCTGCACTCATCATCTGCCCTGCTGACCCTGTGACACTGTACTGATGGGTGCGTGTGTTTGCAGTTCTCTGAATGAAGGGCTTGTGACAGCCAAGTCTCCCCCAGTCAGCTCCCAGAGACAGAAATGCAGTAATGACTGTCCTGCTGGTGAAGGGCTAAAAACTGGGCTAGACATCATAGAGGACACAGGGGTCTAGATTAGAGTGGCGCTGGAAAAGCACAGCAGGTCAGGCAGCATCCAAGGTGCAGGAAAATTGACATTTCAGGCAAAAGCCCTTCATCAGAAATAGAGGCAGGGTGCCTGCAGAGTGTCTGCGTGGGATTCCTCCGGGTGCTCCGGTTTCAGCCCTCAGTCCAAAGATGTGCAGGTTAGGTGAATTGGCCATGCTAAATTATCCCTAGTGTTTGGTGCATTAGTCCGAGGGGAATGGGTCTGGGTGGGTTACTCTTTGGAGGGTCGGTGTGGACTTGTTGGGCCGAAGGGCCTGCTTCCACACTGTAGGGAATCTTATCCATCATAGAGGACACCCCTATTTTTTCGGATGAGACTTTTACATCTGCCCGAGAAGGAAGATGTGGCCAAACCTGATTGAATTTTTTGAGGAAGTGACAAAGATGATTGATGAGGGCAGGGCAACAGATGTTGTCTACATGGACTTCACCAAGGCCTTTGATAAGGGCCCTCAGGGCAGGCTGAAGTCACATGGGATCCACAGTGAGCTGGCTTGGCCACAGAAAACAGAGCAACAATAGAAGGGTCTTCTTCAGACTGGAGATCAGTGAGCAGTGGTGTTCCACAGGGATCAGTGCTGCACCCCTGTTATCTGTAACACTGTCTGCATGCATGATGTAGAGGAGAGTTTGATTAGAAAGTTTGCGGGCGACACAAAGATTTGGAGAGCTGTGGATACTGGGAGGATTGCCAGAGGATGCAGCAGTTTATAAATCAGCTGAAGAATTGGGTGGAGTTTAGTTTGGACAAATACGAGGTGATGCGTTTTGGAAGATCTATTGTAAGTGGGAAGTATACAGTAAATGGCAGGACCCTAATAGCTTCAACATGCAGCAGGATCTAGGCTTACAGTCCCCAGTTCCCTGAAAGTGACAACACAAGTGGATAAGGTGCTCAAGAAGACATATGGCACGCTTGCCTTCATTGGCAAGACATAGACTATAAAGACTGGCAAGTCTTGTTGCAGCTGTATAGTACTTTAGTTAGGGCACATTTGGAATATTGTGTCCAGTTTTGTTTGCCACACTACCACTGGAGGATTTGGAGAGGGTACAGAAATAGTTTACCAGCATGTTACCTGGTTTGGAGGGTATTAGCTCTGAGGGGAGATCGGATATACTTGGTTTGTTTACATTTGGCCGACGGGCGACCTGATAGAAATGTACAGAATTATGAGAGGCACAAATAGAACTGATAATGGGAGTCTTTGTCCCAGGGTAGAAATGTCATTAACTAGAGGACATAGGCTTAAGGTGAAAGGGGCTAAGTTTAAAGGAGATGTGAAAGGCAGGTTTTTTTTTATCACAGAGGGTGGGTAAGTACCTGGAATGTGCTGCTGCAGTAGGTGGTGCAGTGGGATACAATAGCAATGTTTAAGAGGTGCCATGATGGATGGAGGGAATAGAGGGATCTGGACCGTGCAGAGGCAAGAGGCTTTTAGTTTAGAAAGGCATCATGTGCTAGCACAGTCTGGGTGGGCCGAAGGGCCTGTTCCTGCACTGTGCTGTTATTTATCCTTTGTACAAGTTTTCTAATGGTCATGCAAAGGCCACATAAATACTGCCTGCCCAATGATGCTCAGATCTCCCCCAACTCCTACTCTGCGTGAAGAGATAGCTAGACCGTAATTCTTCAATAAAATGCACTGGTCTTGTCTTGTGGGCAGTTTGAGCAAGGCTGACACTGATGGACCACTCCTTGTTGCCCTTCAACAGCTGCTGTGAGTTATTCCTGAACCACTTCAATCCTGGGATGAGGTGAAGCAGATATTAGATTATCTTACAATGTGGAAACAGGCCCTTTGGCCCAACAAGTCCACACCGACCCTCCAAAGAGCAACCCACCCAGACCCATTCCCTGACATTTATCCCTTCACCTAACACTACGGGCAATTCAGCCAATTCACCTGACCTGCACATTTTTTGGACTGTGGGAGGAAACCCACGCAGACACGGGGAGAATGTGCAAACTCCACACAGACAGTCACCTGAGGCTGGAATTGAACCTGGGACCTTGGTGCTGTGAGGCAGCAGTGCTAACCACTGTGCCACCGTGCCGCCCGAAGTGCTGATGACCCAGGGATAAATGCAGTAGCGTGTGCTGTATCAATTGGCTTGATGGTATTGCTGCTAGGTTATTAATTCTGAAACCCAGGCGACGGGGAGCTGCTTTTGAACGTGGTAGGTGGTGAGACGCAGCTCTGACAAAACACAAGAAGCTGTTACGCCATCCAGGACAAAACATCCCGCTCGGTTGGCATCACTTCCACAAACACTAATGAGTTGTTAGCGTGGAATTCCCTTCCTCAGAGGGAGGTGATGGCTGGGTTAACGTAACATGGTGGAGTTCTGCAGATTTTGCACAGTATGTTGTGGACAGTCAGCAAAGAGGAGAGAGGTCACCATCACCTTAGTTAAATGGTGCAGCACTCAATAGATGGAGCTGGGGAAACACAGACAGCATCCGAGGAGCAGGAAAGGCAATGTTTCAGGACTGACAAAGGGTTTCGGCCCGAAATGCCGACCTTCATGCTCCTCGGATGCAAAATGACCTGTTGTTTTTTTTTCCCAGCTCCACATCTATTGACTCTTGACCCTCAGCATCTGTAGTCTTCACTGGCTCCAAGAATGGTGCAGCAGACTTGATGGGCTGAATACCCACTCCTGCTCCAAGTCCCATGTCCAGCCCTCTTTGCTGGGAGGGTTTTAGCTGGTCAACACCCATTGGCTGAGCTGGTAGCTGCTTCCCTGCTGTTAATCATCTAACGTGGATCTGTCTTTTGCTATGTGCACTGAAGGCCTTTGGAACACTCTCTGATCATGAACCTCTGTGCTGTTTCTCTTTGACCCACAGGTAGGCCTCATGCGAGATGTGCAATAGGCAGCCTCTGCTGTCGAGACTGGAGTTTGACCAGCATTGACTGACTTGGTCTCCCTGAGGATCCCCCGTGAGGAATTCAATACCGAAATCTTGGGGCTCGGTCTGTCATGAGGTCACTATTGGCTCAACATCCATCCAGCTCGTGATAATTTCCAGTGAACTCCCGGGGTGAAGGGGGGGGTGGGGGGGGAGGTGGGGGAGCAGCTTGTGGAAGGGCCGTGCCATTTCTTTGTCCAAAATCGCACTCTCGATGAGGAACTACAAGGAGAGAGACAAAAACAGTTGGCATTTATATGGCACCTGTCGCATCCATGGGAATCCCCAAAGCTCTTGGCAAACCACTGAAATGTTTCTCTTCTCGAAATGTGGCGATGTTTGGGCCATCGGGAAATTGTACAGAGAAAGTACCCACATGTAGGTGTGCAATTATGAACCTCTCATCTGATTTGTGTCGGTCATGTTCGTAACATTGAATCTTGGAGCTGGAGTAGGCCATTCAGCTCTTCAAGTATGCTTCTCTATTCAATACAATCATGGCTGATCCTCTGTCTCAATGCTCTGTTCCCATTTTCTCCACATACCCCAGGATTACTTTAATATCTAAACATCACAGAGGGTGGTACCATGTGTGGAATGAGCTGCCAGAGGAAGTGGTGGAGGCTGGGACAATTGCAACATTTAAGAGGCATTTGGATGGGTATATGAATAGGAAGGGTTTGGAGGGATATGGGCTGGGTGCTGGCAGGTGGGACTAGATTGGGTTGGGATATCTGGTCGGCATGGACAGGTTGGACTGAAGGGTCTGTTTCCAAGCCGTACATCTCTATGACTCTATGACTCTATCTCTTCCTTGAATATATTTAGTGACTTGGCATCCAGAGGCTTCTGTGGGAGCGAATTTTCACAGGGTCACCACACCTTGACTGACGAATCTTCCTCATCTCAGTCCTAAATGGTCTATCATGTATCCTGTGACTGTGTCCCCTGGTTCGACACTGCCCGCACAGGGGGAAACATCCTCCCTGCGTCCAGACTATCCAGCCCTGGTTGGAATTTTATATGTTTTATGAAATCCTTCTCATCCTAAACTCTGGTGAATACAGACCGTGTCAAACCAATCTGCCAACTGGACAGTTTTGCAGAGGTAGCTTAGCGAATGGACACAGCAACGTCCACCAGAGTGAATTCAGAAGGGAAAGCTAAAGGCATATGGATGTTTAAAGTTAATGTAGTGACGGTAGTTCTGGTTCAGAGATTGCCTGCTCAAGGAGGAGCAGGGAGGAGGGGTGGTGGCAGGAACACCAATTGGAAGCATGCGACAAGTGAGGTCCCACAGCGATCAGTGTGGGGGTCTGAGGTGCTCACTGTATTCCTGATCCATTTCAATCATAGAAACCCTACAGTGTGGAAACAGGCCATTCGGCCCAACAAGTCCACGCCGACCCTCCAAAGAGTATCCCGCCCCATTCCCATTCTCCTACCCCATTACACTACATTTACACCTGACTAATGCACCTCACCTACACATCCCTGAACACTATGGACAATTTAGCCTGTGAGAGGAAACTGGAGCACTCAGAGGAAACCCACGCACACACCAGAAGAATGTGCAAACTTCACACAGACAGTTGCCCGAGGCTGGAATCGAACCTGGGTCCCTGGCACTGTGAGGTGGCAGTGCTAACCACTGAGCCACCGTGCCGCCCCCAAACGGGGCTGAGATAAAGCAGATATCCCAATGTGCTGCTGACCCAGGGATAAGTGTGGCAGTGTTTTGTTTCCCTTTATTCATTTACAGGATGAGGACATCACTGGTTGGGCTGGCATTTCTTGCCCAGAGAACAGTTAAGAGTCAATCACATTGCAGTGGGTCTGGAGTCACATGTAGGCCAGCCCCGGTAAGGACAGCGGTTTCCTTCCCAAAAGGACATTAGTGAACCTGACGGGTTTTCCCAACAATGGATCCATGGTCATCAGTGAATCTATTTATAAATGTTTATTGAATTTAAATTCCACCATCTGGTATGGGTGGGATTTGGGCCCAGGTCTCCAGAACGTTACCTGGGCCACTGGGCCATCTCCTCCCCAGCTGTGTGCCCAGGGTAGATTGGCCTAGGGGTATTACTGCTCGATTGTTAATCCATAAGCCCAGCCAATGGGGAGCTGGCTTTGAACATGGTAGATCATGAGACGCAGCCCTGATAACACTCAAGAAGCTTGACACCATCCAGGACAAAGCAGCCCCTGCTTGTTTGGCACCACATCCACAAACATTAGAGGGTTGTTCACCTGGAATTCTCTTCCTCAGGTGGCTGGGTTAATATGTCGTGCCTGGAATCGGGGATCGGGTGAGTAATATGTATTGGCTCAGGATCCCAGAAATAACTCAACTGCTCACCTTTGACAGAACACCGTTGGGTCTCAGCCCATAAGACGAACGGCTGGGGATCCTGGGATTGTCTTCATTTAGAGTTTAGAAGATTAAGGGGAGATCTAATAGAAACTTACAAGATAATGCATGGCTTTGAAAGGGTGAATGCTGGGAAATTGTTTCTGTTAGGTGGGGAGACTAGGATGCATGGGCACAGCCTTAGAATTAGAGGGGGTCAATTAAGAATGGAAATAAGGAGACATTTCTTCAGCCAGAGAGCGGTGGGCCTGTGGAATTCATTGCTGCGGAGCGCAGTGGAGGCTGGGACGTTAAACGTCTTCAAGGCAGAGGTTGATAAATTCTTAATCTCGCAAGGAATTAAGGGATACAGGGAGAATGTGGGTAAGTGGCATTGAAATGCCCATCAGCCATGATTGAGTGGCAGAGTGGACTCGATGGGCCGAATGGCCTTACTTCCACTCCTATTTCTTATGGTTTTATGATCTTATTAATCTGAGACCCTTGCCTTTAGCCAACTATGGAATCCAAGATGCCATTTCCCTTCTTTCCATTTGTGTTTTGGGAAGCACATAGATTCATAGAATCCCCACAGTGTGGAAACAGGCTGTTCAGCCCAACCAGTCCACATCGACCCTCCAAGGAGTAACCCACCCAGGCCCATTCCTCTACCCTATTACTATTCATTTACCCCTGACAAATGCACCTAACCTGAACACTACAGGCAATTTCCCATGGCCAATCCACCCTAACCTGCACATCTTTGGATTGTGGGAGGAAACTGGAGCACCCAGAGGAAACCCACTTGGACACGGGGAGAACACACAAACTCCACACAGACAATTGCTCGAGGCTGGAGTTGAACCTGGAATGTCTTTGGAGAGGTTGAATAGGCTGGAGCGTAGGAGACTGAGGGGTGACCTTATAGAGATAGAGGTTTATAAAATCATGAAGGGCATGGATAGGGTAAATAGACAAAGTCTTTTCCCTGGGTAGGTGGGTCCAGACTAGAGAATATAGGTTTAAGGTGAGAGGGGAAAGATATAAAAGAGACCTTAGGGGCAACTTTTTCACGCAGAGAGTGGTACGTGTATGGAATGAGCTGCCAGAGGAAGTGGGAGAGGCTGTACAATTGCAACATTTAAGAGGCATCTGGATGGGTATATGAATAGGAAGGGTTTGGAGGGATATGGGCCAGGTACTGGCAGGTGGGACTAGATTGGGTTGAGATATCTGGTTGGCATGGACGGGTTGGATGGAAGGGTCTATTTCCATGCTGTACATCTCTATGACTCTATGACCTGATGGATAAGGATTGCTTGCTGGGGAATGACTAGTGGGGACTAGGGTGTGGGTGAGGAGATGGTATGGACACAGCATGACACTCAGAATTGGAAACTGTGTGCCAGATTTCTAGTAACTCTTCTGATGTCTATGCAATGGGTATTAACGTTAAAGTAAGCCTCAATCCATCTTACTCTTCAATCAATGTCCATTTTCCAAATTGCATTCAGCTTCATCTGTGTCATTGAGCAACCTGCCAGGCAGCTAAGATAGCACTAACAATTTTCATGATGTTTTTGGATGATTCATCAAGATGAGGGATACCCAACTGACGTCGGTTACCCGGGGTTACAGGCTAGGAAATTCTACAGTTCTATGAAAGTTACAATGTGCGAGATTTCCGGCCAGAACAGAAATCTTCTGTAACTAGTCCACTCATTGAATTATACGCAGGAACGTAGGAAATTTTACTGGTAGAAAGGTAGGAGGTGCTGGGCCCAGCATTTATTGTCCGTCCCTAGTTGTCCCCTTAAGAAGGTGGGGGTGAGCTGCCTTCTTGGACCGCTGCAGTCCATGTGCTGTAGGGTAGATCCTCGACACCCTTAGGGAGGGAATTCTAGGATTTTGGTCCAGCGGCAGGGAAATAATTCCAAGAAATGTGGCCAAAACAATGATTTTTGGGGAGGCGTTCCAGGACTTTAGGTAGCTCTTAGGGCTGAAGGGGTCAAAGTGTACGGGGGAGGAAGGGGGAACAGTGGACTGAGTTGGAAGATCAGACACAATCATATCGAACGGTGGGGCAGACTCGAAGGGCCGAATGGCCATTTTCTGTGTTACTACTTTAACCAAATGGCACCTGAGAAACAGCAATCTGAACAGGAACAGCAATGACTGTCCTTTTGGCTGTCCAGACAAAACGTGACACCAAGTGAAACCACAAACTCTCAGAGAGCTGATCCTACATCTGAGAAAGGAGCTTGTGGTTTCAAATCAATCTGTTGCATTCTAAAGGAGGAGCAAATTACTGCAGATGCTGGGGATCACAGTGGGTCAGGCAGGGGTCATGGAGAGAGAGCAAGCTAACGGTTCAAGTCTCAATGTGATGTGTGGAGGGGACAGCATTCCTGCAGTAGTTTGGGGAGGGGGTGGTTGGTAAAGAGTGCTGGGGGAGAAAGGATGTTGATAGTTCAGATTAAGGGATGGGAATGTGAGAGGGGCAGAACAATAGTGCGTCTCACTGTCAGACTGGAAACAACAGACAGTCCCGCTGGGGAGGGGAGAGGGGAGAGAGGACAGAGGCTGGAACAAGGAAAGGTAAAAGAATGGGAAGGAATGGGAATAGGTTCCCAATCTGAAGGTGTTGAACTCAGTATTGAGCCCAGAAGGTTGTATGGTCTGAAGGTGAGGTGTTGTTGCTCCTGTTTGTGCTGGGATTCCCTGGAACACTGCAGCGTGCCGAGGGACAGGACAGACCTGTGGGGCGTGGTGGGCAGGGCACTGTGTTTAAACAACTGGCTGCAGGAAGGTCAGGGTGCTGCTTGCACACACAGACCGGAGATGTTCCACAAAGTGATCACCTGGTCTGCGTTTGGATTCCCTAATGTCGAGTAGGTCACTTTGGGTGCAGCGAATACAGTACACAAGACTGGAGGATGTTTGGGGGAATTGCTGCTTCACCCAGAAAGAGTGTTTAGGCCCTTGGACAGTGAGTGGGGAGGAGGGGAAGGGGCAGGTGTTGCGCCTTCTGTGGTTACATGGGAAGGTGCCGTAGGAAGGAGGAATATCGTGTTGGTGGTCATGGAATGGACTGGGATGTCATGTGGCTTCTGACATTATCCACCCCAGGCCAACACCGGCCTGCCCATGTCAAACAAAAACATGGCTGACCATCCACCTCCACACCATGTTTCCTCATTATCCCTACGTGATGGGTCAGAGGGAGATAGATTCGTGCTAAGTGAGGGCTCATGGGTGTAAGCAGCAATGTGGGGAACCCAGGGTTACAGGGAAAAGGGCAGGAAAGTGGACATGAGGAATTTTGGATCACATGATCCTCCTGAATGTTGGAGCAGGCTTGTGGGACTGCTCCTGTTGGTATATTGTTTGGTGTAATTCAGACCAGTCATGATCTTACTGAATGGCGATACAGGTTCGATGGACCGAATGGCCTATCTTGTTCCGAATCTGTCTCTTTGTTTCCAGGTGCCGATGGCTTCTGATTGAGCACGTCCAATGGCTGAGCTCACACAAGTCTTTGGGCTCCAGCAAAAGGAAGAGGACATTCAGCCCATTTCGTCCTGCTATTCCAGTCCCCCCCCCCCGCCGTGCCTTCCTCAAAGCCCTGCAATTTATAAAGATGTGTTAGTGTTGCGACAAATGGAATATTATAATAACAAAGAGAAGAACAGCACCGGAACAGGCCCTTCGGCCCGCCAAGCCTGTGCTGATCATCATGCCCTAACTAAACTAAGAAACAAACCTTCTGCCCTTATTGGGTCTCTATCCCTCTGTGCCCTCCCGATTCATGTAACCATCCAGATGCCTCTTCAATGTCCCCAGTGTACCTGCTTCCCCAACTTTTCTGACAGTGCGATCCAGGCTCTACCACTCTCTCTGTGTGAAAAACCTCCCTCACACATCTCCGTTAAACCTTCCCCCCTCTCACCTTGAACCTGCCCCCCACCCCTGTAATTGAAACTTCAACCCTGGGGGGGGAAATATCGTCTGACTATCCACCCTATCTATGACTCATAATTTTGTCGACCTCTATCAGGTCTCCTCCCAATCGCCATCTTCCCAGTGAAGACAATCGTAGTCTTTTTAACCTTTCCTCATAGCCGATACCCTCGAGACCAGGCACCATCCAATATGCATTGCCTCTCATTAATGGTTGAGGCTGAGGCAATGTGGGAGACTGTTTTACGAGTTTAAAGGTGATCGCTGTGAGATTTATGACTGTGGATGAAAATCATCTTTCAGAAATGTTTCAGTGGAGGAAGGTTCTTGCGTTTGTATCTGGTGTTTATAAATTATAGTGCTCTGCATGTGGGAAAGTGAAACGCTGACTCGATACACACTCTCGAGATGCGAATAGACAATCAAATTTGATGATGGAGGAGGGATTTGGAAATATTGGTGCAATGAATCTTTAAAAGTTCATAATCCATGACATGGAGCTATTGCAGAATTGGACAGGGTGCCTTGGAGTACGTTTGAGAGAGCTTTTCATAAAAATATCCTTCTATTAATAGCATGCAAGCCCTCAGATTGGTCTCTGTGAGAAAGATGCATCTGGTTTGATTGTCCTCACAGGACACACGGTATTAAATCCCTGGCAGAGAAGAGTTCATAAAATCAATTCACAGCTTGAACTGTTGTAAATATCCAGATAGGCTCGAACACCCAGAGCTCTACACTTAATAGAGAGGGAAATGAGAGTTAGGCGTAGGGGTACTCGGGGTGACAGAGTGGCTCAGTGGTTAGCACTGCTGCCGCACAACGCCAGGGATTTCGGTTCGATTCCAGCCTCGGGTGACTGTCTGTGTGGAGTTTGCACATTCTCCCTGTGTCTGTGTGAGTCTCCTCCGGGTGCTCCGAAGCACTGTCCACCACCAAGAGGGGCTGGGCAGCGGCGGCATTACTGACCGAGCTGGTCGGGTCCTAAAGGACACAGCTGCTAGACTGGGTCTGTGGCAGGTGGGGAAGGAACCAACAAGAGGGAAAAACATACTCAACCTCGTCCTTCCCAATCTGCCGGCTGCAGGTGCATCTGTCCATGACAGTATCGGTAAGAGTGACCACCGCACAGTCCTAGTGGAGACAAAGTCCCACCTTCACATTGAGAATACCCTCCATCGTGTTGTGTGGCACTATCACCGTGCTAAATGGGTCAGACTTCAAACAGATCCAGTAACTCAAGCCTGGGCATCCATGAGGCACTGTGGGTCACCAACAGCAGCAGAACTGTACTCCAGCACAATCTGTAACCTCAATGGCCCGGCATATCCCCCACTCAACCATTACCATCACACCAGGAGATCAACCCTGGTTCAATGGAGAGTGCAGGAGGGCATGCTGGGAGCAGCACCAGGCATCCCTGAAGATGGGGTGTCAACCTGGTGAAGCCCCCAAACAGGACTATCTGCCAAACAGCAGAAGCAGCGAGTGATAGACAGAGCTAATCGATCCCACCACCAACGGATCAGATCTAAGCTCTGCAGTCCTGCCACATCCAGTTGTGAATGGTGGTGGGCAATTAAACAACTCACTGGAGGAGGAGGCTCCACAAATATCCCCCTCCTCAATGATGGAAGGGCCCAGCACATCGGAGCAAAAGATGAGGCTGAAGCTTTCACAGCAACCTTCATCCAGAAGTGCTGAGGGGATGGTCCATCTCGGCCTCCCCCAGTGGGTCCCCACCATCACAGATCCCAGTCTTCAGCCAATTCCATTCACTCCACGTGATATCAAGGAAGGGTTGGAGACACTGGATACTGCAAAGGCTATGGGCCCTGACAACATTCCAGCAATGGTACTGAAGGCTTGTGATCTGGAACTTGCCGCACCCCTAACCAAGCTGTTCCAGTACAGTTACAACACTGGCATCTACCCCACAATGTGGAAAATTGCCCAGGTATGTCCTGTACATAAAAAGCAGGATAAATCCAACCCAGCCAATTATCACCCCATCAGTCTACTCTCGATCATCAGTAAAGTGATGGAAGGTGTCACCCACAGGGCTATCAAGCAGCACCTGCTCAGCAATGACCTGCTCAGCGATGCCCAGTTTGGGTTCCACCAGGGTCACTCAGCTCCTGACCTCATTAGAGCCTTGGGTCAAACATGGACACAGAGCTGAATTCCAGAGGGTGAGGGGAGAGGGACAGCCCTTGACATCAAGGGTGCATTTGACTGAGGATGGCATCAAGAATTTGCTTTGATCTGATTTATTGTAGTCACGTGCACCTAAGTACAGTGAAAAGCTTTGTTTGGGAGCAGTACAGGCAGATCATAGTGAGCAAGGACAAACAGAGCAGAGGGAGCTTGGACAGAGTGAGGCGCACAGGTTACAGTCACAGGAGGTGCTCAAAACAGGATCAACATTAACAAGATCAGCATTATTTGAAGTTGGAGAGTCCATTCATCAGTCTAATAACAGCTGGGAAGAAGCTGTTCCTGATCCTGCTGGTGCCTGTGCTCAGGTTTCTGTCCTCTCTGCCTGATGGAAGAGGCTGTAGGAGATCATTCCCGAGGTGGGAAGGGGGTCGGTGATGATGTTGGCAGCCTTTCCGCGGCAGTGAGCCATGTAAATGGAGTCCGTGGATGGGACAGTGGCTTCCGTGATGGTCTGGGCTGTGCACACCACCTTCTGTAGTTTCTTACGGTCCTGGGCAGAGCAGTTGATGTACCAGGCCGTTATGTACCCAAACAGTATGCTTTCAATGGGGCATCTATGGTGACGGTCCTTATGGACATGCCGAATTTCCTGAGCCGCCCGAGGAAGGAGAGGGGCTGCGCCTTCTTGACCGTTGCATTTATGTGAGAAGTCCAGGACAAGTTGTCGGTTATTGTCACTCCGAGAAATGTGACACTCTCCATCCTCTCAACCTCCACTCCGTTGAAGACATTAGCATTGAGTGTTCAGGTCAAACTCTCTGCTATTGGGAATCACACCTGGCACATGGGATGATGGTCGTGGTTGTTGAAGGTCAGTCATCTCAGCTCCAAGACATCACTACAGGAGTTCCTCAGGAGAGTGTCCTCAGCCCAACCATCTTCAGCTGTTTCATCAATGATCTTCCCTTCATTATATGTTAAAAGTCAGGATGGTTACTGATGATTACAGAGTGTTCAGCAACTCCTCAGATACTGAAGCAGTCCATGTTCAAATGCAACAGGATCTGGACAATATCCAGGCTTGGGTTGACAAGTGACAAGTAACATTCACACCATACAAATGCCAAGGTATGACCATCACCAATAAGAGACAATCTGACCATCTCCCCTTGACATCCAATGGTGTTACCATAACTCAATCCCCATTATCAACATCCTATGAGTTACCATTGACCAACTGGACTCACCCCATAAACACAGGGGCTAGAAGAGCAGGTCAGAGGCTCGGAATACTGCAGTTAGTAACTCCCCAGAGCCTGTCCACCATCTACAGGCACAAGTCAGGAGGGTGATGGAATACTCCCCACTTGCCTGGATGGGGGCAGCTCCAACAACACTCAAGAAGCTTGACACCATCCAGGACAAAGCAGCTCCCATTTGATTGACACCACATCCACAAACATCCACTCCCTCCCCCACAGACGCTCAGTAACAGCAGGGTGTACTATCTACAAGATGCACGGCAGAAATTCACCAAAGATCCTCAGACAGCACCTTCCAAACCCATGACCACTTCCATCTGGAAGGACAAGGGGCAGCAGATACATGGGAACACCACCCCCTGCAAGTCCTTCTCCAAACCACTCCCCATCCTGATTTGGAAATATATCGCTGTTCCTTCAGTGTGACTGGGTCAAAATCCTGGAATTCCCTCCCTCAGGGCATTGTGGGTCAACCCACAGCAGGTGGACTGCAGCGGTTCAAGAAGGCAGCTCACCCCCACCTTCTCAAGGGGGAAACTAGGGACGGGCAATAAATGTTCGCCCACCCATGTCCTATGAATGAATTAATAAAACTTATTGAAATACCCCAGGAATCAGCACTGGAGCCACAATTATTTAGAATATAGTTTAATGACTTTGATGTGGAGAGTGAGCGTACTGCTGCCGAGTTTGAGGACGACACAAGGATCATGGGAAGGCGAGTGGTGAGGATAACTGAAACAGTGTGCAGAGGGACATGGACAGACGAAGCAAGTGGACACAAACTTGACAGATAGAACACAATGTGGAGAAACGGGAGGTGATATATTTTAGCAGGAAGAATAGAGGAGCTGAATATTATTTAAATGGAGAAAGACTGCAGAAAGTTCCAGGACAGAGGGATGTGGGAGTCCATAGCTGGTAATATTGTGAACAGGTTTGGGTTTTTTTAAAAGGAAGGATATACTGGATAGGCCAGAGGCGATTGATTCGGCTGATCCCAGCTGTGGAGGGACTGAATAATGAGGAGAGGTTGAGTAGTTTGGGCCTGTACTCGTTGGTGTTCAGAAGAATGAGAGGTGACCTTATTGAAGCACATATGATTCTTAGGGGATTTGACAAGGTAGATGTGGAGAGGTTACATCCCTTTTGGGAGAGTCTAGAATAAGGGGGTCACCTATTTAAGACAGGGATGAGGAGAGACTTCTCCGTTCAGAGGGATGTGAATCTGTGGAATTCTTTACCACACAGGTCTGTTGAGACTTGATCGATGAGGCTGAGGCAGAGAGAGTTTTAATCGGGAAGGGTATCAAAGAATGAAGGACAATACCAGGAGAGTGGAGTTGAGTATTATCAGATCAGCCATGCTCTGGTTGAACGGTGGAGAAGTTGGGCTGAATGGCCTGGTTCTGTTGCAACACCTTCTGTGGTCTCCAAGTGCCTGAACTGCAGCTCTGTCTCTCCCTCATGAGCACTGATGCTAAGTTTAAAACGGAATGCAGTCGTTGCCATGGTGTCCGCTTCTGCAGAGTTTTGGCCAACCTGCCACATGATCCTCTGGAAATCGTCTTCGCTGTGAGCGGGGAAAGGGCTGCGAGGTCACCTGTCACGGCTCTCCGCTCCGAAACATGGTTTGCTGTTTCTATAACGTCCCCATCATTGTTTCCTCACCATCCTTTCAAAACAAGAGACAAAGAAGAGAACTTTGTCAGCGCCCTCAGCTCAAAGCTCCCTACGTTCACTAAGTGCCTTTGAAGCGATTTGGCAAGTTTAGCCAAGAGTTTTACACAAAGCAAACGCCTGTAAACAGCGATGAGGAAAATGACCCAGTGAACCCGTTTCGAAAATGTGTGCATTGTCATTCCTGGGATACAGATGGCTCAGATCTGTGATCTTTGACCTTGGGGGGGGGGCTACTGTACACCTTCATCAGAACGATAACAGGAGTGAGAGAAAAGGGATTCACCACCAGCAACCCCTGCACAGACTTGTCTTGTGTTCCTCAGCTCTAGGCGGTTATGTGGTGGTTAGGTTGAAGTGTTTGTTAGTTTTTAGAGGAACCGGAGGCCGTGGATTTGCAAGAGAAGCAAGGACGATGTGAGAAAAAGCTGTTTTCACAGGGAGACTGTTCAGGGTGTGGAATGTATTGCCTGGAAATGTGGGAGAGGCGGGTTCAATTGAGGCATTCAAGAGAGGCATTGGATGGTTATGAAGTGGAAACAATGTGTAAAGGTATGAAAATGGCACTAATTCATGATGGGAACATGGTCTGTTCATACACAGTTGGCCTTTTTCTGTGCCCGCAGATCTCTGTGATTCTGAGTGCTGGTGGTGAGACAGGGGTAATGGAACTGGACGAGGGAGCAGGCAGACCAGACTAACACTTTGGGCTCACCCCACCCCAATCCCCACCCCCTCCATGCTCAATTCCCACCCCTGTGGTGTCTGATTGAATTTAAACTCAAATTATTAAAAAATGACATTCGAGAAGTTTGAGACATACCAAGAGGGCATGCCAGGAGCAGCACCAGGCATCCCTGAAGATGGGGTGTCAACCTGGTGAAGCCCCCAAACAGGACTATCTGCCAAACAGCAGAAGCAGCGAGTGATAGACAGAGCTAATCGATCCCACCACCAACGGATCAGATCTAAGCTCTGCAGTCCTGCCACATCCAGTTGTGAATGGTGGTGGGCAATTAAACAACTCACTGGAGGAGGAGGTTCCACAAATATCCCCCTCCTCAATGATGGAAGGGCCCAGCACATCGGAGCAAAAGATAAGGCTGAAGCTCTCCCAGCAACCTTCAGCCAGAAGTGCTGAGGGGATGGTCCATCTCGGCCTCCCCCAGTGGGTCCCCACCATCACAGATCCCAGTCTTCAGCCAATTCCATTCACTCCACGTGATATCAAGGAACGGTTGGAGACACTGGATACTGCAAAGGCCATGGGCCCTGAAAACATTCCAGCAATGGTACTGAAGACTTGTGATCTGGAACTTGCCGCACCCCTAACCAAGCTGTTCCAGTACAGTTACAACACTGGCATCTACCCCACAGTGTGGAAAATTGCCCAGGTATGTCCTGTACATATAAAGCAGGATAAATCCAACCCAGCCAATTACTGCCCCATCAGTCTACTCTCGATCGTCAGTAAAGTGATGGAAGTTGTCACCAACAGGGCTATCAAGCAGCACCTGCTCAGCAATGACCTGCTCAGTGATGCCCAGTTTGGGTTCCACCAGGGTCACTCAGCTCCTGACCTCATTACAGCCTTGGGTCAAACATGGACAAAAGAGCTGAATTCCAGAGGGTGAGGTGAGAGGGACAGCCCTTGACATCAAGGCTGCATTTGACTGAGGGTGGCATCAAGGAGCCCTGGCAAAACTGGAATCAATGGGTATCAGGGGGCAAACTCTCCACTGGTTGGGGTCATACCTGGCACAAAGGAAGATGGTCGAGTTATTGGAGGTCAGTCATCTCAGCTCCAGGACATCTCTGCAGGAGTTCCTCAGGGGAGTGTCCTAGACCCCAACCATCTTCAGCGGCTTCATCAATGACCTTCCTTCCATCATCAGGTCAGAAGTCGGGATGTTCGCCAAATATTGCACAGTGTTCAGCACCGTTCATAATTCCTCCGATACTGAAGCAGTCCATGTTCAAATGTGACAAGATCTGGACAATATCCAGGCTTGGGCTGACAAGTGGCAAGTAACATCCATGCCACACAAGTCCCATGATGTGGAGATGCCGGTGTTGGACTGGGGTGGACAAAGTTAAAAATCACACAACACCAGGTTATAGTCCAACAGGTTTAATTGGAAGCACACTTGCTTTTGGAGTGACGCTCCTTCATCAGGTGATAGTCACAATCACCTGATGAAGGACCGTCGCTCCGAAAGTTAGTGCTTCCAATCAAACCTGTTGGACTATAACCTGGTGTTGTGTGATTTTTAACTTTCTACAAATCCCAGGCTATGACCATCACCAATAAGAGACAATCTAATCACCGCTCCTTGACATTCAATGGTGTTGCCACCACTGAATTCGTCACTGGGCGCAAGTGACCACAATTACTATAACAACTGACAGCACTTTTATGGTACTCATTGGATGGTTAATTTTAGTGGTGTTTCTAAACTGAGTTCAGACTCCTGCATCTAGCATGGCAGGATTGAAACCTCAGTCTCCACAGCATTTGCTGGGTCGCTGGATTACAAGGACAATGACACTCCCATTAAGCTATTGCCTCCCTGAAATGATTAACTGTGGAGTGCCATTCAGGGACAGGCTGGTTGAAGAAGGCCATAACCTTGCCAGTGTTGCCCACGTACCAAAGATACGATGGTACAGAAGCAAGAACTCTTACCGGTTTGTAAGCACCATGACCCATGAATCATCAAAGAGACGGGGAATTTGGTTGAATGCCTGATTGGGGGATGGGCATACAGCCACCCCGAAATGGTCACAGGATAAGGAGTGGCCTGACCTTTTCCCTGGCAGGAGAAAGGGGACAGAAGCCCCATTCATATATGTGAAGGCTTGGACCGAAACTGACCATTCGGCCCAACAAACCTGTGCTGTGCCTGTGTTCCAGATGTGGTGCTGGAAAAGCACAGCGGGTTGGGCAGCATCCGAGGAGCAGGAGAATCAACATTTAGGGCAAAAGCCCTTCATCAGGAATATGGGACTTATGCCCGATACGTCGATACTCCTGCTCCTCGGATGCTGCTTGACTGGCTGTGCTTTTCCAGCACCACACTCCCAACTCTGATCTCCAGTATCTGCAGTCCTCACTTTCTCCTATGCTCCAGATGTGCCTCATTTAAACTGGGGATAGGTTTAGCTCAATTGGCTAGTTGGTAACGCAACTAGGTAAAAACAATGACTACAGATGCTGGAAACCAGATTCTGGATTAGTGGTGCTGGAAGAGCACAGCAGTTCAGGCAGCATCCAAGGAGCAGTAAGATCGACATTTCGGGCAAAAGCCCTTCATCAGGAATAAATAGTTGGTAACGCCCACAGCGTGGGTTAAATTCTTGCGCTGGCTGAGGTTACCATGAAGGGACTCTCCTTCTCAACTTCTCCCCTTGTCTGAGGGGTGGTGACCCTCAGGTTAAACCCTCATCAGTTGTCTCTCTCTCTCTCTCTCTAATGAGAGAGTAGCCCCATAGTGTGAGAGAACTACAGCAAATTGAATTGAATTTATTGTCCCGTGTACCGAGGCACAGTGAAAAGCTTTGTTTCGTGAGCAATACAGGCAGATCACAGAGTTAAGTAACATAGATAGTTAATAATAGGTAAACAGCGGCAAAAACAGAAACACAGGTACAGGCGAATGTTAAGAGTTTGTGAGTCCATTCAGTATTCTAACAACAGTAGGGTAGAAACTGTTTCAAAACCGGCTGGTGTGTGTGTTCAGGCTTCTGTACCTTCTCCCCGATGGTAGAGGTTGTAGAAAAACATTGCCAGGGTGGGATGGATCTTTGGGAATGTTGGAGGCCTTTCCTTGACAACGGGCCTGGTAGATGGATTCTATAGATGGGAGGTTGGCCTTTGTGATTGTCCGGGCCGAGTTCACCACTCTCTGTAACCATCTCCGATCTTGTTTGGTCTTGTCCTCTCTGCATTCCCACCTACACCTTTCTCCGCCCTGCATTTGTCTATCCACAAATTAAATATTCTTCGCTTCAACCATGACTTGAAGCAAGCAGATTGCACCTTTTCATCAGTGTATGGGCAAAGAGATTTTTCCTGAATTACTCATTGGGACTGTTCGAATTGCCAATGTCCCTGTTTTTGGTCTACAAACATTATAACGAAGATTGTCTAAATATCCGGCACTTTATTGTAATTAAGAGGGCAACTGGGCCCCATGTGAAAGCCAGATTCCGAGCTGTCTCTGTTCTCTGGGTGGGCGGCACGGTGGCTCAGTGGTTAGCACTGCTGCCTCACAGCTCCAGGGACCCGGGTTTGTTTCCACCCTCTGACAACTCTCTGTGTGGAGTTTGCACATTTTGTCTGCGTAGGTTTCCTCCCACAATCCGAAGATGTGCAGGTTAGGGTGAGCTGGCTATGCTAAATTGCCCGTAGTGTTTAGGGATGTGAGGACTAGGCGCATGAGTGAGGGGTAAACATAGGGTAGGGGAATGGGTTACTCTTCATAGAATCACTGAGGACTTGTTGGGCCGAAGGGCCTGTTTTCACACTGAAGGGATTCTATGATTCTTCTCTCTCTCACGAGCTCTGAATCAAGGTCCCTTATACTGCTCAACACAGAACTGGAGACTCCCCTTTGCCATCTCTCCCCAGCAGTGGGAAGAATAAAGGCTTGGATTGTCTTCCAAATGGGGAAAGGCTTCAGAAATCTGAAGCACCAAGGGACTCGGGATAAACTAGGAGGAGGAGTAGGCCCTTCGGCCCACTGAGTCTGCTCTGCCATTCAAAGTGACTAAAGCTGACCCTCAATCTCAACGGCATATTCCTGCCCCCTCCTTGTAGAAATGTTTTCACTCAGAGGGTGATGAATTGTTGGAACCTTCTTCCACAAACACCGGGGAGGACAAGTCACTGAATATATTTTGGGAAATAAATCGATAGATGTCTCAGGCTGAAGCTGTCAAGGGCTACAAGGAGGGGGCAGGAATATGCTGTTGAGATTGAGGGTCAGCTTTAGTCACTGTGAATGGCAGAACAGACTCAGTGGGCCGAAGGGCCTACTTCTCCTCCTATTTTCTAAGTTTAGATTCGATTCCCTACACTATAGAAACAGGCCCTTTGGCCCAACAAGTCCAAACCGACCCTCCGAAAAGTAACCATCCAGACCAATTCCCCATATTTACCCCTGATTAATGCACCTAACAATTCAGATAATTTAAAATGGCCAATCCACCTGACCTACCTATTTTTGGATTGCGGGAGGAAACCCACACAGACACAGGGAGAACATGCAAAGCCCACACAGACAGTCACTCGAGGCTGGAATTGAACCTGGGTCCCTGACACTGCTGAGGCAGCAGTGCTAACCACTGAGCCACCGTACAGAAACCATATTCCAGCCTGTCATCCTGGACATCTTTCTGTTCCTGTATTCTCACTGCACCGAAACCGAGATGTTGACAGAATCGCAGCTTGGCTACAGTACAGTGGGAGGCCTTTCGGCCCATTTAGCATTCCCTTTCCGCTTTTCAATTCTGCTTCTCTGGAGTGAACTGCTAGCACTTGGTACACCTTATGTTTCTCGTCTTGCGTGTCAAAGTCAGGTGGGAGCCTACCTGATGTCAAACAGCGGGAAATCTCACAGGCTTCAGCGGCCTAATCTCCCAACGGCCCTTGCAGCTGGTGAAAGCCCACTTTGGGAATCACAACATCATTAAAGTTTGCCTCTTCCACTTGCCCTTCTTCCTGGTTGGCATTAAGAGGCTGGCAAACGAGGCATTCTCTCTCTGTGTCAAGCAATTCGGTTGCAAGGAATCACATGGAGGAGCTGGGGGGTGTGCCAGGAGGCAGAGAGGATGCTGGGAGGCCTACTGACCTAAGGTTGCTGTGGGAACTAAAACCAAAATCACTCAGTGCTTTAATAGGAAGCACCAATTAAGAGAAAAGAAATGACTGGCTTAGTGATGAATTAATCATGGGAAGAAAAATGTGTCTTTTCTTGCTTTTAAAACTCAGAGTGGAAGCAGGTGGTTTATGAATGAGTAACACTGAATTAAAGACGATTGAAGTGACAATAACCAAGGACACTGCATTCAAGTTCTCACAGTACCCCATAAAAGGATTCCTGTTTAAACAAGTGAGTGGAGTACTACCTATCATAAATCTGAATTAATCTGTCACTGAAACAAAGTCAGAATAAAAGATCCTTGAGATCCAAGCTCGCTTATCAATCAATGGTGCCATTTTACTGACATTCCATTGTTGTCATTCCTTTCAGGGAGTTATGAGCAATTCATAGAATAGAATCATGGAATCCCGACAGTGCTGATAGAGGCCATTCGGCCCGTGATGTCTGCAACGAACAGCATCCCTCCCAGACCCATTCTATCCCCGTAACCACGCATTAACCATGGCTAACCCACCTAACCTAAACTCATTCAGACTATGGAAGGAAGAATTCATATTTATTTAGCACCTTTCACAACATTGAGGTGTCCCAAGACTTTTCAAGGTCATTGTCATAGCCAGAGAGGTCTACAACACAGGCAAAGGCCCATCGGCCCATTGAGTCTGTGCAGGCCTAAAGCAATCACCTAACAATTCTAATCCCCCTTTTCTTAAATAGCCGTATGGCTTGGCATCTCAAGTGCACGTTGAAATGTTTCTTCAATGTTCCGAGGGGTTTGAGCCTCTCCACTCTTACAGGCACTGAGTTCCAAATTCCCACTACCCTCTGGGTGAGTAAAGCTATCCCTCACCTCGTCTCTAAACCTCTGGTCTCTCAAGCAGAATTCTGTGCTCCATGTCATAGATCGCTCCATCAAATGGAAAAGTTTCTCTTTATCCACTCTATCTATGCCTCTCATCATTTATTTAATGCTTTTACTTTTGAAGAGCTATCATTGTTGTCATGAAGGAAACGTGGCGACCATTTTGAGGCCACAAGGAAGCAATTAGTAATGAGCAGATGATCAGATTTTCTTCAAAGTGAAAAGTGGTTGATCGGACCGATAAAATTCCCTCCTACTCCTGCTCCTACTCTCGCTCCTTCTCCTCTTTCATGTTGAGAAGAGAATGCACTTACCTTCCTTCTCTCTAACGTTGTTGAGTGGAGAGATATATTGCCTCATGTCGCACACTCATGAAGACAAAGGCAAAAACGCCAAATTCCATACAGTCATGCCGATTTGGCCTGCCGGAGAAAAGGGTGCTGATTGGCCGGCAAATCAACTCTGATTGGTTGAGGTGTTGCTACTGGAAAAGCAATAACGAATGATAGGCTCCTGGGTAATTGCAAGAATGTTAGTAGCTTTGGACAAGTTCCTTCTATTTGTGGAGAAATAGCTCTGAAAATGCTCATTTACACTCACTCGTGGTAACAGACATTCATACACAGAGACCTGGGGTATGGAAACAAAAGAAATATAATGAAGCCTTGTGGGCATTTTATTAAAAGCTTGGGGAGTTGTAGCTTGACTTCCCAAATTTTATACACCAATCCCCATTCCATAAAGACTAACATTCCATTTCCCTTCCTAACTGCCTGCTTGTACTTGCATATCAACCTCTTGTGATTCACATAGAAGAACACTCAGTTTCCTTTGCATTATAGCACTCCACAATCTCTCCCCCCCATTTAAATCATATTCTGCTCCACAATTCCTCTTGCTAAAGTGGATATCTTCAAACCATTCCACGTTATATTTTATCTACCAGCTTTGTTGTTTTTGCCCAATCACTGAATCTATTAATACTCACGACAACTGGCTTTCCTAGCTTATCTCTGTATTAGCGAGTTTTGAGAAGATTTGTAGCTCAGGTTGAGGGTCTGGATGTAGGTTTGCTCACTAAGTTGGAAGGTTCATTTTCAGACGTTTTATCACCGTACTAGGTAACATCATCAGTGGGCCTCAGGACGGAACCTTTGACTGGAGGCTCACTGAAGATGTTACCTAGCACGGTGACAAAACGTCTGAAAATGAACCTTCCAGCTCAGCGAGCAAACCTACATCCTTATCTCTGTATCTTTAGCAAGTTTGGCACCTCACCAGAGTCATACAGATTGGAATAGTTCTGTCTCCAGCAATCATCGCTGCACTAGTCACTGTAGTAATCTGAAAGTAACCCATTTGTCCTAACCAATCTGTTTCCTGTTAATTGGCCAGTTCTCTCTCCACGTTACCTCAACGCCATAAACTCTCATCTTGTGCAGTAACCTTTTATGTGTCACTTCATTGAATGCCTTTTGGCAATCCCAATACATTATAACTAGTAGCTTACCAATACCTGCTCTTTCTTACATCCTCAAGTCACTGTCATTAAATCGTCAAGCGCAATCTTGCTTTCAGAAGACCATGTTGACTCTGCCTGATTATCTAAATGTCCTGCCACTAACTTCTTCATAACTCTTACATTTTCCCAGTGATAGATTTTAAGGGAACTAACTTATGGTTCCCTTCTTTTGGTATCCCTCTTTGAACAGCGTGTGGCATCCAATCTGCTGCCTCCTTTCCCCACCCTTGGGGATTTTAGAAGCTTGTAACTATTGTCTCTATAGTGTTTCCTTTAAGACCCTTGGGTGTAGACTATCAGGTCCAGGAAACCTGTCAGGTTAGGTAGAACAGATTCAATGGCTGAATGGTTTATTTCTGCTCCTATGTGTTATGATCAGTAGTCCCGATAATTTCCCCAATATGCTTTCTCTATCTATTGAGATTATTTTAAGTTTCTCCCTGCTCATCGAGTTTTTCCACCATTCTTAGGATACTTTTTGTGACATCTTCTTCTTTGTCTTACATGAATAATCCCAGACTCTTTCTGTCTAAGGGACAAAAGATCATTTTAGCTACTCTTTTCCTTTTTATACACCTGTAGAAACTTTTACTATCTAATTATATTTTGCTGGTTTCATTTTATATTCCAATTTCTCGCATTTTTGCAGTCAACCTGTATTGATTTCCAAAATATTCCTTATCCTCTGGTCCACCATTAATCTTTGGAGGATTGTATATCCTATGCTTTTAATTTAATACCATCCTTAACTTGGTCATAATGATCCTTTTCATAAATTCTTTCTTTCTCAATGGCCTATATGTTAACAATTTTGAAACATCATCTTAAATGTCTGCTTCTCTGTTGTCTTAATGTTTAACCCATTTTCCAATTCCACTTAATCCAGCTGTGTCTTCTAAACCTTGTTTAAGAATTTTTAAAAACTTGAGACATTAATTTCCCACTCACATTTCTCACCCTCAAGCTCAATGTAAGATTTTTTCATGTTATGATCACTCTTCCCAACAGGATCTTTACCAGCCGATAATTTATTAATCACATCTTATTACACATTTCCAGGTGTAAAATAGTTGCTCGAGCATTATCACTGGACTGGAAAGGACCAGCCTGACCTCCTGGTCACTGCCCATTTCAATTCCCTTCTCATTCCCCCTCTGACCTGTCCATCCCTGGCCTCCTCCATTACCACAACAAATTAGAACGCAAATTGGAGGAACGATACCTCATCTTCCATCTGGGCAGCCTACATGCGGAAGGACTCAATATTGAGTTCTCCAGTTTCAAATAACCTGCCCATACACCCTCAGCTCCCTTTCCAACACCCTCCTCCTCCCTTCTATTCCACCTCCTGCTTCCCTAGCCTCTCCATCTCCCCATCCCAACCTCATCCCCTGTCTATCCCTTACACTCCTCCCCATCTCCTTGACCTAGCCTTACCTGTCCATCTTCCTTTCCACCTCTCTGCTCCACCCTTCCCACTGACCTATCACAATAACCCCCTACCTGCATTCACCTATCACCATCCCACTTCCCTTGCCCCAGTCCCATTCCCCACCCCCATTTATTTCTCAGCCCCCTTTCCCCTCCCCCAAGTCAGGAAGACAGGTTACACCCAGAACATCGATGTCTCCCCCTCCTGATGCTGCTTGGTTTGCTGTGTTCCTCCAGCCCCCTGCCTGTCTACTTTGGATTCTAGCATCTGCAGTATTTTTTGCCTCTATCCTTGGTTAGCTCCAGAACGTCTCCTCCCAGGAAGCCATCCTGTATACACTGAAGTCAGCGTCACCTACTGCTCCATCCTCTATCCACACTTGGGTCAGTCAGAGCATAAGGCTGTTCTCCTTCCCCCGGGGTACAAGCAGAAACTGAACCATGAGGTTCCAGTAAAGAAAATTGTACAGTACTGCACTGAGGTAATGGGCAAGCTCAGAGGTAACTGCTTGGAGTGGGGGCGATGACTGGTCCAGAGTCAAGAACTCAGCGGCTAACCCAAGTGCGTGTGCTGCTAACGTTACAGACTTCATTAGTGAGGGGGGTGGGGGTTGGGTAGAGGACTGTGGAGGGAAGAATTCAATCTGAATGATCTCCAACCTACTGAAGTCCAGGTCCTGAGTTAGGTGACCCTGCCCTCTACAGGAGATCCCGTATGATCTTTGTAAAGCCATCAGGGATGCCAGAGACAGTACCAGACCAAACTAGAGCCCCAGACTAACCCCACAAACACACGTCGACTGTGGCAAGGCTTACCCATACAATGGGCCACAGAATGAAGCTGTGTAGAATCGTGGGCAACAATGCATCACCCCTCAATGAGCTCGATGCATTCTCTCCTCATTCTGAATAGAAGTTCAGTGAAATGGTACTGCCTGCCCCAACAGCCTTGGGTGCCCCTTGTATCCATGGTCACTGCCGCCAATGTCAAAGAGCAAAGAGCAAAGAACCTTGCAACACAGGAACAGACCCTTCGGCTCTCCAAGCCTGTGCCAATCCAGATTCTCTATCTAAACCTGCTGCTTATTTTCCAAGGATCTGTATCCCTCTGCTCCCTACCCATTCATGTATCTGTCTAGATGCATCTTAAATGATGCCATCGTGCCCGCCTCTACCACCTCTACTGGCAATGCATTCCAGGAACCCACCACCCTCTGTGTAAAGAACTTTCCACATGTATCTCCCTTAACCTTTACCCCTTGAACTCATGACCCCTAGTAATTGAGTCCACTCTTGCTATCCACCCTGTCCAAACCTCTCATGGTTTTGTGGACCTCAATCAGGACCCCCTGCAACCTGTCTTTCCAACGAAAATAATCCTCATCTATTCAACTTCTCTTCATGGCAAGCACCCTCAATACCAGGCGACATCTTGGTGAACGTCCTCTGCACCATCCCCAAAGCATTCACATCCTTTTGGCGATGTGGCGACCAGAACTGTACACAGTATTCCAAATGTTGCCGAACCAAAGTCCTATACTACGGTAACATGATCTGCCAATTCTTGTACTCAATACCCTTTCCAATGAAGGAAATCATACCGTATGCCTTCTTGACCACTCCATTGACCGGTGTTGCCACCTTCAGGCTACAATAGACTTGAACACCCAGGTCTCTCTGTACGTCAATTTTCCCAAGGGCTTTTCCATTTACCATATAGTTCGCTCTTGAATTGGATCTTACAAAAATGCATCACCTTGCAATTGCTCAGATTGAACTCCATCTGCCATTTCTCTGCCCAACTCTCCAATCTATCCATATTCTGCTGTATTCTCTGACAGTCCCCTTCACTATCTGCTACTCCACCAATCTTAGTGTCATCTGCAAACTTGCTAATCAGACCACCTATATCTTTTTCCAGATCATTTATGTATATCACAAACAGTGGTCCCAGCACAGATCCCTGTGGGTCACCGCTGGTCATAGGTCTCCATTTTGAGAAACTCCCTTCCACTATTACTCTCTGTCTCCTGCTGCCCAGCCAGTTCTCTATCCATCTAGCTAGTACATCCCCTGGACCCCAAGCAACTTCACTTTCTCCGTCATGGGGAACCATATCAAGCATCAGATCGGTTTTCTAGTAGGTGAGCCCATGGAAAGTGACTAGGCCCGAGTGGAGTTGCTGTCCATGCATGGATTAGCTGGTCGGAGTATTCACAGATATCTGCAATCTCTCCTTACTATGATGTGAGGGTTCCCTCCTGCTTCAAAAAGACCACTATCATCCCAGTGCCAAAGGAAAACCAGCCAACGTGCCTTAATGGCTACCGCCCGGTGGCTCTGACATCCACCATTATGATGTGCTTTGAGAAGTTAGTAATGGCACACCTCAACTCCAGCCTCCCAGCCTGCCTTGACCCAGTACAATTTGCCCACCCTCACGATGGGTCCATGGCAGACGCCACATCCCTGGATCATCGAGATAACAAGGCCACCTTCGTCAGACTCTTATTCATTTCCTTTAGCTCAGCCTTCAACACTATGTTCCCAAAAGAACCCATCTCCAAACTCCATGACCTGGGTCTCAGCTCCTCGCTCTGTAACTGGATCCTTGACCTCCTGACCCCAGACTGCAATCAGTAAGGATGGGTAATGCCTCCTCCATGATAATCCTCAACACTGGTGCCCCGCAGGGCTGCGTACTCAGCTCCCTGTTACCCTGTTTATACACTCACGGCCATGTGGCCAAATTCGGCTCAGACTCCATTTACAAACTTGCTGATGACACCATCATTGTGGGTCGATCTCAACCAATGAGGAGACAGAGTACAGGAAGGAGGTCGGCAGCTGAGTGGCATGGTATGAAGACAATAATCTCTCCCTCAAAGTCAGCGAAACAAAGGAGCTGGTCATCGACTTCAGGAAGTGGAGTGGAGGACATGCCCCTGTCTGTATCAATGCTGCTGAGGTGGAAGTGGTCAAAGGCTTCACATTCCCAGGAATAAATTTCACCAGTGACCTGTCCTGGTCCATCCACATCGATGCTACAGTCCAGAAAGCACCACCAAAGTCTCCACTTCCTCTGGAGGCTTAGGAAATTCAGTATGGCCACAAGGACTCTTACCAAAATTTATAGATGCACCACAGAAAGCGTCCTATCTGGATATGTCACAGCTTAGTATGGCAACTGCTCTGTTCAAGACCACAAACTACAGAGAGTTGTGAACACAGCCCAGACCATCACACAAACCCAACCTTCCATCCACCTACACTTCCCACTGCCTGGGGAAAGCAGCCAACATAATCAAAGACCCCTCCCACCGCGGTTATACTCTCTTCCACCTTCTTACATCAGGCAGAAGACACAAAAGTTTGAAAACACTTACCAACAGATTCAAGAACAGCTTCTTCCCCGCTGTTATCAGACTTGTGAATGTCCCTCTCATGTATTAGAGTTGATCTTTCCCTGCACCCTCTCTGTTGCTGTAACACTAAGTTCTGCTCTATTACCCTGATGTACTTATGTAAGATATGACTTATCTGGATAGCATGCGATATAATACTTTTCACTGTACATGTGACAATAATAATTCACTGAGGTAAAAACAATGACTGCAGATGCTGGAAACCAGGTTCGGGATTAGTGGTGCTGGAAGAGCACAGCAGTTCAGGCAGCAGCTGCTCCTCGGATATTGCCTGAACTGCTGTGCTCTTCCAGCACCACTAATCCAGAATAATAATTCACTGTACATGTGACAAATCAAATCAAATCCATAAATCACGTGCTTTCAATGCTCTAAGATTTATATTCACAATGAATATGCTACTTATACAGATATTGATACTGATGTCGAGACTTGAAACATTAACACTGTTTTCTTCTCATGCTGAGTATCTGCAGCAATTTTCTCACATCCTGGGAGTACAGCTTGCACCATTAGTTGATGCTGCTTTTGAAATCCTGTTGCAATGGAGTAGAATTATTTAAAACTCAAGGCCTAGTGGAGATACTTTCATCAGCTTAGGACATCTTGAAGTTCTTTAAAGATTTCTTTGCTGTTGTAAGCTTGAAGTGTCATCGCTGTTACAAACAAGGAAATCTGGCAGCTTGCTTGTACACAGCAAGTCCATATGAAACATATACAGTTCGACCTCAATTATCCGAACATCAATTATCTGAATTTCAGATTAGACTAGGTTACTTACAGTGTGGAAAGAGGCCCTTCGGCCCAACAAGTCCAAACCGGCCCTCCGAAGAGCAACCCACCCAGACCCATTGCCCTACATTTACCCCTTCGTCTAACAATTTAGCATGGCCAATTCACCTAACCTGCACATTTTTGGACTGTGGGAAGAAGGGTTTATGCCCGAAACGTCGATTCCCCTGCTCCTTGGATGCTGCCTCTCCTGCTGCGCTTTTCCAGCAACACATTTTTCAGCTCTGACCTCCAGCCCTCACTTTCTCCCTGTGGGAGGAAACCGGAGCACCCGGAGGAAACCCACGCAGACACGGGGAGAATGTGCAAACTCCACACAGTCAGTTGCCTGAGGCGGGAATTGAACCCGGGTCTCTGGCGCTGTGAGGCAGCAGTGCTAACCACTGTGCCACCGTGCCACCCAGATTATCTGAACAAGATCTCAAGGTCCCGTGAAAATGGCATTAGGCAACTCAGCCTTCAGTGATTGGTTAAATGGCGTTATGGTGTACATTGCTGGATAACAAGAAATGTTTGATAGCAGGCATTCAAATTACTACGTTTATGATCAGATTGATTATTCGAGCAATCAATTATCCGAACAAAATGCTCCCCGCCCTTCTCGTTAAGTGAATTGAGGTTCTGCTGTATACCATTCGCATTGCTCAGTTATACCAGGGCACAGCACAGTGACTCAGTGGTTAGCACTGCTCCCTCACAGCACTAGGGGCCATGGGTTCAATTCCAGCCTTGGGTGATTGTGTTGAGTTAGTACATTCTCCCCACATCTGTATGGGCTTCTGTTAGGTGGTCTGGTTTCCTCCCACAGTCCAAAGATGTGCAGGTTAGGGTGAATTGGCAATGCTATAGTGTCCAGCGATGTGCAGGCTAGGTGGATTAACCATGGGAAATACTGGGATAAGTGTGGGTCTGAGTAGGATGCTCTTTGGAATGTTGGCGTGGAAGTGATGGACTGAGTGGCCTCTTTCCACACTGTCAAGATTGCATGAGTTCAGCTCACTATCGTTTCCAAGTTATCCAACTCCTTATCCCAAGTGGAGGAGCAGAGACTTCCATGAATTAAATATTTGGAAAAACTTAAACCATTTGTTTTCTGTTGAATTGTTCTTACTCTCCTCTTCTGTCTGTAACAGGGGTCGGTTTTAAATGTTCCTTTCCCTGTTAGGGATCATAGAATCCCCTACAGATTGGAAACAGAAACAGGGCCATCGGCCCATCAAGTCCAAAAGAGTCCTACGGGGCAACTTTTTCACACAAGAGGGTGGTACATTTATGGAAAGAGCTGCCAGAGGAAATGGTGGAGGCTGGTACAATTAGAATATTTAAAAGGAATTTGGATGGGTATATGAATAGGAAGGGTTTGGGGGGATATGGGCCAGGTGCTGGCAGGTGGGACTAAATTGGGTTGGGATATCTGGTCAGCATGGACGGGTTGGATCGAAGGGTCTGTTTCCATGTTGTACATCTCTATGACTCTCTAAGTCCGACCCTCTGAAGAGTATCCCACCCAGACCCATTCCCCTATTACTCTACGTTTACCCCTGACTAATGCACCTAACCTACACATCCCTGAACACTATGGACAATTTAGCATGGCCAATCCCCCTAACCTGCACATCTTTGGATTGTGGGAGGAAACCAGAGCACCCGGAGGAAACCCAGGCAGACACAGGGAGAACGTTCAAACTCCGCACAGTCACCTGAGGCGGGAATTGAACCCAGATCTCTGGTGTGAGGCAGCAGTGCTAACCACTGAGCCACCATGCTGCCCATGTTAATGTAGGCAGTCATGTGCTCTCCTAAAACCCAGAGCAAGTTGTTCAGAGATAGATCAGAGTCGGGTTCAAAACCAAGGAAAAAGGTCGGCAACATATACACACAGACCTGGAGAGAAATTACAAATAACAAATAGCTTCAAATCAAACGAAAATAATCAGAACTAGAGAGTGCAGTTGAGAAACACATCAGCCATGATCAAACGGTGGAGCAAACTCAATGGGCCGAATGGCACTCTTATACCTTAGAGGTAAAAACAATGACTGCAGATTCTGGATTAGTGGTGCTGGAAGAGCACAGCAGTTCAGGCAGCATCCAAGGAGCTTTGAAATCGACGTTTCGGGCAAAAGCCCTTCATCAGGAATAAAGGCAGTGAGCCTGAAGTGTGGAGAGATAAGCTAGAGGAGGGTGGGGGTGGGGAGAAAGTAGCATAGAGTACAATGGGTGAGTGGGGGAGGGGGTGAAGGTGATAGGTCAGGGAGGAGAGGGTGGAGTGGATAGGTGGAAAAGGAGATAGGCAGGTCGGACAAGTCCGGACAAGTCATGGGGACAGTGCTGAGCTGGAAGTTTGGAACTAGGGTGAGGTGGGGGAAGGGGAAATGAGGAAACTGTTGAAGTCCACATTGATGCCCTGGGGTTGAAGTGTTCCGAGGCGGAAGATGAGGCGTTCTTCCTCCAGGCGTCTGGTGGTGAGGGAGCGGCGGTGAAGGAGGCCCAGGACCTCCATGTCCTCGGCAGAGTGGGAGGGGGAGTTGAAATGTTGGGCCACGGGGCGGTGTGTTTGATTGGTGCGGGTGTCCCGGAGATGTTCCCTAAAGCGCTCTGCTAGGAGGCGCCCAGTCTCCCCAATGTAGAGGAGACCGCATCGGGAGCAACGGATACAATAAATGATATTAGTGGATGTGCAAGTAAAACTTTGATGGATGCGGAAGGCTCCTTTAGGGCCTTGGATAGAGGTGAGGGAGGAGGTGTGGGCACAGGTTTTACAGTTCCTGCGGTGGCAGGGGAAAGTGCCAGAATGGGAGGGTGGGTTGTAGGGGGGCGTGGACCTGACCAGGTAGTCACGGAGGGAACGGTCTTTGCGGAAGGCGGAAAGGGGTGGTGAGGGAAATATATCCCTGGTGGTGGGGTCCGTTTGGAAGTGGCGGAAATGTCAGCGGATGATTTGGTTTATGCGAAGGTTGGTAGGGTGGAAGGTGAGCACTAGGGGCGTTCTGTCCTTGTTACGGTTGGAGGGGTGGGGTCTGAGGGCAGAGGTGCGAAATGCGTTGGAGGGCATCTTTAACCACGTGGGAAGGGAAATTGCGGTCTCTAAAGAAGGAGGATATCTGGTGTGTTCTATGGTGGAACTGGTCCTCCTGGGAGCAGATACGGCGGAGGTGGAGGAATTGGGAATACGGGATGGCATTTTCGCAAGAGGTAGGGTGGGAAGAGGTGTAATCCAGGTAGCTGTGGGAGTGTCGGTGGGTTTGTAAAAAATGTCAGTGTCAAGTCGGTCGTCATTAATGGAGATGGAGAGGTCCAGGAAGGGGAGGGAGGTGTCAGAGATGGAGCAGGTTAAGTTAAGGTCAGGGTGGAATGTGTTGGTAAAGTGATGAATTGCCCAACCTCCTCGCTTACACTCTTTGTAAAATGCCTACAGTGCAGAAAAGGCCATTCTAATCTACAACCTGCCCTCCCAAGAGCATCTGAATCAGACCCTGTGTTCCCCATTACTAACCCACACACCCCTGAACACTATGGGGCAATCTACATGACCTGCACATTTTTGGACTGTGGGAAGAAATCTACCCAGAGCAAAAGTGAAAACTCTACAACATTTGCTACCCGAGGCTGGAATCGAACTCAGGCCCCTGGTACTATGAGATAGCAGCACTAACCACTGAGCCACTGCAATTACATCATAGTCAGTCACTCAGTATCCAATTAATGTTCCTTCAGATGGCTGGATGCAGAGGTTTATTTCGTGTGACCTCAACCACAGTCAAATTGCTGATGAAGTGTTACCTGGGGATCGATTTACCTTTGAAGAACATGGGTTTCTTTTCAGAAAAAAAAAGACCTTTTTAAGATATCAAGATCAGAAGCAGCCGTGTAGCTAAACCTGGAGCAACTTATTCCCTTTCCTCACTTCTGGAGTGGGATGGGGATGTGGAGTGTGTTGGGGGTTGGGGGGGGTCAGTGTCTGGTACAATGGTGGTGTCCCTATCTCTGGGCCAGGAGTTCTGCGTCCAAGTCCCATGTGCTCCAGAGGAATGTCATAATATCCCAGATCAAGGTGATTAGGAATTATCTTCCGAATTGAAGCAGCTCATAAGTGAAGGTGAATTGGAGAACAACGTGGCCAGCCATCGTCTTTGGGATTAAGCGTCAGGAGAACAAGAAAAAAAACGTACGGAGTGGCTTACTCTACAGAGGTTACAGGAAAACTCCTCAACAAAGACAAGTTGCATGGTTTACAGTGTGATGTGGAGGTGGATTCTGGATTAGTGGTGCTGGAAGAGCACAGCAGTTCAGGCAGCATCCAAGGAGCTTCGAAATCGACATTTCGGGCAAAAGCCCTTCATCAGGAATAAAGGCAGTGAGCCTGGAGCGTGGAGAGATAAGCTAGAGGAGGGTGGGGGTGGGGAGAAAGGAGCATAGAGTACAATAGATGAGTGGGGGAGGGGATGAAGGTGATAGGTCAGGGAGGAGAGGGTGGAGTGGATAGGTGGAAAAGGAGATAGGCAGGTCGGACAAGTCCGGACAAGTCATGGGGACAGTGCTGAGCTGGAGGTTGGTGGGCAAGGTCAGAAGTCACATGTCTCCAGGTTATAGTCCAACAGGTTTATTTGAAATCACAAGCTTTCGGAGCCCTGCCCCTTTGTCAGGTGAAGTGGCGGGAGGTTCACAGGCACAGAAAGATCAAAAGATAGTACTAATGGTGCGAGTAGACTGTCGATAGGCTGAATAACGAGTCCCTGTGGGTGATCAAAAGTGCCAGACAGTGTGAGTAAAATGTTAACGGCTGAATAGCAAGTGAAGGGATGATCTATAATAAGGCAGAGTGATAATTACAGAAAGATTCAAAATAAGGTGGTGCTGGAGACAAACCAAACAGCTGAAATAATATAATAGGTACAAGAGTGGCAGGCGGAGGATCTAACCAAAGTAATGAGTAATGCAAAACTGTACAAACTAATTAAGGTAGAGAGATCATATCAGGTTATCAAGGTGATGGTGTCAGTACAGGACAGTGAGGAAGATTTTACAGATACAGAACAGTGTGGTGGGTCACATGTAGTGCGATATGTACCCAAGGTCACGGATGAGTCTGTCTTCATGGGTACAGAACCTGGTTATCAGTTTCTGCTCGGCGATTCTGTGTTGTTGTGCATCTCGAAGGTTACCTTGGAGGACGCTGACCCGAAGATCAGAGGCTGAATGTCCTGGACCACTGGAGTATTCCCCAATTGGGAGGGAACATTCCTTCCCACCCCTGCTTCATCCTCCATCCACTCATGCAGATAGACATCAGCGAATGATGAAGAAGTACGAGGGGAGCACAGTTCAATAGCGCCAGTTCACATGATCCGATGCCCTGTCTTGCTTCTTCTGCTCACCAATTGTTTTCTTTCCAAGTCCTCTCAGTCATGTATTGTAGGGACAGGGTAGTTGTTAAATGCATTGTTCAGTCTCTCCGTCACTAGTTAGAGGCAGCAACTTATAGGCAGATGCAGAGTGAAAATAACTGTCTTCCAATTCTATTGAATTTCTCTGCAAGGAGGGAGAGGGAGGGAGAGGGAGAGAGAGGGAGAGATTGGCTTGTTGCTGCTGTATTGTTCATGCACACAGGCTGCCCACTCAGGAACCAATCAGGGTGCTGTTGTCATGCTGTGTACTCCTGACCCACACAATTAGTCCTGACTGAGAAACCAATCAACTCTCTGTCTCTGGGCGGAATTGCTTCCAGATCCTTGCCCCTCCCGAACTTTACAATCTCCTCTGATCCTACATCTTTGGGATAGAGATTTGTGTCTCTCCACCATTCGATGGCCCAGTATTCAGCCGCCTGTTCAAACTCTGCAACCTACTTTGCCTCACTACCTCCTTAATACCCACCTCCCCATCTTCACTATGATTGTCCTTTGTTGCCAGGTGTCAATTATTTTGATAACTCTGTTGTGGATGTGAGAACATGCGAAATAGGTGTCGGGGTAGGCCCTGTCAGGCCTTTGAACCTGCTCCATTCATCACCCTGACGACCTTTACACACACTGCCCTTGATCCCTTAACGCTTTTAACACCTAGAAGTCTATAGATCGCTGTTTCGATCACACCTCAATGACTGAGCCTCTATAACTGTTTGGGAAGAACATTCCAAACATTCTCCATTAATTGAGTGAAGAAATTCCTCCTCCTCCCATCCAAAATGGCTTCCCCTTTATTAGAGTCATAGTCATAGAGATGTACAGCACGGAAAAAGACCCTTCAGCCCAACTCGTCCATGCCGATCAGATATCCCAACCCAATCTAGTCCCATTTCCCAGCACTTGGCCCATATCCCCCCAAACCCTTCCTATTCATATACCCATCTGGATGCCTTTTAAATTTTGTCATTGTACCAGCCTCCACCACTTCCTCTGGCAGCTCATTCCATACCCGTACTACCCTCTGTGTGAAAAAGCTGCCTCTTAGGTCTCTTTTATATCTTTCCCCTCTCACCCTAAACCTATGTCCTCTAGTTCTGGACTCCCCCCACACTGGGGAACAGACCTTGTCTGTTTACCCTATCGATGCCCCACATGATTTTATAAACCTCTATAAGGTCACCCCTGAGACTGTATCCCCCTCCACTCAGAAGGAATCATCCATCCTGGATCTAGCCCTCTCTGAGTGCTACACCATGGGGAATTCGGGCTCAGCCTAGTTAATGTTTCCTCATTGGACAATCTGTCCATATCAGGAATCAGTTTGGTGAACCTTTGTTATACTCCCACTGTATCAAGTCTACCCTTCTGTCAGCAAGGTGAAGTGCTTCATCATAGGAACACCGGAATGGGAGGAGGCCATTCAGCCCCTCAAGTCTGTCCTGCCATTCAATCAGATCATGGCTGATTTGTGGCCTAACTCCATTTCCCTGTCTTTGGCCCCCATATTCCTTAATACCTTTTCTTTAACAAAAAATATCTCTCTCAGATTAACAACTGATCCAATATCCAGTGCCGTTTCTGGAAGAGAGATCCAAACCTCTCCCAATCTTTGTGTGTGGAAGAGTTTCCGAACATCTCTCGTAGACGGTCAGGAAGTAATTCTCAGACCAAGCTCCTTAGATCTAGAATCCTCAACCAGTGGAAAATAGTTCCTCTTTATCTACTCTGCCTTTTCCTGTTAATATCTTGATTACTTTGACTTTATCACCCTTAACTTGCTAAATTCTAGAGAAAACAAACCTAATTTGTATAATCTCTCCTCGTAACGTGACCCTTGAAGTCCAGGTATTATTCTTGTGAATTATAGTGGGTCAGGCAGCGTCCATGGAGAGACAGCAAGCTAACGGCCGGCCAAGTGAGTGGGAGCATACAGGCATAGAGTCTTAGCACTCCCTCCCCTGCTGCTGCTGCCGCCATCTTGAATTTAAAGATCAACGTTTAAAGGACCAACATACAGGAGAGGTGACGGCCTAGTGGTATTATCACTAGACTGTTAATCCAAGAGACCAATGTAATGTTCTGGGGACCCAAAATCTACCATGGCAGATGGTGGAACTTGAATTCAATGAAAGCAAATCTGGAATTAAGAGTCTAGTGATGACCATGAATCCATTGTTGGAAAAACCCATGTAGTTCACTTATAGCCTTGAGGGAAGGAATCTGCCATCCTCACCTGGTCAGACCTACATCTGACTCCAGACCCACAGCAATGGGGTTGACTCTTAACTGCTCTCTGGGCAATTAGGGATGTGCAATAAATGTTGGGCCTAGCCAGTGATGCCCTCATCCTGTGAATGAATTAAAAGAAAATTCCACTTTGATTTCTTCATGCTTTACTGTAAAAGAAAGGAACCACATTGATGGAGGTTAATACTGTTGCTGCTGTAATTATAAGAACATTATAACTAGGAGCAGTAGGCCATTCAGCCCCTCGAGCCTGCTCCGCCATTTCATACAATCATGGCTGATCCCACTTTGGCATCGATTCCATTTTCCCACCCACTCCCCATAACCCCTCAACCTGTTCCTCATTCAAAACCGAAACAACGTCAGTAAATCAGAAACAAAAACGGAGGTTGCTGGAAAAGCTCAGCAGGTCTGGCAGCATCGGTGAAGAGAAGCCAGAGTTAACGTTTCAGGTCCAGCGACCCTTCCTTGATGCAGTGTCTTCCCAACTAAAAATCTGTCTGTATCCTCCTGGAATGTAATCAATGTCCTGGCATCTTACTGCACTCTGGGGGAGTGAATTCTACAGATTCACAGCCCTTTGAGAGAAGCAATTCCGCCTCATTCTCTGTTTTAAATCGATCACCCCTTATCCTAAAACTGGGACCTCTTGCTTTAGATTGTCCCACATGAGGAGACAATCTGATAAAGCACCCAAACTTCAAAGCAGCATTAAAAAAACACACCCAGAACCCCCACCGCCCCCACGTCTCCCCCTGATTGGATTCCAGACTGTAACATCCTCTCATTATTCTCTGTGTTATATCTGCAAGTCACTGCGATCATCTAGAAAGGCTGTTTTTAACAAACTTTATCAATTAATCAGCATTCAGCTCACAAAGACGCTGAAGTTGAATTGATATATCATTACTGTTAGTCATGTTAAGCAGGATTCAATTCCATCAGCTCAAGATTAATTGGCCACGTTTATAAACATTATATTAACAGAATCACCATGGTTACAGCTCAGATCGTATCAATTAAACACAGTGTTTGTATCCTTCTCTATTTTTCTCTTTACAAGTCCTTTCTGGACAAGAGCTACTCTCCGTCTCCCCTAATGGGTTGAAAGTTAATTTTAATTCTGGTTTAATCTCTGTTAATTAATCCTAATGCTAATACCTCTGTGAATCAATCCTCATATCTATGCTCCATTTTGAAGATGTTTTTATTCCCCGTGGCGTCTGTGTCTTGCAATCACGCTTTTGCATTCGGTCAGAGCTGAACTTCATTCTGCTATTGACCCTCACTCTAAAACCCAAGTTGATCCCTTTGACTCTTATGGCATCGTTAATGTCTCGAAAAAAAAACAGAAAGTGCTGGAGAAACTTAGCAAGGTCGGGCAGCACCCATGGAGAGAGAAGTAGTTAACATTTCAAGTCCAGTGACCCTTCTGTTATCGTTTCAGATCTTCATAGTCCTTTGTGTTTTTGCCAATCTCTCAATTCATTCGCCTTCTAACCTTTGCCTGACCTTCCCTTTTCATTCCAATTGTGACTTCCTCCCTCCCTTTAGGGGACTCCATCGTGAGAGGAACTGACCGGGGTTTTTGTGGCAGCAGACGGGATTTAAGGATGGTGTGTTGCCTTCCTGGTGCTAGAGTGAAAGACATCGCGGACAGAGTGCAGGACATCCTCAAGGACGAGGGTGAAGAGCCCGAGGTGGTGGTACACGTCGGCACAAATGATGTCGGGAAGAAGAGGAGGAACATACTACAGCGAGACTTCGGAGAACTAGGAAGAAGGATGAAAAGCAGGACGTCCAAGGTGGTTATCTCCAGTTTGCTTCCAGTTCCTTGGGCTAGTGTGGCCAGAAACCGGGAGATAATGGACTTGAACGTGTGGTTGGGGAACTGGTGCAGGAAGCAAGGTTTCAAGTTCTTGGATCACTGGGGTATATTTTATGGTAACCATAAATTCTACAAGAGAGATGGCTTGCACCTTAATAGAACAGGGATCGGCATTCTGGCAGGCAGGTTTTCTGCTGCAACACCGCTACATTTAAACTAAGTAGCGGGGGGGAGGGGACAAGCTGGATGTTTAAAAAGGAAATTGAAGGGGTAGTTAGAACAAGAGAAGTCAAGAAAGACAACTGTATCAAGGAGGCAGAAAACTGGAAAAGGCATCATGCTGTAAAGTTGAGTGAAATAAGGGTTGAGGGGAAGGGTGAGAGCAGTAACAAATTAAAAATTCTATATATGAATGCACGAAGCATTAGACACAAGGTGGATGAGCTTGAGGCTCTTTTGGAAATTGGCAGATACGATATTGTGGGGATAACTGAGACGTGGCTTCATGGGGACAGGGCCTGGGAAATGAATATTCAAGGCTACACGTGCTATCGTAAGGACAGACTGACGGGCAGAGGGGGTGGGGTGGCCTTGTTGGTAAGGGAGGATATTCAGTCCCTTGCGCGGGGGGACCTAGAGTCAGGGGATGTAGAGTCAGTGTGGATAGAGCTTCGAAACACTAAGGGTAAAAAGACCCTCATGGGAGTCATCTACAGGCCCCCAAACAGTAGTCTGGATGTCGGATGTAAGTTGAATCAGGAGCTGAAATTGGCTTGTCGCAAAGATGTTACTACAGTTGTTATGGGGGATTTTAACATGCAGGTAGACTGGGAGAATCAGGATGGTAATGGACCTCAAGAAAGAGACTTTGTGGAGTGCCTCAGAGATGGATTCTTAGAGCAGCTGGTGCTGGAGCCGACCAGGGATAAGGCAATTCTGGATCTGGTATTGTGTAACGAACCAGAATTGGTCAGTGACCTCGAAGTGAAGGAGCCATTGGGAAGTAGTGACCATAATACAATAAGCTTCAATCTGCAATTTGAGAGGGAGTGGGTACATTCGGAAGTGACAATATTTCAGTTGAATAAAGGGAAATATGGAGCTATGAGGGAGCAACTGGCCAGAGTTCAATGGTTCAATACCTTAACAGGGAAGATCGTGGAGGAACAATGGCGGATATTTCTGTGTATAATGCAGAAGTTGCAGGATCAGTTCATTCCTAAAAGGAAGAAAGATCGCAGGAGGAGACATGGGCGGCCGTGGCTGACGAGGGAAGTAAAGAAACATATAAAGTTAAAAGAGAAAAAGTATAACTTAGCAAAGATAAGTGGGAAAACTGAGGACTGGGAAGCTTTTAAAGAACAACAGAGGATTAGTAAGAAGGAAATATGCAGAGAAAAAATGAGGTACGAAGGTAAACTGGCCAAGAATATAAAGGAGGATAGTAAAAGCTTTTTTAGGTATGTCCAAGGCAAAAAAATGGTTCGGACAAAAATTGGGCCCTTGAAGACAGAAACAGGGGAATATATTACTGGGAACAAAGAAATGGCAGAGGAATTAAATGGGTACTTCAGATCTGTGTTCACTGGGGAAGACACAAGCAATCTCCCCGAGGCAACAGTGGCTGAAGGACCTGAACTTAAGGGAATTTCTATTTGCCAGGATTTGGTGTTGGAGAGACTGTTAGGTCTGAAGGTTGATAAGTCTCCGGGGCCTGATGGTCTACATCCCAGGGTACTGAAGGAGGTGGCTCGGGAAATCATGGATGCGCTGGTGATTATTTTCCAGAGTTCAATAGAATCGGGGTCAGTTCCTGAGGATTGGAGGGCGGCTAATGTTGTGCCACTTTTTAAGAAGGGTGGGCGGGAGAAAGCAGGAAATTATAGACCAGTTAGTCTGACCTCAGTGGTGGGAAAGATGCTGGAGTCTATTATAAAGGATGAAATTACGGCACATCTGGATAATAGTAACAGGATAGGACAGAGTCAGCATGGATTTATGAAGGGGAAATCATGCTTGACTAATCTTCTTGAATTTTTTGAGGATGTAACTCGGAAGATGGACGAGGGAGATCCAGTGGATGTAGTGTACCTGGACTTTCAGAAAGCTTTTGATAAAGTCCCACACAAGAGGTTAGTGAGTAAAATTAGGGCGCACGGTATTGGGGGCAAAGTACTAGATTGGATAGAGAATTGGTTGGCCAATAGGAAACAAAGGGTAGTGATTAACAGCTCCATTTCGAAATGGCAGGCAGTGACCAGTGGGGTACCGCAGGGATCCGTGCTGGGACCGCAGCTTTTTACAATATATGTAAATGATATAGAAGATGGTATCAGCAATAACATTAGCAAATTTGCTGATGTTACAAAGCTGGGTGGTAGGGTGAAATGTGATGAGGATGTTAGGAGATTACAGGGTGACCTGGACAAGTTAGGTGAGTGGGCAGATGCATGGCAGATGCAGTTTAATGTGGATAAATGTCTGGTTATCCACTTTGGTGGCAAGAACAGGAAGGCAGATTACTACCTCAATGGTATCAAATTAGGTAAAGGGGCTGTTCAGAGAGATCTGGGTGTTCTTGTACACCAGTCAATGAAGGCAAGCATGCAGGTACAGCAGGTCGTGAAGAAGGCTAATAGCATGCTGGCCTTCATAACAAGAGGAATTGAGTATAGAAGCAAAGAGGTGCTTCTGCAGCTGTACAGGGCCCTGGTGAGACCACACCTGGAGTACAGTGTGCAGTTCTGGTCTCCAAATTTGAGGAAAGACATTCTGGCTATTGAGGGAGTGCAGCGTAGGTTCACGAGGTCAATTCCTGGAATGGCAGGATTACCTTACACTGAAAGACTGAAGCGACTAGGCTTGTATACCCTTGAGTTTAGAAGACTGAGAGGGGATCTGATTGAAACGTATAGGATTATGAAAGGATTGGACACTCTGGCAGCAGGAAACATATTTCCGCTGATACATATTTCTCTACCTCCTGCAAGCCTAGCATGAGGTGGCACGAACCAGAGGACACAACTTAAAAATACGGGGTAGACCATTTAGGACAGAGATGAGAAGAAACTACTTCACCCAGAGAGTGGTGGCTGTGTGGAATGCTCTGCCCCAGAGGGCAGTGGAGGCCCAGTCTCTGGATTCATTTAAGAAAGAATTGGATAGAGCTCTTAAAGATAGTGGAGTCAAGGGTTATGGAGATAAGGCTGGAACAGGATACTGATTGGGAATGATCAGCCATGATCATATTGAATGGCGTGCAGGCTCAAAGGGCTGAATGGCCTACTCCTGCATCTATTGTCTATTGTCTATTGTCAATGGCATAAAATCTGCTGCAGTGATGGTGTCCCCATCTCTGTACCAGGACTCCCCCAGTACCTGCTCTAGAGTACTGCCAAATGAGCCTAGATTGGGTTGGGTAATCTGGGTCAGCATGGATGAGTTGGACCGAAGGGTTTGTTTCTGTTCTGTATGTCTCTATGACTTTCTGTCTCTATGTATAACAACATCGCCGAGCAGGTTGAATAGAAAATATCTAAAACCATATCCACCGCATTTCCAACTCCCTTCATATCTTCATAGCATTGACTCTGCTAAGGGGTAGCATAGTGGCTCAGTGGTTAGCACTGCTACCTCAGAACACCAGGGGCACAGGTTCAATGCCAGCCTCGGGTGGTTGTATGTGTAGAGTTTGCACATTACCCCTTGTGTCTGTGTGGGGTTTCCCCTATGTTTCATAGATGTGCAGGTTAGAGTGGATTGGCTGTGCTCAATTTCAGGAACGTGTCGGATAGGTGCATTAATCAGGGGACGTGTAGGAGAATAGGTCTATGTGGTGGACTGAAGGGCTTGTTTCAATATGGTTGGGGTTCTCTTTTTTTCTTTCTCTCTCTATAGATGCTGTCAGACTTGCTGGGGTTTTCCAGCAATTTCTGCTTTGGTTTCAGATTTCTGGCATCCACAGCTTTTATTGTGTATCTGAGAAACCACAAAATAGGACTGAATGTTGTGCAATCATTGGCAAACATCTCCACTTCTGGCTTTATGAGGGAATCGAGTTTCACTGACAAAGCACATTGCCCTTTGGTTGAACTAATCTTTCTTGACAATACAATCAGAATGGAGCGATGATGTTGTAACTTTAAGAGGTGTGTTTGGTCCTGGTTTCTTTCAGAGAGGGATTGGAGGAAAGTCTCTGAGAAGATAAACACCTTGTGAGACCTTAGGTTTCTTTATTTGAAGTTGGAACAATAGAAGCAGCCTGAATGGGTGGGCTCAATCTCTCGTAGTTCCAGGAGTTTCAGTTTTAACTTTCAGCAGTTGCTGTTGGGGTTTTGAAGAAGTTATTTTTTTCACCCTTCCTCAGTGACAGCCAAAAACTGGGGTTTCACTAACTGCTACAAGCCTAGCATGAGGTGGCTCAGTGGTTAGCACTGCTACCTCACAGCCGTAGGGACTGGGGTTCGATTCCAACCTCAGGTGACTGTCTGTGTGGAGTTTGCATGTTCTCTGTGTGGTTTTCCTGGTAGCGTGATGATCAAATAGAAAACATTAGCCTTTTTAACACTGTGGACGGTGGCTCAGTGGTTAACACCGCTGCCTCACAACACCAGGCGACTCCTGTGTTTAATTCCACTCTCAGGTAAGTATGATTTCCTCTTGTCTATGTGGGTTTCCTCCGGGTGCTCTGGTTTCCTCCCACAGTTCAAAGGTGTGCAGGTCAGGGTGGATTGGCTGTTGTGTCCAGGGATATGTTGGCTAGCTGGATTGGCCATGGGAAATCCAGGGTTACAGGTAGAGGGTATGGGGGTAGGTCTGGGTGAGATGCCTTTCAGAGGGTCAGTGTTGATTCGATGGGCTGAATGGCCTGATTCCACACTGCAGGCATTCCATGTGAGTAAATCTGAATTTGCCTTTTTGCTGGGGGCTGTGTTTATGGGATGTTACTATATTTATTTTTTATTGAAGTCTAAAGAAAATACGATACAACACACCAGAGACATAGGGACGGAAACACAAGAAGCCCCAAATCTTAGTGGAATCAACAGCAGTACACCGAAACATCCCCCCTGACAAAGGCACCATAATGACCTAAGTACATTGAAAAAGGGATGTTACTGTACTGTATCTATTATTAAGTTTTGCAACAGAGTTAAGTGATGCTAAGTTTTTATTTCTTTTGTTGTATTTCAACTGTAGTGATTGAATAGTGTCCTCCTTAATGTCAAGTAGTTTGACTATCTGGGGCACAGCATGGCACATTTGCTTTTTAATTAAGAAAACTTTTTAATTAGATTCTAGGCTACCTTCTTAAAATATTTTGAAGGGGTCTGCTCCAGTCCATGGCAATGGTTTATTGCCTTTGCCCATGCCCAGACACCACCAGAGGCAATAATTCCTCCCTTTCAACCCCTTCAGTTATTTTCATTTAGTGAAACCATTATTCAAGCTTCAGTAATTGAAGAATTGCAACTCCAGTGACTGGACAATTTAATTCTTTAAACCATTGATATCATTCGAGCAGTAAAGGAGGGAAATAATAGAGGGTAGAGGCTAGGGTAAAGGAATGAATAATAATAATTAATATCTCTCATTAATGGCTTTCAGGAGGAAATGCCTGCAGTTTGAACCTCCGAACACCTGTAAAACCCCAGAGTGATGTGTTATAAAAGCAACACGAAACTAACTCAATGATATTGCTAATAACGCTCGACATTACATCTCTATTTTATTCACGTCTCACGAGATGCATTAATATAAATCATGAACAGAGATAACTTTGTAAAATTAATCTCTTATGAAATACCGACCCTGCAAAACGTAAGTTTGGAGGTATGTCGGAATTTGGCTTGTCTTTTGCAACCTTTTAGTTTGTACTCCGAAATATCTCAAACAAAACCCCGCACCTACCCACCCTCCCCTCCCAGCACCTTCCCCTGCAACAGCAGGAATTATAAAACCTGCGCCCACACCTCATTCCTCACCTCTGTCCAAGGCCCTAAAGGAGTCTTCCACATCCATCAGAATTTTACCTGCACTTCCACTCGTCATTTACTGTATACTTTGCTCCTGATGCAGTCTCCTCTACATTGGGGAGACTGGACGCCGACTTGCAGAGCGCTTCAGAGAACATCTCCGGGACACACTCACAAAACAACCCTACTGCCCTATGGCCAAACACTTTAACTCCCCCCCTCCCCCCCCACTCTACCAAGGACATGCAGGTCCTGGGCCTCCTCCATTGCCACTCTCTTACCACCCGACGCCTGGAGTTAGAACACCTCATCTTCCGCCTCGGTACCCTCCAACCCCAGGGCATCAATGTGGACTTCACCAGTTTCCTCATTTCCCTCCCCCCCACCTTATCCCAGTTCCAAGTTTCCAGCTCAGCACCGCCCTTATGACCAGGCCCACCTGTCCATCTTCCTTCCTGACCCATCACATTTACCCTCACCTCCGTCCTCCTATCACACTCTCAGCTACCTTCCCCCCAGCCCCACCCCCCCCCCTCCCATTAATCTCTCAACCCCCCGAGACTCACAGCCTCATTCCTGATGAAGGGCTTTTGACTGAAATGTCGATTCTCCTGCTCCTCGGATGCTGCCTGTCCTGCTGTACCTTTCCAGCGTCACGCTCTCGACACTGATCTCCAGCATCTGCCGTCCTCACTCTCTCCAGCGTCAGGACTGTGATTGACTGGATCCATTGCCTTGGAATCTGCTCCCCTACCAACTTAGCCTTCCCATTGATATGAAGCTGACTGATTCCTGGGATGGCAGTATTGCTAGGGGAAGAGAGACCAGATCAGTTAGGACCATATTCGCCATTTACAAGAACGAAGGGGAATCTCATAGGAACCTATAAAATTCTAACGGAACTAGAGAGGATAAATGCAGGAAGGATGCTTCTAATGACTGGGGAGTCCTGGGCTAGGTGTCACACAGTTCAAGGATGCGGGTTAGGCTATTTGGGGTGGAGATGAGGAGAAATGTCATCTCCCAGAGAGTGGGGAGCTTGTGGAATCCTTTGCCATAGCAAGTGTTTGAGACCCAAACATGGAATGTTTTAAGAAGGAAGAGGATATAGTTCTTAAGAACTAAAAGCATTAAAGGGTATGGGAGAAAGTGGGAAGATGATTCGGAGTTGGACGATCAGCCATGACCATATTGAATGGTGGACTCTAAGGGTGGACTCGAAGGGTGGACTCGAAGGGTGGACTCGAAGGGTGGACTCTTGCTCCTGTTTTTATGCTCTTATGTTTCTGTGAGTGAAAGGGAGATTAAGAGACCGGGAAGTAACTCAGACAGGACTGCGTGCACGGCACACAGCATAAGAAGCTGGAGACAGAGCTAATCGATCCCACCACCAACGGATCAGATCTAAGCTCTGCAGTCCTGCCACATCCAGTTGTGAATGGTGGTGGGCAATTAAACAACTCCCTGGAGGAGGAGGTTCCACAAATACCCCCCTCCTCAATGATGGAAGGGCCCAGCACATCGGAGCAAAAGATAAGGCTGAAGCTCTCCCAGCAACCTTCAGCCAGAAGTGCTGAGGGGATGGTCCATCTCGGCCTCCCCCAGTGGTCCCCACCATCACAGATCCCAGTCTTCAGCCAATTCCATTCACTCCACGTGATATCAAGGAACGGTTGGAGACACTGGATACTGCAAAGGCCATGTGCCCTGACAACATTCCAGCAATGGTACTGAAGACTTGTGATCTGGAACTTGCCGCACCCCTAACCAAGCTGTTCCAGTACAGTTACAACACTGGCATCTACCCTACAATGTGGAACATTGCCCAGGTATGTCCTGTACATAAAAAGCAGAGCAGACCCAACTCAGCTAATTATTGCCCCATCAGTCTACTCTCGATCATCAGTAAAACACTAACAGTTACACTCGGGGAACATCTAGGCCCAAATGAGGGATTAAAAAAAAACATCCCTTCCATCGCCAGGTCAGAACACGAGCTGCCAACTGCAGGTTAGCAGCAGAACTGCTGTGTGGTTTGGGCCGAGCCCTTCTGCCTCACAGGTAGGGACACTACCACTGCGCCACCAGGGCTTCATGCCACAATCTTAAACCACCAGTCCTTTCAAACCCCACGTCGATCTCCTATGTTCCACGGAGAACGTCTCCCTGCATCCACACTTTTCCTGAACTCCATGGCCCCACTCCCTCTGCACCAGGCTCCTCTCACCCTGAATCAGTAATGGACAGTGAAATACCGCAGATATTGTTCAGGTCACATGATCTGACCTGGAAGGACACCTCTGTTGATGAATTGTGGCATTGAAATGATTTGTTGATGGTGCTGTGTAGGAGATTGGTGCGGAGTGTGAATGCTGTGGGTTGGTTGGGCAGATAGAATGAGTACAAGACTGCCCTTTACTGGAAATATTCCCTCGCCAACTCGCTTGAGAGTGACTGAGAGTTCCAATGTACACATTTGGCAATTGATTGTTTCATAAGGCGGGTCTGAGTGAATGCTTCCAGACAGAGCAAGCGATTGCCCAGGGTTACACTCCCATTGCAAGTTTTCCGACACCTTACTGGCTTCTTTGGATTGCAATCCTGGGAAACATGTCATTCCCAAGACTGGGAAGGACAAGAAAAAGACCTTTGCATTGTCCCTGCACCTCCCACCAGTTTGGACTCTGTGGTCTGTTTTGTTTCCTCAGACAGTAATTTGTGTTTGATCAAAAATAAATGCTACAGGAAATAACTGACAACTTCTGTTATCTGTCCTCTGAGTGTTTGGCATGATGGCTCAGTGGTTAGCACTGCTGCCTCACAGCACTTGGGACCTGGGTTCGATATTCCGAACCCCCCCTCCTCCCACCTCAGGTGACTATCTGTTTGGAGTTTGCACATTCTCCCTGGTTTCCTCCCACAGGCTAAAGATGTGCAAGTTAGGATGGATTGGCCTTCCTAAATTGCCCATAGTGTCCAGAGACATACAGGGTTGTGTGAGCCATGGGAAATGCAGGATTACTGGGTAGGAGGATGGGTCTGGGTGGGATACTCTTTGGAGGGTTGGTGTGGACTTGTTGGGCTGAATGTGCTGTTTACATTGAAGGATTCTATGTGAGAAAATTTGATTTGCCTTTATGGGATATTATTGTACTGGAACAGTTAATTAGTAATCGCTACTTTGAGGGGAAGAAGACTATTCTGCCTGTTGTCTTTGTTCAAGTCCTCTGAATTCATGTAGTGTCAATCCCCAACCTATTGTCCTTGACCTCATTAGAGGCCTACAGCACGGAAACAGGCCTCTCAAAGCTTTCCTTTCTAAAGTACAATCTTTTGTTCAACCTGCTGGCATGGCACGGGCAGAATTCTCTGTCAGAGTGAGGCCTGGACAATGCACACCAGGTACTTTCTGACTTTGCTACCTTAGATGTGTTCCTGCCATCTCTCGAGAGGACGCCGTCGCTGAGTTCCTGGGGTCAGCCTGCTAACTCCTGAGCCGATGATGTCTGTGAGGGCCAGGCTGTGTTTATCAGACCGATGACAGCCATTTACCCAAGGGCTCAGTGGGTAGTTGGTTAGTCAGAGTGACACAACCTCCTGGGCAGTGATACTGTCCCCAGGCCATCAGCAAGAGCGCATTCACCTGTAAAAGTGGACAGTGAGGTCACTCAGGCTCCTTACACAGCATTTTCCAAGTTCATGACTGCTAATATATGGAAGGGTGAGGGCCAGCCGATAGAGGGGAATACCACCACCTGCAAGTTCCCCTCCAAGCCACTCACCATCCTGACTTGGAATTATATTAGCTTAGATTCCCTACAGTATGGAAACAGGTCCTTTGGCCCAACAACAACTCTCCGAAGAGTAACCCACCCAGACCCATTCCCGCCCTGACTAATGCACCTATCACTACAGGCAATTTAGCTTGGCCAATTCACCTGACCTGCACATCTTTGGAAACCAGAGCACCCCCACACAGACACAGGGAGAATGTGCAAACTCCACACTGACAGTCGCCCGAGGCGGGAATCGAACCCGGGTCCCTGGTGCCATGAGGCAGCAGTGCTAACCACTGAGCCACGATGCTCACCTTCAGTGGCACTGGGCCAAAATCCTGGAATTGCCTCCCTAAGGGCATTGTGGGTCAACCCACAGCAGGTGGACTGCAGCAGTTCAAAAAGGCAGCTCACCCCCACCTTCTCAAAAGGGACGGGCAATAAATGCTGGGCCCAGCCAGCGATGTGAGTGAATAAAACACACTGATATACACCCCCTAGTGGTACAGGGAAAAGGTTTCTCTCAGATGACTTGAGGACTCTGACATCAGTCTCTAGGTAAGGTGGCTTGTTTCAGGATGTGGACATCAATCCAATATTAATTGTCCCCGAGAACAGTTAAGAATCAACCACGATTCTGTGGATCTGGAGTCACACATAGGCCAGGTCAGGTAAGGATTTTGCTCCTAAAAGGATATTAGTGTACCAGTTGGGTTTTTCATTCGAAATTTTTATTGAGTTCAATTGTCACCATGTGTCCCAGTGGGAATCAAACCCACGATCACAGAACATTGACCTGGGCTTTGAGATTGCTAATCCAATGGCAATCCTGCTTCCTGTTCCCAATCCTTCAGCAGGAACGCATTTCAACGGAATAGAATCCAAGATGTAAAAGCAAAATTCACTTGGGACAAATGATTTTTGGAAATTGGCCAACGTCTGTCCCCATGCATTCCACAGCGATCGCAGAATCATTCCAGTGTGGGAGAATGACCCTTCAGCCCATCGAGGCGGCACTGGGTCTCCAAACAGGGACATGGGAAACCCTGACAGGCCTAGACTGACTGAGCTCTTCAATATGTGGCGTCCGTGCCTACACACTGTAAAGGTTCAGAGCGACAGGTCCAGAGGCTGAATACCCTTCACAGGCCTCGCAAGACCATATCGCTGAGAACCTTGTTGATAACAGATGACACTGACCCGACATAATCGGGATCCTTCCCGTCGGAACAGTCTTAATGTGTTAATGGAGTCGGTGTGAAATTGTTAGACTTGGTAATCTTGGAGACGCTGACACTTTCCTGAATAGATACTTCACGTTCAAGTACTCTCAAAGATTGCAAATGCATTAATTCTCACATCAAAACACTTATCTACTGACAATGTAACTGACAAAGGGGATGGCAGTACTCTGGGTTTCTTGACAGCTAAAGGTAATCGAGTAAGAGTTTGGCCAATAAATCATCTTCTCATCTTCAAGATTGAATAATGTAACTATGCCATGGCCCTCCCAATTGCGAATAGGTGGTGCAGTGAGTGGATTGTTTGTGTCCTCTACTGCTCCATTTCATTCTGTGCCCCATCATATTATCACCATCATTCACACTGATACACTAACCCACTCCTGTTGCATGATGGGATAGGTAAGTCAAAAGCACTACTTGGAAGGACCTAGTTACAAAGGAATTCAGAGCAGCAGGTTAATACAGTCAACATTATTCACTTGATAAAAGAGAACTGTACATTTTTTTTCTCAGATATAGACAAAGCAGCCTCTGCTCGATTAGCACCACACCCACAACCCTCCCATCCCTCCATCACTGACGCTGAGTAGCAGCAGTGTGTTCCAACTACAAGGTGTACTGCAGAAATTCACCCAAGATCCTCAGACCGTACCGTCCATACCCACGTCCACTTCCATCAACAAATAGAAGGGCACATGGGTACATGGGAACACCACCCTCTGGAAGTTCCCCTCCAAACCACTCACCATCCCGACTTGGAAATATTACGCTGTTCCTTCAGTGTCACTGGGTCAGAATCCTGGAATTCCCTCCCTCAGGGCATTGTGGGTCAACCCACAGCAGGTGGACTGCAGCGGTTCAAGAAGGCAGTTCACCCCCCACCTTCTCAAGGGGGCAACGAGGAACGGGCAATAAATGATGGGCCCAGCCAGCGACGCCCACATCCCATGAGTGAATTAAACAAAAGACATCTAGATGGGTACATGAATAGGAAGGGTTTACAGGGGTAAGTGCTGGCAAATGGGACTGGATTAGGTTAGGATATCTGCTCGGCAGGAACCATTTGGGCTGAAGGGTCTGTTTCTGTTCTGTACAGGATGACTTTATGCATATCCCTAGTCCACCACTGAGGGGAGGTGCAACCCTTTGAGCAAATCAGAATACGGAGGTGAAATCCTCAGCTCTGCACGTTGGGGAGGATGTACCCGTCATTATTGTTGGGTAGTCATTTAAGACCGAAGGTGACTTAGTTCCCGTCCAGCGTTGTGGGCCTGTGGGAGACTAAACAAGCCAGTGCTAGATACCTGTGTCCTGCCACTGGAGGTTCAGGCGGTGGGAGAGGGGCTGGATTTTCATACCCTGTGTGTGCTTGCTCTGTACCTGGAGTGGTTGGAGGTGGCTGACACCTTTCCAGACGCTTCTCTCACAGTCTGGGTGCCCTTGGCCAAGAGATTACCACCAGTCAATGGGACGTTCTGATCTTTTTGAGAGGGTTTTGGGGATGATCTTGAAGGATTTCTCCTGGAAGTCCCATGATGAGGCTGAGGGTCAAGACCCTGACAAGGCCGTTCTTGAGTCAAGCCAATGCTGATTGACCGTAATCAGTCCCTCAATGCAGGGGAGGTTGTCCTGAGTAAGGGCGCGGTCTTTGGAGAGCATATGCCGCCAATGGGTTTGCAAGAGTTTGTAGATGCATTGCTGGTGATATTTCCCAAGGGGCTTGAGTAGCTCACTGTACACTGTCCATGTGTGTACCATATCGAGCAGGGTAACACTGTCCCCTAGGCCATGACCTTGTGGCAAGTTTGCCATCTTTGTCTTCACGGGATGGCGCAATGGTTAGCACTGCTGTGTCACAGTGCTAGGGATCCAGGTTTGATCCCACCCTTGGGTGGCGACTGTGCGGAGTTTGCATGTTCTCCCTGTGTCATCCCACAGTCCAAGGATGTGCAGTTTAGGGTGGATTGGCCATGCTGAATTGTCCCATGATGTGCAAGCTTGGAGGGTTAGTCACGGGAAATGGGGGTGGGATGCTCTTTGGAGGGATGATTAAATTCCCTACAGTGGGGAACAGCTCCTTCAGTCCAACAAGGCCACGCCAACCCATATTATTCCCCTACCCTACCTCTGACTAATGCACCTAACACTATAGGCATTTTAGCATGGCCAGTTCACATGGCCTGCACATCTTTGGATTGTAGAAGGAAACCCACGCAGACATAGGGAGAACATGCAAACTCCACACATACAGTCACCCGAGGTTGGAATCGAACCTGGGGCCCTGGCACTGAAAGGCAGTAGTGCTAACCACCGCACCACTGTGTCAACTCAATAGGTTGAATTGCCTGCATCCACACTATGAATCTATCAGGTTTGTGCATCAGTTATTCCAAGGCAGTGTGGGAGATGTGAGTCATAACGATGACTCTGGAGATTCTGGGGAATCGTGTGGAATTTCTGGGATACAGCCACAGATTGGGATACATTCTGGCCTTTGGCTGCCTCTCCCCAATCTGGCTGGATGTCCCTCTGAGATCCTGGAGCAATAGAGAACTCGAATCCATTTTTCACTCTCACCATCCCTTCCTTGAATCCAGTGAACAATCAATACCTGAAGCACTCTCACATCCAACTTGCTTTCAGTTCGATGTCATTACGCTGGCAGAGCGGACGGAATTTACGGGATTTGCGTGAGCAGAAGTTCCTTTATCGAGGAATACAACCACAAGACCATTACCAAGAGACACACTGTAGTCCACATTAACTGGCGTTTTGAATGAAAACACTATGAATGGGTCTGTCCATGGCTAGCTGTCCTGGTTTCTATACACCGTGGAGGATGGAGGAATGTTGAGAGCCCTCAGAGGAACATTAATCCAAATGATTCCAGGTATAAATGAAGGCTGACATCCTTACTTTATCTTTGATTTCTTTCCAATTGAAGGTGAGGTGTAATAAAGGATGATATGGAGACTGCTGCCCCCCCTCCTTCTAGAGTTCATGGATTTGGGATGTGCTACCTGAAGAGTTTTCACAGAATCACAGGACTGTTACATTGTGAAAAGATTCTGGATTAGTGGTGCTGGAAGAGCACAGAGGCCACTCAGCCCATCATTCCTCCACTAGCACACTGAAGACGTGTGAATACCTGGTACCACTCTCACCCAGGGCCCTGCACAATATTTATCTCCAAATAACAATCCAATGCCCTCTCGACGGCCTCCACCACACCTCCACGCAGTGCGTTCCCCAGTGCAACACAGAGGCTCAGTGGTTAGAACTGCTGCCTCACAGCACCAGCGACCTGGGCTTGATTCCACCCTCTGGTGACTGTCTGTGTGGAGTTGCACATTGTGTCTGTATGGGCTTCCTCCCACAGTCCAAAGGTGTGCAGATTAGGTGGGTTGCCCTGGTAAAATGCCCAGGGGTGCCTGGGCCCGGTATGTTGGCCATGGGGAAGGCAGGGATAGGGTCTAGGTGGAATGCTCTTTGAAGGGTCAATTTGGCCTTGATGGACCCAGTGGCCTGCTTCCATATTGAAGGGATTCTATACCTTAACTACGTGCTGATCAGTTTAAACCTCTCGCTGCTTTTGCCAGTGGGTGAGTTGCTGTAGTGCATCTTGTAGTTGGTACTCACTATGCGTTGGCACTGGAGGGAGTGAATACTGAAAGTACTAGATGTGGTGCCAGTCAAGCGGGTCGATGTGTCATAGGCAGCATGGGCTTCTTGAGTGTTGTTGGAGCTGCACCCGTCCAGGCAAGTGGGGATCATGTCAAGCTTTGGTTTTGGGGAGTCAGGAGGTAAGTTACTTGCTGCAGGATTCCTTGTTTTTGATCCCATTTCTAGACACTAATCATCTGCAAGTCTAGATTATTGTGCTGTAACCCTCCTATGACTCTGTGTTGGATGTAGTTCTACTTATTTGATAACGGATAATCCCTTGTGCAATCAGAGTGGGTCATGTGATTAGACTATCACATGTTAAAAGCGAATGTGATTATCGACCAACACCAACCAACTGGACCGAATGGTCTGTTTTCCATAATATCATTTCCATACAGGCAATCAACCTCTTGTTAATGTTATCTAGAATTACTCATGAACCAGAAACATTATTCTCCTCAATAGCAAAGAGAGGTAACATTGGACAATCACCTGATGAAGGAGCAGCGCTCCGAAAGCTAGCGCTTCCAATTAAACCTGTTGGACTATAACCTGGTGTTGTGTGATTTTTAAGAGAGAGGCTAGATTCTGTGGGAATGTCCCATGGAGATGATGTCAATGCCGGGAATTAAAAAGCTGAACAACAGAACCACAAATCAGTTGGAAGGATCAACATTCTGAATCAACGTTGCACTGAGAATTGCAGCCCTTTGACAAGTTCGGAATTTCCATAGTGACCAGGCGTGAATTCACCCACAATCCCTCATCTCCCCGTCATGTGGTTTAACTACAAAAGTGATTGGTCTTTCAGGCAGCTGAATTCCTTATCGGCCCAATCTGTGGCATGCTTTCTTGTAACTGCCACATGTTGTTTGTACAAGCCATTTTTTCACCCAACACCCCAAATAACTTCCATCAATTTAGTATTCTCCTGGGTGGTTCACTGGTTTGATTCCAGCCTGTTTGTGCATTCTCCCCGTATCTGTGTGGGTTTCCTCCCACAGCCCAAAGATGTGCAGGTTAGGGTGGAGTGGCCATGTTAGTGTCTGGGGATGGGTGGGTTAACCGTAGGAAATGCAGGGCAGTGGGTGGGTTGCTGTTTGGAGAGTTGATCTGGACTCAATGGGCCGAATGGCCTGCTTCCCCAGTGAAGGGATTCTTTCAACCTACTCCCCGTCAATTCTGGGCCAAATAATCTCCTCGTTTGCTTTCTATTTAATGATGAAAAAGCCGAACAATAGAATCACAAACCAGTTGGAATTCCTGTAGATTTTCTGGTGTGAGTGCGCATTCTCCAAGTACATGCACATTGACTGAGACTGACATGAACCGGGCTCATGATGTTTATACATTATCGAAATTCCTCATGAAATGACTGATGACTGTTATGGTCCCAGCTGGTATTAATACTGGATGAAATCTGGCTAGATAGACCATGTTTTGCTTCTCGCGTTAATGGTCTTTCACTGAGACTCAAACTCACAATCCATCAGATTTGATTTTACCAACAAAGCAGAAACACGCAAAAAAACTTTTAAAAATCATAAATAAAATAAACCAAACTACTTATGTATAATACAAATTTTAAGTTGTTGAGCCACATGGTAACAATGTAATACCATTAATCTCAAAAAACACTTCTTTACAGTTACTCATAGAGAGAGGGAGAGAGAAAGAGAGAGGGAGAGAATTTGATTTTCTTTCCTATTCGTATAGCTTAATTTAACTGTGTCTTCTACTTTCCATTGTAATATGGAGGAGCCAGTGTTGAACTGGTGTGGACAAGTTAAAAATCACATTTCACTAGGTTATAGCCCTGAGATGGGTACAGGTATAAGCAGATAGGGAAATAGTTAAGTTTTGAGTTTTGTGAAACAAGAGGTTCAGCTGAGCATGACTCAGATCAGGTAAGAACTTGCAGTTAACAATGGGGTGCTGGAGGCAAGGGTAATGGGTTAACAAGGTGGGAAAGCATTCATTATGTAGAGCCATTTAACAATATTGGAAGGATTCAGTTTGTAAGGTCAGTTTAACAAGGTGAAAAGTATTCATTATGTGAAACCAGCTAAGGTTAGGAACATTCATTGTGTAACAGCACATGGCTTAATCTTTGCTATTGACAGTCGCTGATTGTTACTGTCACCCAATCAACATGTATGTTGCCTTATCTGGATGCTCCTCCTCGAGCCAGTACAGGCAACATGGGCTGAATGGCCTCATTCTGTGCCATAACATTCCTGTGATTCTGCGATAGCTCCCACAAGGAGACCTATACTGTTTCTCCATTCCAAGATATGGACTGCTTTAAGCTGATGGCTACTTCCGTTGTTCCACTCCCCTCTTACCTGAGCGTCTCCTGTTCAGAATTACTCCTCTGACAGAAGAAGTGCAGATCATTTCAAGAAAGTACATTAAGTAGGATGTAGTCTCCATAGAAACCATCGCAAGTGAAACAACAAAGAAAGCTCTGGAAGTTATTTATAATTTTATACCTCCCCCGATGCAGCACGCACACATCATTAACACAAGAAACATTCTCAAATGACCAATGATCCATGCAGGATTGGGCCCACGCATTGTGTAATGAGGTATTGGATCCAGGATTGTGAGCTATGTGGATGTTTCCCCCTCTGAAAGTCAGAAACCTGCGTTTCAAATGTCCCTTCGTGGAAGGGGTGACCCCACTGGAGAATGGGAGGACCATCAAACGACCATAGACCGAATGGAGTCTCTGGACTCCATTCGGTCTGTTGTATCTGTGTAGGGTCTTCGTCCAACTACACCCTAATCTCCCCGTTCTTTCCCATCACTGTGTGACTCTCTTTTTCAGGAGCTTGTTCTATCCAGTTCTTTTGTGAAGGTTACTTTTGGATCCACTTGAGGGTCAGTAGATAAGCCATTATCTTACTGAGTGGACTGGATGGGTCGAAATGAGAGTGTGGTGCTGGAGAAGCACAGCAGGTCAGGCAGCAGCTGAGGAGCAGGAGAGTTGGTGTTTTGGGCATAAACCCTTCATCAGGAATGAGGCTTGTGGGTCAGAGGCTTGTGAGAGATAAATGGGAAGGGGGTGGGGTTGGGGGGGAAGGTAGCTCAGAAAATGATAGGTGGATGAAGATGAGGGAGAAGGTGATAGGTCAGAGTGATGGACAGATCAGGAAGGCAGTGCCGGGTTGGAGGCCCTCCAAGCCTGAGCCGATCCAAATGTACTGTCTAAACCTGTCGGTCAATTCCTAAGCCTCTGTATCCCCCTGTTCCCCACCTACTCCTGCATCTGTCCAGACACACCTTAAATGAATCTACCGTGCCTGCCTCTACCACCTCTGCCAGCAACGCGTTCCAAATGCCCACCACCCTCTGTGTGAAGTACTTGCCTCGTGTAGCCCCCTTAAACTTTCCACCTCTCCCTTGAAAGCGTGACCTCTTGTTATTGAATCCTTCACCCCGGGAAAAAGCTTGTCACTACCTACCCTGTCTACACCCTTCATGAGTTTGTAAACCTCAATCAGGTCCCCCCTCAATCTCCTTTTTTCTAATGAAAACAATCCTAACCTACTCAACCTCTCTTCATAGCTAGCACCTTCCATACCAGGCAACATCCTCGTAAACCTCCTCTGCACCCTTTCCAAAGCGTCCACATCCTTTTTGGTAATGTGGCGACCAGAACTGTACACAGTATTCTAAATGCGGCTGAACCAATGTCTTGTACAATTTTAAGGTGACCTGCCAACTCTTATATTTCACTTTCTCCATTAGTTTACCATGGGGTAACCCTGAAGTAAACTGTTCTCTCTTGCTTAGTAGAGTCTTCTGTCTGGAATTGGTGTTCCTGATGTGGTTCTACCCTCCCTCTCCCAGGATCAGGAAGGTCAGGTTTAACCTGGCGCAGAGTCTTTTCCCCGTCAGCAACCCTGCTGGAGCTATCCTTGTGGTTGCGTGAGAGGGGGTTCCTATAATCAAACAGGGACCGGGACAGTTTGGTATCTGGTGAGGCTGTGAGCTGATTCTTTAAGTCGAGAAGTGTGGTGCTGGAAAAACACAGCAGGTCAGGTAGCATCCGAGGAACAGGAGAATCGACATTTTGGGCTTAAGCTCTTTATCAGGCTTATGTCTGAACATTGATTTTCCTGCTCCTTGGATGCTGCCTGTTTGGCTGTGTTTTTCCAGCATCTGCAGTCCTCACTTTCCCCTGGCTGTTTCTTTAAGCCTGCCTTGAAAGTTTGGACTGTTCTTTCTGCCAGACTATTGGATGAAGGATTGTATGGAGCTGTTCTTATATGAGAAATCAAAAAAATGACTTTAGGAAAAATTCAAATTCCCTGATAGTAAACGATGGCCCATTCTCTCTGACCAATATGCCTGGGAGCCCATGTATTGTAAGAGATGCTCGCAGTTTCTCAATCATCGACCCCATGTTTGACAATGAACTCTATGCAGATTAAACCACTCTGAGTGTGCGTCCACAATGACCAGGAACATTGAGCCCATGCAAGGACCTGCATAGCCGATGTGTAACTGAGTGCAGGGTTTACCTGGCTGTTCCCTTGAATGTGGGGGGACGGCTGGTGTTAGCTTTTGTCTGTTGGCACTCTGGGCCATGCCCCAGCAACGCGGCTGTGACTATCACCCTGCCAGTCTACCCAGCTCGCAGCCTGCCCACTCCACCACCACCCCCATTACCCGCACTAATTCAGGAAGATACGGAAAAGCTGTTTAGCAATCCCAGAATTCAGCACCAGGGAGAAGGATGAGCCAGTGCCACAGCAATGAACCTGGTTTCGTCTATGCTGTGTACCTCTGCAGAGTCCAGCTTTGGAAGTGCCCACAAAGTGGGCCGTGCGCAGGTAAGGCAGAGTGATTGATCCTCCTAAGAAGATCCATGCCATTTGTAATCTTTCCTGACATTATTAAAGTCTGAGGTGCCAATCCTTAAGATTAGATTACTTACAATGTGGGAGGAATTGAACCCGGGTCTCTGGCACTGTGAGGCAGCAGTGCTAACCACTGTGCCACCGTGCCGCCCACAGTATGGAGCTGGTTATGGCAGCTATAGGATGGGCAGTGCCACGATCAGCAACTGGCACTTTGACATTTCCATGGAGTCAGCTTTCAGAACCATAAATCTCACCCACCCACCCACCCCCCACTTCCCTTTCATTATTGGTTCTGGGAGTTACAGCCCCCAAAACAATGATCTGAGTAAGAGATAGCACAGAAGGTAACTCCAAAGGGACAGACCCCATTGAGTGCAAACACAAAATTGTAATTTCTAAACCAGAGCTTAAAGAGAGAGGATTGTTCGATTCACTCCTTCAACTGAACTACTCATTTACTGCCACTATCCACTGAAGGGATGTTGCATTTATTTGTCAACTTTCTTTTCCTATTCATTCATAGAATGTGGTTCAGCCAGCATTTATTATAGAGTCATTGAGATGTACAGCACAGAAACAGAACCTTGGCTCCAACCTGTCCATGCCGATCAGATATCCTAAATTAACCTAGTCCCACCTACCAGCACCCGGCCCATATCCCTCCAAACCCTTCCTATTCATATACCCATCCAAATGTCTTTTAAATGTTGCAATTGTACCAACCTCCACCACTTCCTCTGGCAGCTCATTCCATACACGTACCACCCTCTGTGTGAAAAAGTTGTCCTTTAGGTCTTTTTTGTATCTTTCCCCTCTCACCTTAATTGCCCTTGAAAAGGTGGTGATGACTTGTTTGATTGAATTGTTACAGTCAGTTTGGTGTATGAATTCCCACAATGCCCTTAGGGAGGGAATTCCAGGATTTTGACCCAGCGACAGTGAAGGAACAGCGATATATTTCCAGGTCAGGATGGTGAGTGGCTTGGAGGGGAACTGGCAGGGGGTGGTGTTCCCAGGTATCTGCTGCCCCTTGTCCTTCTAGATGGAAGTGGTCATGGGTTTGGAAGGTGCTGTCTGAGGATCTTTGATGAATTTCTGCAGTGCATCTTGTAGATAGTACACACTGCTGCTACTGAGCGTAAGTGGTGGAGGGAGTGGATGCTTGTGGATGTGATTCCAGTCAAGTGGATTACTTTGTCCTGGATGGTGTCAAGCTTCTTGAGTGTTGTTGGAGCTGCCCCCAGCCAGGGCAAGTGGGGAGTATTCCATCACCCTCCTGACTTGTGCCTTAGAGATGGTGGACAGGCTTTAGGGAATCAGGAAGAAGCTATTTGACCCATTGTAGCTGTTCTGCCACTGAAGACAATCATGGCTGATGTGATTACGGGTCCTTAACTCCACATTCTTACTCGTTTCCCAACGACATGTGACCTCTTTATCCAATGAAGATCTGTCGAACAGCCTTGAGTATATTCAACGATCCTGAATTCCAAAGATTAACAATGACATTTCTCCCGAAAGTCACCTTAAATGGGAGATCACTTAATGTTACATTTTGTCGCTTAGCTCTCGATCACCGCATGAAGGTGATTGTATCTGAATGTAGGCCATTCAGTCCTTTAAACCTATTCTACTGGTCAATAAGATCATGGTTGATCTGACTGTGTTCTCACTTCCACTTCCCTAACTGCCACCATTAAAGTTTGATTCCCCTGCCTAACAAGAATCCATCTATCTCCACCTTAAAAATACATTCGGAGACCAAAACCATACAATACTCCATCCTCGTTTTCTCCCCCATACCCCTTGAGGTCTTTAATATTTGAAAAACCGGCTCCAATTCTTTTTTGAATTTATTCAGTGACTTGGCCTCCATAACCTTCTGTGCTCACGGTGTTTGCCCCTCTAGCATTCCCATTTTCCCAAAGGCACTGGCAGATCTGACGTTGCGAGCCGATAGTCACACGTGAACAGATTCTGAGGGGGCAGCCTTTGAGAGCAGGGCAGTGTGGTGTTTCCTATTTACTGGGTGACGATGAGCAGCAATGCAAACTCTCAGCTTCAGTCATGTGGAATCTGGAAATTATTCCGGACGTTTGAATCGAATTGAAGCGATATTAGGTATTATACAAACTGCAAAGTCAAATGTAACCAGAAATCCACCCACTGGAACAAACTGCTCACACTAAACAATGATCCACAGCTTTTACCAAGCACTACACAATGTCCACGGTCCCACACAATGTGTGTAAATGATATTCACCCAATATTTTACATTACATTATATAAGCGAACGCGTGAAATACTTCATTCTGTTAATTTCTCATGTCCTGGACAACTTCACCTTCTACAGAACTGCGTTTATAGAAATATTTACACGCGAGAAAGAGGGCACACGTGTGTGAATTTCACATGGAATAAGCAGGAAAATCCACTGTATAGTTTAACAGGCAAATGGATTCCCTCTGTGACATCTACTCCAATGAAATAGATTCCCTATTTACCAGGCACTTTTGTCTTTGAACTGAATAAGATTAGCTTCAAAATATAAAGCCATGTTTTTTCCCTCAGTCACTCACAGGATGAGGGCGTCACTGGCTAGGCCAGGATTTATTACCCATCCTTATTTGCCCAAAGGGCTGCAGGGCTGGAGTTACATGGAGGCCAGACTGGGTAAGGATACCACTTTCCTTCCATAATGAAAATTGTGGGCGGCACAGTGGTTAGCCTTGCTGCCTCACATCACCTCGGGCCTGGGTTCGATTCTAGCCTTAGGTGTCTGTCTGTGTGGAGTTTGCACATTCTCCCCGTGTCTGTGTGGGTTTCCTCCCAGAGTCCAAAGATGTGCAAGTTAGGGTGAATTGGCTATGCTAAATTACCCATAGTGTTTGAGGATGTGGAGGTTAGGTGCATCAGTTAGGGGAATGGGTCTGGGTGGGATGCTGGTTTACAAAATTATGAGGGGCATGGATAGCATAAATAGGCAAAGTCTTTTCTCTGGGGTGGGGGAGTCCAGAACTAGAGGGCATAGGTTTAGGATGAGAGGGGAAAGATGTAAAAGAGACCTAAGGGGCAACTTTTTCACACAGAGGATGGTACGTGTATGGAATGAGCTGCCAGAGGAAGTGATGGAGTCTGGTACAATTGCAACATTTAAGAGACATTTGGATGGGTATATGAATAGGAAGGGTTTGGGGGGATATGGGCTGGGCGCTGGCTGGTGGGACTAGATTGGGTTGAGATATCTGGTTGGCGTGGACAAGTTGGACCGAAGGGTCTGTTTCCATGCTGTACATCTCTATGACTCTAAATGGCCTGTTTCCACACTAGAGAGATTCGATTAGTGAACCAGATGGGTTTTCCCAATAATTGGTAGCAGTGTCATGGTTATCATTAGAGTTGTAATTCCAGATTGTAAACTGAGTGGGCATTCCATCTTCTACTGGACCAGGATTTGAACCCAGGTCCCCAGAGCATCACCCGGTTTACTGAATGAAATGCCCAGTGACAATATCATTAGGCCATAACTCCTGATTGATGTACAACCATTTAAAAGGGAGCAGGGACTGGCCATTCAGCCCCACAAGCCTGTTCTGTTATTCAATAAGCTCTAACTGTACCTGCAAATACACTTTCCCCATCACTCCTCAAGGTCATCCACTCCTTTTCTCACCAGGAATCTCTCTCTACCTCTCTCTAAACAATATTCAAAAATCCCTCTGCCTTTCCGGGAAGACAGTTCCAAAGGATCATGACCGTCAGGAAGAATAAAATTGTCCCATCGCTGTTTTAAGCTGGTGGCCCTTTGATCAGTGACCCCTGGTTGTAGATTCGCCCATTAGAGGTCATATCCTCTCCTCATTCTCTCTGTCCAGACCCCTCAGGATCTTAAAGAGAGTCGTAGAAATGTACAGCATGGAAACAGACCCTTCGATTCTGCTCGACCAGATATCCTCAATTAATCTAGTCCCATTTGCCAGCACCCGGCCCATATCTCTCTAAACGTTTCCTCTTCATATACCCATCCAGATGCCTTTTAAATGTTGTCATCGTACCAACCTCCACCAGATCCTCTGGCAGCTCATTCCATACACGTACCACCCTCTGCGTGAAAAAGTTGCCCCTTGTGTACCTTTTATATCTTTCCCCTCTCACCCTAAACCTACGCCCTCTAGTTCTGGATTCCCCCACCCCAGGAAAAAGACCTTGTCTATTTACCCTAGTCATTCCCCTCATGATTTTATAAACCTCTAGCTGGCCACCCTTCAGCCTCCAACGCTCCAGGGAAAACAGCCCCAGCCTATTCAACTTCTTCCTATAGTTCATACCCTCCAGCCCTGGCAACATCCTCGTAAATCTTTTCTGAACCCTTTCAAGTTTCACTGCATCCTTCTGATAGGAGGGAGACCAAGATTTCACGCAATATTCCAAACGTGGCCTAACCAAAGTCCTGTACAGCCACAACATGACCTCCCAACTCCTGTACTCAATGCACCGACCAATAAAGGAAAGCATACCAAACACCTCCTTCACTATCCTATCTAGGAGAAAGTGAGGACTGCAGATGCTGGAGACCAGAGTTGAAAAATGTGGTGCTGGAAAAACACAGCAGGTCAGGCAGCATCCGAGGAGCAGGAGAATCGACGTTTCGGGCATAAGCCCTTCTTCAGGAATGAGGCTGGTGTGCCAGGTGGGCTGAGATAAAAGGGAGGGGGGAGGGAATTTGGGGGAGGGGCGTTGGGAATACGATCGGTGGAAGGAGGTGAGGGTGAGGGTGAATTAAACTCTATCTGCCACTCCTTGGCCCATTGGCCCATTTGATGCAAAAGCTCTGTTCAATTCATCTTCCTTATTTTCCATGATCAAATCTCCAGACTCGTTTTCTAAGGGACCAGCACTCAAACTGTCCTCCCTTTCTGATCAAACTGGCAACACCCACATCTGATGAATTCCTGAATAAATCCACTTGTCCCCTGGAGGTACAAAGGATTTTCGTTTATCAAGTGGTTATTAAATTCCCCTATTGAAGGCTGGTATCGAAACTATATCCCTCGCCGAGCAGGCACTACATTCCAAACTTACATTGGGGAAGCGACGCCCCTAGTGGTATGACCCATGTAACGTTCTGGGGTCCATGGTTCGAATCCTGCCTTAGGGCAGATGGTGGAAGTTGAGTTCATTTACAAAAGCAAATCTAGAATTAAGACTCTTATAATGACCGTGAAGCTACAGTTGGGGCAAAGCAGCCCACCTGGGTCACTAATGTCCTTTAGGGAAGGAAACTGCCATCCTTACCTGGTGAAGATAAAGAAACTGCAGATGCTGGAATCCAAAGTAGACAGGCAGGAGGCTGGAGGAACACAGCCAGCCAGGCAGCAGCAGGAGGGGGAGAAGTCGACATTTTGGATGTAACCTTGCTTCAGGACTCGGGGTGGGATGAAGGATTACACCTGAACTGTCGACTTCTCCCCCTCCTGATGCTGCGTTTTAGATTAAATTACTTACAGTGTGAAAATAGGCCCTTCGGCCCAACAAGCCCGCACTGACCCGCAACCCACCCAGACCCATTCCCCTACATTTACCCCTTCACCTACCACAAGGGGCAATTTAGCATGGCCAATTCACCTGACCTGCACATCTTTGGATGGTGGGAGGAAACCGGAGCACCCGGAGGAAACCCACGCAGACACGGGGAGAACGTGCAAACTCCACACAGTCAGTCGCCTGAGTCGGGAATTGAACCCGGGTCTCTGGCGCTGTGAGGCAGCAGTGCTAACCACTGTGCCACCGTGTTCTTCCAGCCTCCTGCCCATCCTTACCTGGTCTGGCCTACATGTGACCCACAGCAATGAGGTTGACTCTTAACTGTTCCCTGGACAATTAGGGATGGACAATAAATGCTGGGCCTAGACAGTGACACCCACGTCCCGTGAACGAATAAAACAAAAACAAATTCAAAATCCTCATTGTGTAAAGAAACGTCCTTTCCCCATTTATGTTCCTGGAACAGGCTGGGACTTGAAGCCAGGTCACTCAGCTCAGATGTTGGGGCAGTACCAGTGCACCACAACAGCCTCTTCACCTCTATACTGTGCAGGCACAGAGCATTGGATAATGCCAGCTGCACTTCCCTCCTTAAGGCAGAGAGACCATGAAACCATAAGACATAGGAGTGGAAGCAAGGCCAATCGGCCCATCGAGTCCACTCCGCCATTTAATCATGGCTGATGGGCATTTCAATTCCACTTACTCAGACTCTCCCTGTATCCCTTAATTCCTTGCGTGAACTGGAGCATTGCAGTTATTCACACAGTCCAGAGGGGTGGGAGCTGGGTTCTCTGTGGCTTGTGTTGCTCTGCCGTGCTAGAGGCAGGTGACCAGGTTATAGTATTTGCATCTCATTCAATACACACTGGAGTCCAAACCAGTCAGCGGGATAAAGCTTATTACTTATAATGCACACTCATGCATGAGTCATAAGCAGGCTCATTTGAACAACCTCTTTGTTATGACAGCAACCACCAGTGGAGTTCTAGTGTTAAAGGAATCATTGCGAAAGCTCACTGTTATTTCTCAGTCTAAGGGAAACAGGTGAGGGTAGGATTGCAGGGGCATTGCAATACGGGGCAAGCAACAGACCATTCAGGCCTTCGAACCTGGCTCGCCATTTGGTTAATAAACAACGACAGAACTGCAGATGCTGTCAATCAGAAACAAAAAAAAAGACAGAAATTGCTGGAAAAGCTCAGCAGATCGGGAAGCACTTGAGAAGAGAAATCAGAGTTACCGTTTCGGGGTCCGGTGACCCTTGAGGCTCTGATTTCTCTGCACAGGCGCTGTCAGACCTGCTGAGCTTTTCCAGCAACTCCTGCCGCCATTTGGTAAGAACATGGTTAGTCTGGTTGAGATCCTTGCTTTTCTGTCTACTCCCCTTGTCCATCAAAAGCCTACCAATCACCTGGCCTGGCGTGACAAGGTGTATTCTGCCCTAGGTTTTGTTTTGAGAGGGGTGGTAAATGCAGAAGGTCTGATGTGTCTGGTTTGGTTAGGTGTTAGGGCCAGTTTGATTGTAGCTAACAGATACTGCCTCAGTGAAAACGCTTACAATTCTTTTAAAAGAAATTGTACAATGAAAGGGGAGGGGCCAGCTCTCCCAGCTGAGCCTTTCTCTGGTTTGGTCTGGTTTTAGCAGTCTGGCTATTCAGAGTTGCTGGTCAGTTTTTTGAGGCTGCTGCTCAAGGAAACAGTTTTCTCTCTCTCAGACACCTCTCCTGTCAGACGCTGAGTTTGATTTTACCTTTTGAGCCAAGGGGGCGTTTATGGGGATTGTTGCAAAATATTAGGAACAGCATCATTCAGTTGTGATGGAGTCAATTGGGCTTTTAAATAGTTAAGTTCTTCTACATTCTGTGCTCTTTTATTTGTGTTTCATTTGGCCATTTTGCCAATAAAAAATTCGGTTTCATTTAAAACTATGTGATTGGACCAGCTGCATTGCTCCAGGAATATCCTCTGCTTAAAACAACCAGAAACATTAGGGTCCAGGCTACTTTCTTGAAATGTTTTGAGAGGGTCTAGCCTGGGTCATAACACCAGCTTCCAATTCTGTCTGAGGAGTGTAGTTGCAACAACCATCTGAGGCAAGTGGGTGGGTGGCCCGATGGCTCAGTGGTTAGCCCTGCTGCCTCACAGCACCAGGGTCGCAGGTTCAATTCCAGCCTCGGGTGACTGTATGTGTGGAGTTTGTGCATTCCCCCTGTGTCTGAGTGGGTTTGCTCTGGTTTCCTCCCACGATCCAAAAACAACGTGCAGAGCAGGTGAATTGGCCGTGCTAAATTGCCCATAGTGTTAGGTGCATTAGTCAGAGGGAAATAGGTCTGGGTGGGATGGTGTTCGGAGGGGTGACCGAAGGGCCTGTTTCCCCACTGTAGAGAATCTAATCTCAGAAATGTTAGTGTGAAATAGGATACTCACACTCGAGGCCAATGCAATAAGGAGGAGAGTGGGACTTAATGAATCTCTTCATTAATGCAGGGTCCTTGATGGGTGTTGCAGGAACATGGAATGCGTTACTGCTCCCTAAAGGGCAGTTTTATTCTTCCCAGTCCCCCATGCACTTTCATTTGCTGAGATGTTTTTAATCCTCATTGTCTGCAGAAATCAGACCCTTACCTTCCTGGCCTCACACGGTCTCGGGGGTTCCCTATCTGTCGCTCTCTTCCTTTTCCTAAACACTCCACTGGCATTTCAAACCCAAGCTTCATCCTCTTTCTAGAGTGTGCTGTACAGCTATTGGCAATATAGATCAGAAAGGCAGACTGCATGGAAACAGACCTTTCAGTCCAACCAGTCCATGCCATACACATTCCCAAATTAAACTAGTCCTACTTTCCTGCATTTGGCTCATATCCTCTAGTTCCCTATTCATGGATTTATCCAAATGCCTTTTAAACGTTGTAATCGTACCCTCCTCCACCACTTCCTCTGGAAGTTCATTCCACTCACGAACTGCACTCCGTGTAAAAACATTGCCCCATATCTTTTCTAAATCTTCCTCCTCTCACTTTAAAAATACGCCTCCTAGTCTTGAACGCCCCCACTCTGGGGAAAAGACCGTTGCCATTTGCCTTATCTATGCCCCTCATGACTTAATAAACCTCTATAAAGGTCACCCCTCACTCTCCTACGCTCCAGTGAAAACAATTCCAGCCTATCCCACCTCTCCTTATAACACAAACCCTCCATTCCCCGGCAACATCATGGTAAATGTGTTCTGAACTCTCTCCAGCTGAGTAATATCCTTCCTATATGTGCGCACCATACTGTAGCTCTGGACAATGGATGGTAATGGTTGTCTATGTCTCGATGTGAAGTTAGAAGGGAGAGAGTGAGTGTGTGGAGCATATGTGGATCAGAAATTGGCCAGCCGGAAGGAGACAGAGGGTGGTGGTTGATGGGAAATGTTCATCCTGGAGTTCAGTTCCTAGTGGGGTACCACAAGGATCTCAAAGGGTAAAAACAATAACTGCAGATGCTGGAAACCAAATACTGGATTAGTGGTGCTGGAAGAGCACAGCAGTTCAGGCAGCATCCAACGAGCAGCGAAATCGACATTTCGGGCAAAAGCCCTTCATCAGGGCTTTTGCCCGAAACGTCAATTTCGCTGCTCGTTGGATGCTGCCTGAACTGCTGTGCTCTTCCAGCACCACTAATCCAGTACCACAAGGATCTGTTTAGGAGCCACTGCGGTTTGTCATTTATATAAGCGACCTGGATGAGAGCATAGAAAGATAAATTAGTAAATTTGTGGATGACACAAAGTATAGTTGTGGATAGTACTGAAGGATGTTGTAGATTACGGAGAGACACAGATAAGTTCAGAGCTGGGACTGAGAGGTGGCAAATAGAGTTTAATGTGGAAAAAGGGGATTCGAAAGGGGTGGCATGGTGGCTCAGTGGTTAGCACTGCTACCTCATAGCGCCCGGGACCCAGGTTCCATTCCCACCTCGGGCAACTGTCTGTGTGGAGTTTGCACATTTTCCCCGTGTCTGTGTGGGCTTCCTCCCACAATCCAAAAAATATGCGCAGGTGGATTGGCCATGCTAAATTGCCCATAGTGTTCGGTGCATTAGTCAGCGGGAAATGGATCTAGAACATAGAACATAGAACATTACAGCGCAGTACAGGCCCTTCGGCCCTCGATGTTGCGCCGATCAAAGCACCCCTAACCTACACTAAGCCACTATCCTGCATATACCTATCCAATGCCCGCTTAAATACCCATAAAGAGGGAGAGTCCACTACTGCTACTGGCAGGGCATTCCATGAACTTACGACTCGCTGAGTGAAGAACCTACCCCTAACATCAGTCCTATATCTACCCCCCCTTAATTTAAAGCTATGCCCCCTTGATCTGGGGGGGTTGCTCTTCGGAGGGTTGGCGTAGACTTGTTGGGCCGAAGAGCCTGTTTCCATGCTGATGGGAATCTAATCGAATCTAATTAAAAATATGAGGTGATTCACTTTGGAAGGAGTATCAGGAATGCAGAGTACTGGGCTAACGCTAAGATTCTTGGTGGTGTAGATGAGCAGAGAGATCTCAGTGTCCAGGTACATAGATCCATGGAAGTTGCCATCCATGGGGTTGTTAAGAAGGCATGCAGTGTGTTAGCTTTTATTGGTCGGGGGATTGAGTTTTGGAGCCACAAGGTTCATGCTGCAGCTGTACAAAACTCTGGTGCGGCCACATTTGGAGTATTGTGTACAGTTCAGGTCACCGCATTATGGGAAGGATGTGGAAGCTTTGGAAAAGGAGATTTACTGGGATGTTGAGGGAAGGTCTTATGAGGCAAGGCTGAGGGACTTGAGGCAGCTTTCGTTAGAGTGAAGAAGGTTGAGAGGCGACTTAATTGAGACTTATAATCAGAGGGTTAGATAGGGTGGAAGCGAGAACCTTTTTCCTTGGATGGTGATGGCACGAGGGGACATAGCTTTAAGTTGAAGGATGATGGAAATAGGACAGATGTCAGAGGTAGTTTCTTCACTAGTAGGGAGGTGGAACATCCAGCCTGCAACAGTAAGAGACTCGCCAACTTAAAGGCATTTAAATGGTCATTGGATAGTGTAGGTTAGATGGTTTCAGATTTGTTTCACAGATGGGTGCAACATCGAGTGCCGAAGGGTCTGCACTGCTCTATGTTCTATTTTACGACTTAAATAACTTTTTCTCATTCCGCACATTGTATCACTGAATTCCACGTGGGGCCTATGGGTTTGAATTGTACCTTGGCCGAATGTGAAAGTTCAATTCAACAAAATTGACTCATAACCATCCATGAGAGACACAAAAAGGGTCTCCCCATCTCCACCTTAACAGAGAAAGAGAGCATAGGACAGCCCACCGTATTGCACTGAATGTGACTCCAAATTAAACAAACCCTTTCTGCCTGTCCTTGGTCCATTTCTGGCATATCCATGTTCGGAGCTAAAGGCCCCTGAAATGGCCCTATCATATTGCTGCAGCTTTTTTGTAAAAAAGGGGTGGCTCAGTGGTTAGCACTGCTGCCTCCCGCACCAGGGACCCGGGTTCGATTCCAGCCTCAGGTGACTGTCTGTGTGGGGTTTGCACATTCTCCCCCATGTCTGCGAGGGTTTCCTCCCACAGTCCAAAGATGTGCAGGTGAACTGGCCATGCTAAATTACCCATAGTGCTAGGTGCATTATTAGGGGTGAATGTAGGGGGATGGGTCTGGGTGGGTTGCTCTTCAGAGGGTCGGTGTGGACTTGTTGGGCCGAAGGGCCTGTTTCCATACTGTAGGGAATCTAATCTAATCATATCTGCCTCCACCCCCACCCCTCGCAGTGTGTTCCACAATCCTACTACCCTCTGTGTAAAAAAACGTAGCCCTCACATCTCCTTTGAACTTTCTCCCTCTCACCTTATTTGCACGCCCCAAAATATTAAACATTTCAACTCTGAGAAAAAGGTTCTGACCGTCAACCATGCTTTTATAGACTTCTAGCCTCTCCTTATAGCTCGTACCCTCTAATCCAGGCAGCATTCTGGGAAATCTCTTCTGCCCCTGCTGATGCCTCCTCATCCTTCCTGTTACATGGAGACCATCAAAATATAAAAAACAAGAGCAAGGATAGGCCATTCAGCCCCTCGAACCTGCTCCGCCACTCAATAAGGTCAAGGCTGGCTTTTCTCATGGAGTTACTCCGTCACCTCTTGGCGCACACAATATTGGCTCCCTCTCTGATGCCATCCCTATTTGGTCATCTTTCCCAGCAACCTCCTCCCGCAAGGATTACTCCGGGATGCACAACACCTCTGCGATCACATCGAGTTTGTTCGAAGTGTTCAAAATGAACTCCCAAAGGCTCAGTCTTTCTGTTACCTCCGCTTTTCTCTCTCCACAGCCGCTGTCAGACCTCTTGAGAATTTCTAGAACATTCACTGGACTGTACAGAGCATGAGACTTGCGGAAAAAAAGGGTGTGTTGCTGAAGCTGCTCATCTTCCACTCATCAGGACACAATTGCAAGAATACCAAATCTCAAGAGGGAACAACAATTAATATCACATTAGAGTTAGAATTAGAGTTAGCCTTTACTGTCACATATACTTAATGGGTACAGTGACAAGTTTATTTGCCACCACTTATCGCGCCATCTTAGCCAACTTGGTACACCTTCTTTCGTTGCAAGATCTTAGACAATAGAGAAATAGAATGTCCTGTGTTGCAAAAATAAAAGTTCACAACAATAGCCCTCACTGGCACCTAGCTTCCAGTCCACACCGGACTTCACTTTGAGGATTATGGGGCTGGGGGTCTGCTCAGACCACCACACCTGCAGGTCACTACATTATGCTGGGAATCAGTGTTGGAGGCTGGGAGTTAGTGTTGGAGGCTGGAAGGCACTATGTAGACTGAGGGTCGTTGTTGGAGACTGGGAATCACTGTTAGAGACTAGGAATCACTGTTACAGGCTGAGAATCACTGTTAGAGGCTGGGAATCACTGTTACAGGCTGAGAATCACTGTTAGAGGCTGGGAATCACTGATAGAGACTGGGATTCACTGATAGAGACTGGGATTCACTGTTGGAGGCTGGGAATCACTGTTGGAGACTGGACATCGCTGTTGGAGTCTGGGAATCACTGTTAGAGACTGGGAATCACTGTTGGAGTCTGGGAATCACTGTTAGAGATTGGGAATTGATGTTAAAGACTGGGAATAACTGTTAGAGATTGGGAATTGCTGTTGGAGATTGGAAATCACCGTTGGAGTCTGGGAATCACTGTTGGAGTCTGGGAATCACCATTAGAAGCTGGGAATTGCTGTTAGAGACTGGGAATCACTGATAGAGACAGGGATTCACTGTTGGAGGCTGGGAATCAGTGTTGGAGGCTGGACATCACTGTTAGAGACTGGGAATCGCTGTTAGAGACTGGGAATCACTGTTAGAGACTGGGAATCACTGTTAGAGGCTGGGAATCGCTGTTGGAGGCTAGGAATCACTGTTGGAGACAGGGAATCACTGTTGGAGTCTGGGAATTGCTGTCCAAGACTGAGAATCACTGTTGGAGACTGGGAATAGCTATTGGAGTCTGAGAATCACTGCTAGAGACAGGGAATCGCTGTTAGAGGCTGGGAATCTCTGTTGGAGACTGGGAATCACTGTTGGAGGCTGGGAATCACTGTTAGAGACTGGGAATCACTGTTGGAGACTGGGAATCACTGTTAAAGGCTGGGAATCGCTGTTGGAGACTGGGAATCACTGTTAGAGACTGGGAACCGCTGTTGGAGACTGGGAATTGCTGTTAGAGACTGAGAATCGCTGTTGGAGGCTGGGAAGCACTGTTAGAGACTGGGAATTCACTGTCCAAGACTGGCAATCACTGTTGGAGACTGGGAATCATGGTTAGAGACTGGGAATGACTGTTAGAGACTGGGAATCGCTGTTGGAGACTGGGAATTGCTGTTGGAGGCTGGGAATCATTGTTGGAGGCTGGAATCACTATTGGAGGCTGGGAAACACTTTTGGAGGCTGGGAATCATTGATAGAGACTGGGAATCATTTTTGGAGGCTGGGAATCACAGTTGGACGCTGGGAATCACTGTTGGAGGCTGGGAATCGTTGTTGGAGACTGGAAGTCACTGATAAATGCTGGGAATCACTGGTGGAGACTGGGAATCGCTGTTAGAGACTGGGAATCACTGAAAAAGGCTGGGAATCAGTGTTAGAGACTGGGAATCCCTGTTGGAGGCTAGGAATTGCTGTTAAAGACTGGGAATCACTGTTAGAGACTGGGATTCACTGTTGGAGACAGGGAATCACTGTTGGAGGCTGGAAATCACCGTTAAAGACTAGGAATCACTGTCCGAGGCTGGGAATCACTGTTAGAGGCTAGAAATCACTGTTAGACTCTGGGAATCGCCGTTAGAGACTGGAAAACACTGTTGGAGGCTGGAAGTCATGGCTGGAGACTGGGAATGACTGCTGGACTTTGGGAATCACTGTTGGAGACTGGGAATCACTATTAGAGGCTGGGAATCGCTGTTAGAGACTGGGAATCACTGTTGGAGGTTGAGAATCACCGTTAGAGACTGGGATTCAATGTTAGAGGCTGGGAATCGCAGTTAGATATTGGATGTAGCTATTGGAGACTGGGAATCGCTATTGGAGATTGGATATCGCTGTTGGAGGCTGGGAATCACTGCTGGAGACTGGGAAGCACTGATGGAGACTGGGAATCACTGTCAGAGGTTGGGAATCATGTTAGAGACTGGGAATCACTGTTAGAGACTGGGAATCACTGTCAGAGGCTGGGAATCACTGTTGGAGACTGGGAATCACTGTCGGAGGCTGGGAATCACTGTTCAAGACTGGCAATCACTGTTGCAGATGGGGAATCATGGTTAGAGACTGGGAATCACTGTCCGAGACTAGGAATAACTCTTAGAGACTGGGAATCACTGTTGGAGACTGGGAATCACAGTTGGAGGCTGGGAATTGCCGTTAGAGACTGGGAATCACTGGTAGAGACTGGAAAACACTGTTGGAGGCTGGGAATCACTGTTAGAGACTGGAATCATGGTTGGAAACTGGGAATGACTGTTAGAGGTTGGGAATCGCTGTTGGAGGCTGGGAATTGCCGTTAAAGACTGGAAATAACTGTTAGAGACTGGGAATCGCTGTTGGAGGTTGAGAATCACTGTTGGAGGCTGGGAATCACTGGGAATCAGTGTTAGAGTCTAGGAATCACTGACCGAGGCTGGTAATCGCTGTTAGAGGCTGGGAATCACCGTTAGAGACTGGAAAATGCTGTTGGAGGCTGGGAATCCATTTTGGATGCTGGAAATCATGGTTGGAAACTGGGAATGACTGTTAGAGGCTGGGAATGCCTGTAAAGACTGGGAATCACTCTCTGAGACTGGAAATAACTGTTAGAGGCTGGGAATCACTGTTAGAGACTGGGAACCGCTCTTGGAGACTGGGAATCACTGTTGGAGACTGGGAATCATGGTTAGAGACTGGGAATCACTGTTAGAGACTGGGAATAGCTATTGGAGTCTGAGAATCACTGCTGGAGACAGGGAATGGCCGTTAGAGATTCGGAATCACTGTTATAGGCTGGGAATCTTTGTTGGAGGCTGGGAATCACTGTTGGAGGCTGGGAATCACCGATAAAGGCTGGGAATCACTGTAGGAGACTGGGAATCAGTGTTAGAGAGTTGGAATCACTGTTGGAGACTGGGAATCACGTTTGGAGGCTGAGAATTGCTGTCAGAGGTTGGGAATCACTATTAGAGACTGGGAATTACAGTTGGAGACTGGGAATCATTGTTGGAGACTAGGAATCGTTATGGGAGACAGGGAATCACCGTTAGAGACTGGAAATATCACTGATAGAGACTGGGAATCACTGTTGGAGACTGGGAATCGCTGGTGGAGGCTGGGAAGCACTGTAAGAGACTGGGAATCACTGTTAGAGGCTAGGAATCACTGTTAGAGAATGGGAATTACTGTTGGAAGCTGGGAATCGCTGTTAGATATTGGGTGTAGCTATTGGAGACTGGGGGAATTGCTGTAGGAGACTGGAAGCAGCTGTTGGAGGCTGGGATTGGTGGAGGCCATTGCAGAAGAAGAAAAGAAACACAATGAGGGGGAAAAACGAAGGAAAGTAGAAGGAGAACGGATTAATCCAAAATGTAGTGAATGTCTGGAAAGCTGACTCTGCCTGAGTGAGGCGTTGCCATGGAGAATGCAGCAGGGTACCATTATCCTCAACATTCAGGTTTAATTTCAAAAAGGCTTGATTCTGGACAAATTCTTTACTTTAAGAAGAGGAATGATTCCTCCGTCTGGTGCGAACCCACGGGAACGACATTGTGACTCAAACTGATCATTTTAATAGAACATAGAACATAGAAAAGTACAGCACAGAGCAGGCCCTTTGGCCCATGATGTTGTGCCAAGGTTTAATCCAAATGTAAAATATAGTACCTTAACCTACGCACCCCTCAACTCACTGCTCTCCATGTGCATGTCCAGCAGTCCCTTAAATGTCCCTAATGACTCTGCTTCCACCACCACCGCTGGCAACGCATTCCATGCATTCACAACTCTCTGCATAAAGAACCTTCCTCTGACGTCTCCTCTATATCTTCCTCCTAATATCTTAAAACTATGACCCCTCGTACCAGTCAATCCTGCCCTGGGGAAAAGTCTCTGGCTACTGACTCTATCCATGCCTCTCATTAATTTATACACCTTGATCAGGTCTCCTCTCTTCCACCTTCTCTCCAGAGAGAAAAGTCCGAGCTTTTTCAACCTCTCTTCATAAGGCAAGCCCTCCAGTCCATGCAGCATCCTGGTAAACCTTCTTTGCACCCTCTCCAAAGCCTCTGTATCTTTCCTATAGTAGGGCGACCAGAACTGGACACAATATTCCAAGTGTGGTCTCACCAGGGTCTTGTAGAGCTGCAGCAAAACCTCACGGCTCTTAAACTCGATCCCTCTGTTAATGAAATCCAAAACACCATATGCTTTCTTAACAACCCTATCCACTTGGGTGGCAACTTTGAAGAATCTATGTACTTGCACACCCAGATCCCTCTGTTCCTCCACACTGCCAAGATTCCTGTCTTTAATCCTATAATCAGCATTCGAGTTCGACCTTCCAAAATGCATCACTTCACATTTATCCAGGTTGAACACCACTTGCCAATTCTCAGCCCAGCTCTGCATCCTGTCAATGTCACGTTGCAGCCTGCAGTAGCCCTCGATACTATCAACGCCTCCAACCTTTGTGTCATCGGCAAATTTACTAACCCGCCCCTCAACCTCCTCATCCAAGTCATTTGTAAAAACTACAAAGAGCAGAGGCCCAGGAACAGAGCCCTGTGGGACACCACTCAACACTGACCTCCAGGCAGAATACTTTCCATCTACAACCACTCTCTGCCTTCTGTCAGCCAACCAATTCTGAATCCAGATAGCCAAATCTCCCTTTATCCCATACTTCCTGACTTTATGAATGAGCCTACTGTGGGGAACCTTATCAAATGCCTTGCTGAAGTCCACATACACCACATCCACTGCTCAACCTTCATCGACCTGTCTTGTCACCTCCTCAAAGAACTCAATAAGGTTTGTGAGGCATCATCTGCCCCTCACAAAGCCATGCTGACTGCCTTTAATCACACTGTGCTTTGCCAAATAGTCATAAATCCTATCCCTCAGAATTCTTTCCAATACTTTGCTGACCACAGACGTAAGACTGACTGGTCTGTAATTACCAGGGATTTCCCAATTACCCTTCTTGAAAAGAGGAACAACATTCGCCTCCTTCCAATCCTCCGGTATGACTCCTGTGGAGAGTGAGGAGGCCAGTGGCTTAGCAACCTCCTTTCTCACTTCCCGGAGCAGCCTCGGATAAATCTGGTCTGGCCCTGGGGACTTATCAAACCTTAATGTTTTCCAAAATTTCCAGCAGATCATCTTCATCAATCTTGATCTGGTCAAGCCTGTATCCCAGCTCCTGTAAATTTTTATTTACAACAAGGTCCCTTTCCTTAGTGAAAACCAAAGCAAAAAACTCATTTAGGGTTCCCCTATCTGCTCAGACTCCACGCACATGTTCCCTCCGCTATCCCCGATCGGCCCTACCTTCTCCCTGATCATTCTCTTATTCCTCACGTATGAGTAAAATGCCTTTGGGTTCTCCCTAATCCTTCCCCCCAAGCCTTTATCGTGCCCCCTCCTGGCTCTCCTCAGCCCATTTCTGAGCTCCTTTCTAGCAAACCTGTAATCCTCTAAAGCTGTGCTAGATCCTTGCTACCTCCACCTTACGTAAACTGCCTTCTTCCTTTTGATGAGAAGCTCCTCTGTTCTCGTCATCCAAGGTTCCTTAATCTTACCCCTTCTTACCTGTCTCAGCAGAACAAATTTGTGCATCACTCGCAACAACTGCTCCTTAAACAGTCTCCACATGTCTGCTGTGCCCGTTCTGTGGAGCAATTGCTCCCAGTCTGTACTTCCCTCGGTAACTGCTCCTTTCCCTCTCCAAGGCTATGGTAAATGTGAGGCAGTTGTGGTCACTGTCACCAAAGTGTTCTCCCACCGTGAGATCTGACACCTGTCCTGGCTTGTTGCCGAGCACCAAATCCAAAATGGCCTCTCCCCTCGTTGGTTGTTTGCGTAATTCAGGAATTTCCTGTTGGCAATCCCGATTTCCAGAAGCCAGTCTGCAAGGGCGGAGGCCAGGGCTCACTGGTGTTTCTCAGGCCTCTGTTGTCAGGCTCCACCTTCACCTCGTCTCTTCCCCGAGGCGAAGAAACCTTTGGGATATTTCAGGCTTGCTCCGATACTGAACTGAGCGAGCGGACAGCGCCAGTCTCAGATGCGACATTAAGGCGAGATTCTGTCTGATCTTAAACAATTCCATGGCAGAGTTAAGATCGACTCTTGACAAACAGAATTATTTTGGTGCAGAAGGAGGTCATTTGGCCCATCATGCTCGCACCAGTTCTGTTCCTTAGCACGATCTCTTGCCTTTTCCCTGACCACCATTTTGATCCAAATGACTATCCAATGTCCTTCTTGAATATCTGAATTGAACTAGACTCGGCCTAAACAAGGAATGTCAACCTGGGTAAGTATATCTGCCATGATCACATTGAATGGCCTCATACTGCTCCGAATCTATATTTTGATGTTTCATGAGAAAGCCTGGGGTAGCATGGACAGTTCTCATGGCAAAGCATCCCACAAAACCCCCACAATCAACATCCTAGAGAGTTATCATTGACAAGAACTCAACTGGACTTGCCCACATCAACACAGTAGCTACAAGAGCAGAGTAGAGGCCAGGGATATGATGGTGCATAGAATTCCTACACTGTGGAAGACCATTTGGCCCATTAACTCCATGCTGACCCTCCGAAGACCATCCCACCCATACCCACACCCACCTCCATCTATCCTATAACTCTGCATTTCCCATGGCCAGCCACCCTAACCAGCCCATCCCTGGACACAATGAGAAATTTCCCATGGCCCATCCAACCTAACCTGCACATCTTTGGACTGTGGGAGGAAATTGGAGCAAACCCACGCAGAGACGGGGAGAATGAGGCAGGAATCGAACCCAGATCCCCTGGTGCTGTGAGGCAGCAGTGCTAACCACTGAGCCACATCCCAAAGCCTGTCCACCATCTACAAGGTACAAGTCAGGAGTGTGATGGAATGCTCCCCACTTGCCTGGATGGGGGCAGCTCCAATAACACTCAAGAAGCTTGACACCATCCAGGACAAAGTAATCCCCGCTTGATTGGCACCACATCCACAAACATCCACTCCCTTCACCACCAACACTCAGTAACAGCAGTGTGCACTATCTACAAGATGCACTGCAGAAATTCACCAAAGATCCTCAGACAGCACCTTCCAAACCCATGACCACTTCCATCTAGAAGGACAAGGGGCAGCAGATACACGGGAACACCACCCCCTGTTAGTTCCCCTCCAAGCCCCTCACCATCCTGACATGGAAATATATCCCCGTTCCTTCAGTGTCGCTGGGTCAAAATCCTGGAATTCCCTCCCTCAGGGCATTGTGGGTCAACCCACAGCAGGTGAACTGCAGCGGTTCAAGAAGGCAGCTCACCCCCACCTTCTCATGGGGGGTAACTCGTGATGGGCAATAAATGCTGGGCCCAGCCAATGACACCCACAAAATGAATGATAAGTTTAAAAAAACTTAAGTATAGTCTAATAGATACCACTGTATGACTGAAGAGCTCAGGAACCTACAAGTGTCCTGGTCAGTATTGATTGCGATGCACTGTACCCACCCTTTACACCAATGATGCTCATGGGATCTTGCTGTGTACAATTTGGCTCCTGTGCTGCGACAGCGAGTGTGCTGTGGATACCTATCATTGGCCAGTGCCACCTGAGGAAGAGAAAGTTGCTATAAGAATGCGTGTCTGTCCTTACAGTTAATGTGAGCGAACGTTTGAAAACAGGGTTGAGTAATGACATTTCGGGAGAGTGAAGGGCACAACAATGGCTACTTTCCAGTCAGGAGACGTGTGGAAGGCTTAGAAAATTTATTGAGAGAGTAATGTGTAACTGGCAGTGATTATAAAGCAGCAATTTAACCAAGACTTTCAAACGTTTTATATTTAGAATAATAGATTTGTCAGCATAATTACTGGGTCTCTAATCCAGATAAAGGGTTCAGCTGGTTTCTATGTAGAAACTGAATGCAATTGCGTTGCCAGTAATATGCACAAAGGAGTTCAAACACATCTGAAGTGTGAGAGTGAGATTTAATTATAACTTCCAGAAGAGCCAAGAGAACACATTGCAAAGAAACGTTACCTTTATCTCGGATCTTGTGACATGTTGATTATAGTCCTGTCAATGTTCAGCTCTGAGTGAGAGTGCTTCTGCCTGCTGCATTTCTTAACCTTTATGAGAACATCAGGAAATCGAAGCAGGAATGAGCTAGTGATCTCCTGGATTGTGGATAATTTTCTCCCTCGACATGACTTTTCTGCACCATTCCCATATCCATTGGTATCTCTAGCAACAAGAAGCCTTTCAATATCTGGTACAGTGGCTCAGTGGTTAGCACTGTTGCCCCACAGAGCCAAGGACCAGGGTTCAATTCCAGCCTTGAGCTACTGCCCGTGTGGAGTTTGCACATTCTCCCTGAGTCCGCTTGGGTTTCCTCTGGTTTCCTCCCACAGTCCGAGGATCTGTAGGTTAGGTGAATTGGCCGTGCTAAACTCTCTATAGAGTTCAGGGATGTGCAGGTTAGGTGAATTGTCTGTGCTAAACTGTCTATAGAGTTCAGGGATGTGCAGGTTAGGTGAATTGGCCATGTTAAACTGTCTATAGAGTTCAGGGATGTGCAGGTTAGGTGAATTGGCCATGCTAAACTCTCTATAGTGTTCAGAGATGTGCAGGTTAGGTCAATTGGCCATGTTAAACTGTCTATAGAGTTCAGGGATGTGCAGGTTAAGTGAATTGGCCATGCTAAACTGTCTATAGTGTTCAGAGATGTGCAGGTTAGGTGAATTGGCCATGTTAAACTGTCTATAGAGTTCAGGGATCTGCAGGTTAGGTGAATTGGCCATGCTAAACTCTCTATAGTGTTCAGAGATGTGCAGGTTAGGTGAATTGGCCATGTTAAATTGTCCATAGAGTTCAGGGATGTGCAGGTTAGGTGAATTGTCTGTGCTAAACTGTCTATAGAGTTCAGGGATGTGCAGGTTAGGTGAATTGGCCATGCTAAACTGTCTATAGAGTTCAGGGATGTGCAGGTTAAGTGAATTGGCCATGTTAAACTGTCTATAGAGTTCAGGGATGTGCAGGTTAGGTGAATTGGCCGTGCTAAACTGTCTATAGAGTTCAGGGATGTGCAGGTTAGGTGAATTGGCCGTGTTAAACTGTCTATAGAGTTCGGGATGTGCAGGTTAGGTGAATTGGCCATGTTAAACTGTCCATAGAGTTCAGGGATGTGCAGGTTAAGTGAATTGGCCGTGCTAAACTGTCCATAGAGTTCAGGGATGTGCAGGTTAGGTGAATTGGCCATGTTAAACTGTCTATAGAGTTCAGGGATGTGCAGGTTAGGTGAATTGGCCTTGTTAAACTGTCTATAGACTTCAGGGATGTGTAGGTTAGGTGAATTGGCCATGTTAAACTGTCTATAGAGTTCAGGGATGTGCAGGTTAGGTGAATTGGCCGTGTTAAACTGTCTATAGAGTTCAGGGATGTGCAGGTTAGGTGAATTGGCCATGTTAAACTGTCTATAGAGTTCAGGGATGTGCAGGTTGGGTGAATTGGCCATGCTAAACTCTCTATAGTGTTCAGAGATGTGCAGGTTAGGTGAATTGGCCATGTTAAACTGTCTATAGAGTTCAGGGATGTGCAGGTTAGGTGAATTGGCCATGTTAAACTGTCCATAGAGTTCAGGGATGTGCAGGTTAGGTGCATTAGTCAGGAGTTAATGTAATGTACTAGGGTGGGGGAATGGGACTGGGTGAGTTACTCTTCGGAGGGTCGGTGTGGACTTGTTAGGCTGAAGAACCTGTTTCCACACTGGAGGGATACATCCTCGTCATGAATCTAGGGAATTGACCCAGCAGCAGAAGGATGCTATTCGGCCCATTCAGACTGTTCCACCATTCGATGCCATCATGGCTGATCGCCCAGGCAAGTATTTTGCCCATGCAGCCATTTCCCCATTCATTACCATGCACTGGGGACATTTGAACTTACATTACCACAGACAGTGCCATAGAAAGGGACCGTGGAGCTATGGTGTAGCTATGTCTGAACAAACTAGTCTGGGGAGACATCCAACTGAAGGCATTGGTCAGGTGTGGGGAAGTAGGAGCATCGTGACAATCAGTCAGAGGATCTGGGCCAATTTGTGCGCGTTTCCCCAAACATAAGACCGAAAGACACAGGAGCAGAAATAGGGCCATTTGGCCCATCGAGTCTGCTCTGCTATTCAATGGCTGATAGGTTTCTCAACCCCATTTTCTCACTTTCTCCCCATAACCTTTGATCCCATTGGCAAAATCAAGGACTTATCAATCTCTGTTTCAAACATACTCAATGATGTGGCCTCCACAACCGGCAGTGGCAGTGAATTCCATAGATTCCCCACTCTCTGAAGACGTTTCTCCTTATCTCCATTCTAACAGGTCTTCCCTTTACTCTAAGGCTGTGCCCTCGGGTCCTAGTCTCTCCTGCCATTGGAAACATCTTCCCAACATCCACTCTGTCCAGTCCGTTCAGAATTCGGTAAGTTTCAATTTGATTCCCCTTCATCCTTCGAAACTCCATCGGACATAGTGCTTCTTAAGCCTTACCCTGATGTGTCCCCCCCTGAGTGTGGGACTGGGGGAGGAGTAATGGGAGAGGGGTCCATGGGCGCGCAGCACGGATGTGGGGGAGGGGAAGGCGAGAGGTTTGTTGACTGAGGAAGATGGAGGAGGTCTTTTTTACACACCACTGGGTACGCCCTGGAAAAGGCTAGGGCCTGGTTTACTCAGGCTGTCATGGCAACAGGGCCCCAGAGACTGAAAGCTTCAACAACTGCCCACCAATGGCATAAACATGCGAATATTTTAAGGGGTCTTGCAGCATTCAGACCTCCATGCCTCCCATCGCAACCTCATGACCCCAAAATCAAGTCGTTGTGACTAAGAAACCACTGTTGGTGAGCCTCCACACCACTGACCCACTATTCCTTGACATTCAATGGTGTTATCATCACTGTATCCCCCACTATCAACATCCGGGGGGTAACCATTGACCAGAAACTCAACTGGACTCACAACATAAACACAGTGGCTGTAAGAACAGGTCAAAGGCTGGGAATCCTGCAGCGTGTAACTCCCCTCCTGACTCCCCAAAGCCTGTCCACCATCTACAAGGCACCAGTCAGGAGGGTGATGGAATACTCCCCACTTGTCTGGATGGTGCAGCTCTAACAACACTCAAGAACTATGAAAGCAACCACCCCAACACACACAAAAGAAGTTGCATCAAGACACTATTCAAAAGGGCCACAACACACTGCAGCACACCAGAACTGCAAAAAGAGGAAGAGGAACACCTATACAATGTATTCGCCAAAAACGGATACCCTCGTAATTTCATCAACAGATGCCTAAGGGAGAGACAACGGAACGAGGACATGCCGCAACCCAAAGGACTAGCCACACTACCATACATCAGGAGCATTTCCGAACTGACAGACAGACTACTGCGACCACTAGGACTCATAACAGCACACAAACCAACAGCCACGCTCAGACAACAACTCACGAGGACGAAGGACCCGATACCCAACATGAGCAAAACCAATGTAGTGTACAAAATCCCATGCAAGGACTGCACAAAACACTACATCGGACAAACAGGAAGACAGTTAACGATCCGTATCCATGAATACCAACTAGCCACGAAACGACACGACCAGCTATCCTTAGTAGCCACATACTCAGATGACAAGCAACATGAGTTCGACTGGGACAACACTACCATTATAGGGCAAGCCAAACAGAGAACAGCCAGGGAATTCCTAGAGGCATGGCACTCATCCACAGACTCTATCAACAAACACATCGACCTGGACCCAATATACCGGCCACTACAGCGGACAGCTGGAACTGACAACCGGAAGCGGCAGAGACAGGCCACTATAAATGCCGGAGGAAACATCACAGAAGCGCTTCACAGGAGGCTCCCAAGCACTGAGGATGTCACCTAGACAGGGGACGAAACGTCTGCAACACAGGTTCCCAGCTCGGCGAACAGAACCACAACAACGAGTACCCGAGCTACAAATCTTCTCCCAAACTTTGAACAGTCAAGAAGCTTGACACCATCCAGGGACAAAGCAACCCATTTGACTGGCATCACATCCACAAGCATCACTCCTTCCACCACTGACATTCAGTAGCAGCAGTGTGTGCTCTCGACAAGAAATTCACCAAAGATCCTCAGACAGCACCTTCCAAACCCATGACCACTTCCATCAAGAAATAGAAGGGCAGCAGATACATGGGAACACTACCCCCTGCAAGTTCCCCTCCAAGCCCCTCACCATCCTGACTTGGAAATATATCCCCGTTCCTTCACTGTCACTGGGTCAAAATCCTGGAATTCCCTCCCTAAGGGCATTGTGGGTCATCCCACAGCAGGCGGACTGCAGCGGTTCAAGAAGGCAGCTCACTCCCACCTTCCCAAGGGGGCACAAAAGGCACCCAAGTCCCATAAGTGAAAATAAATCTCAGCTCAATTTTCAGCCAGTCCCTATTTGTAATCAAAGATGTAAGTTGCCAGTTACCTGTGAACAATTAAATATAAATCCAATACAACAGGTTCAGGGGATCATTACAAGTGAAGTAAGAGTGGGAGCAATAGTGAAATGTGAAGAGACTTTGTTCTTGTGACCGAGAAAACATTAACCTCGATAGTGCTAAATTATTTCTGAATCATCACTAACCTTTTGAACACAAGAATCCCTATAGTGTGGAAACAGGCCATTTGGCCCAACAAGTCCACACTGTCCCTCCAAAGAGTAAACCACCCAGACCCAATATTTACCCCTTACTAAACATACCTGGCCACTAGGGGGCAATTCAGCACAGCCGATTCACCTGGCCTACACATCTTTGGGTTGTGGGAGGAAACCAATGCAGCCACAAGGAGAACGTACAAACTCCACACAGACAGTCGCCCAAGGATGGAATCGAACCTGGGACCCTGGCGCTGTGAGCCACTGTTCTGCTCTGTATGAGCCACAATGTAAGCTGTCATGTCTGTGGTAAAAGCAATGACTGCAGATACTGGAAACCCGATTCTGGATTAGTGGTGCTGGAAGAGCACAGCAGTTCAGGCAGCATCCAAGTAGCTTCGAAATCGACGTTTCGGGCAAAAGCCCTTCATCAGGAATAAAGGCAGTGAGCCTGAAGCGTGGAGAGATAAGCTAGAGGAGGGTGGGGGTGGGGAGAGAGTAGCATAGAGTACAATGGGTGAGTGGGGGAGGGGATGAAGGTGATAGGTCAGGGAGGAGAGGGTGGAGTGGATAGGTGGAAAAGGAGATAGGCAGGTAGGACAAGTCCGGACAAGTTATGGGGACAGTTACTGAGCTGGAAGTTTAGAACTAGGGTGAGGTGGGGGAAGGGGAAATGAGGAAACTGTTGAAGTCCACATTGATGCCCTGGGGTTGAAGTGTTCCGAGGCGGAAGATGAGGCGTTCTTCCTCCAGGCGTCTGGTGGTGAGGGAGCGGCGGTGAAGGAGGCCCAGGACCTCCATGTCCTCAGCAGAGTTATGTCTGTGGGACCATTCAATAGGTCATGGCTGATCGTTCACACCAACTCCAGCATTCCCTTCAAAGTTCCGTGGAGTCCATAACTGAGTGTAAGGATGTGGAGTAGGCCAGTGGGGACTGAGATGAGGAGAAATGTGTTCACCCAGAGAGTGGGGAGCCGGGGGAATCCTCTGCCACAGGAAAACTGTCAAGGCCAAAACATTGAATTTTTACAAGAAGGAGTTCGATCGAGCTCTTAGGGCAAATGGGGGTTGGAGGGGGGGGAAGAAAATGGGTAGAGGGGACTGAGTTGGATGATCAATCTTACTGAAGGGCCGAATGGCCTCATTCTGCTCCTATTTCCTACATTTCAATTACAGGTGATGTAAGTTAGAATCTGAACACCCTGTTGTAACAACCTGTATGTGTCTGGCAGTGGTCGGGATAGTTGATAGGTTCAGGAAAGGTCCCGAACCCAAATGGTGCTGGCACATGGGGTGACAGAGAGAAGTTAAGGGGAAGCTGGATAAATACACACGGGACAAAGGAATAGCAGGTCACGCAGGCTGTTGGATTATTGAGGGGTTAAAATTCATGCCCGTCAAAATTCATTCGGTATCATTAGCAGAAGCCCAACTGATCTCTAAACGAATGAAGACATCAATTGAATTGAGTTGAATTGAATTTATTGTCCCGTGTACCGAGGCACAGTGAAAAGCTTTGTTTAGTGAGCAATACAGGCAGATCACAGAGTTAAGTAGCATAGACAGTAAATAATAGGTAAACAGTGGCAAAAACAAAAACACAGGTACAGGCGAATGTTAAGAGTTTGTGAGTCCATTCAGCGTTCTAACAACAGTCGGGTAGAAACTGTTAATTGCTGTGGGAGGAAATTCATTCTGACATTGACAACTGGAGACAAATTTCTGTCATAAATTCTCGGCACATTTTCCTGTCTATGAATGTCAACCCTATTCGTGAACACTATCCCCCATCAGCTGATGAATAAGCGAGTGCACATGGATTGAAGATTTGCATGAGGTTCAGTCATGGAGAAAAACTCTGAACTATTGGACCCATTACTTTATTAATGACAGTCGACTGAGTCAAGTTGATTCACAGAGCTCTTGTTTATTATACTCACCCTTGCAGCTTTGCTGCTGGTTTGGTCGCAGATAACGGGGCTCTACAGGGTGGGACCACATTCCCGGGGATAGAGCTTCACTTTGCAATGGTGAATTATCCCAAAAAAGGGCACGTGATTGGCGCTAGGTGATGAGGCTTCCCAGGGCCGGCATGATGGACCAAATGACCTCTTTCTGGGATGTAGCTGCTCTGTGATTCCGAACGTGTTATTTGTTACCCGATATACTCGAGTAAGAGTCGATCTCATGTAAATGTTGACCCCCTATGCTTGGCCAAATAACCTAGAATTTTCCATAAATCTCGTGTAAAGGTCAACCCTAGTTCTTCACAGACCAATGTTTATGGGTCAGTGCACTGGCCGTCATATTCCGCTCCAGTATTCCAGTCTGCTGGTTGTTCCACTCCACTCCTGGTCTTCCAGTCCACTGGCTATTGTGTTCCACTCCAGGTTTTCAGAATTACCGTAATTAAACGCTTATTTTTCTTTAGAGATCAATTAGGCTTCTGCTAACGATGCGGTATGAATTTTGACATACATGCATTTCAGCCCCTCAAAAGTAGTCTCCATGTTATAGTGGACCCCATAAATTTAACCTTAAAAAATAGTCAAAAAAATTTGACTGTTACTCGTGTGCTATTTATTGTCATATGCATCTGGAAAGATGCAGGGGAAAGTGTCACCCTTTGTCATTTTTGAGTTACAGAAAAAATAAAAAAAGATTATTTAGATAGACTTCCTTCTATGCAGTCTTCAACGCAGCACCGGGTCTTCTGCCTTGTGGCCCCAGGGGACCTCAAAAACCCCCAGCTCCGGGCACAGCCATGATGATGCTGCAAGCAAGCTGGATGGGACACCCCGAACTGCATCAATAGAGCTGAGGGGGAGAGGGTCAACAGCGTCCAGTCCCTGGGAGTGAAGATCCTAGATCACCCACATTGATGTGACAGAGTCGATAAGTGTGGTGCTGGAAAAGCACAGCAGGTCAGGCAGCATCCGAGGAGCAGGAAAATCGACGTTTCAGGCGTACGTTTTTCATTAGGAATGGGTGGGTGGGAAGGGTGCTGAGAGATAAGCAGGAGGGTGTGGGCGGGTCTGGGGATGAAGTAGCTGGGAAGGCGATAGGTAGATGCAGGTGGGGGGGTGATGGTGATAGATCAGTGGGGAGGGTGGAGTGTATAGGTGGGAAAGAAGATGGACAGGTAGGACAGGTCAAGAGGGCAGTGCCGAGTTGGAGGGTTGGATCTGGGATGAGATGGGGGGGGAGGGGAAGTGAGGAAACTGGTGGAGTCGATGTTGATGTCATGTGGTTGGAGGATCCCGAGGCAGAAGATGAGACGTTCTTCCTCCAGATGTCTGGTGGCTAGGATTTGGTGGTGGAGGAGGTCGAAGAGGCACAATAACACCTCTTCTTCCTCATGAGGCTAAGGAAATTCAGCATGTCCAGAAGGACTCTCGCCAACGTTTACAGATGCACCAGAGAAAGCATTCTCTCTGGTACGGCAACTGCTCTGCCCAGGACTATAAGAAACTACAGAGAGTTGTGAACATGGCCCAGTCCATCACACAAACCAACCTTCCATCCACTGACTCTATCTACACTTCCCACTGCCTTGGGAAGGCAGTCAACATCAAAGACCCCTCCCACCCCAGTTGGAATCTTTCCAACCTCTTCCATCAGACATAAGGTACAAAAGCTTAATCACACGGACCAACAGATTCAAGAACAGCTTCTTCCCCGCTGTTTGTAGACCTCTAAATGGATCTCTCCAATTTCAAATCTAACATGGACCACACTCTCTGTGCGCCTTCTCTGTATTCCTCACTCTGTTCAATCACCCTGTGACTCAATCAATTCTCACCCTGTGATCTTGGTACGGTATGGTCTGCCTGTACTGCAGGTAAAACAAAACTTTTCACTGTCCCGAGGTACATGTGACAACAATAAATCAAATCAAGTCAAGAGTCTGTGCTTCAGGCCTCCCACCAACAAGAATCCCTGTTTTAGGCACCACTGCAGATACAGACCCGCCCACACCATTCCAGCTTCCCCAAGACAGTCGAAGGGTCGAAGGATATGTTGGTGTGATTAATTGAGCATCTTAAAGGCAGCGTTCCTTGTGTACTGGTTGGTGATTCTGAAAAGTTCCAAGGCTGTGCACCCCTCACTGCAAGGGGTGGTGGGGATGGTGGGGGGGAACATCATGTTAGGAAGTGCATGTTGACTGTCCTTGCCCACGGGGTTGGGGTGCAACCGTAATCAGTCACACACGACCGACAGCGTGGAGTTTCATTCACGTGGCGCCCTTATCGTCCTGAAGTGAGCCAGGCTGCCTTCTGAGGGTGATTGTCAGGCACGGCTTGGCAGCGAGCCGAGCGAGGAGCTACAGGGGACAAGTCACCAAAAGCACGGTTGAACGGGGGAGGGGTTTTAAGGAGGAGGAGAGGGATGGAGACTTTAAGGAAGGAAATTCCAGGAGCGGGGAGCATGAGGACACCAAACCAACATGGAGATCAAAGGGCTAGTGTGACGCTATCTTCAATTCAAGAGGAGTTGCACATAAAAATAAGGATGTCATTCTGCAGGGCACTGGTCGGATCGCACTGAAATGTTTTGGACAGTTTTGGACTCCGTAACTGAGAAAGGAAACGTATTGGAGGTAGATGACAAGAGGGTTTTTTAAAAATTCATTCACAGGATGAGGGCCTTACTGGTCAGATCCAGCATTTATTGCCCATCCCTAATTGCCCAGAGGGCAGTTAAGAGTCAACCCCATTACTGTGGGTCTGGAGTCACATGCAGACCGGAGCAGTTTCCTCCCCTCAAGGACATTAGGGAACCAAATGGATTCTTTCCCACCAATTGTTTCACGGTCACCTTTAGACTCTTAACTTCAGATTTTTACTGAATTCAAATGCCATGGTGGGACTCGAATGTGGGTTTCCGGAACATTACCTGGGTTTCTGAATTAACAGTCCCTTAATAATACCACGAGGCCAACGCCTCACTATAACCCTGCACCAATCATTGATGCCCCTCTAAACTAATCCCATCTCCCTACACATGGTCCATATCCCTCTATTCCCTGTCAGTTCATGTGTCTGTCTCAATGCCTCTTAAATGTTGCTATTGTATCTCTCAGTGGTTAGCACTGCTGCCTCACAGCACCAGGATCCCAGGTTCAATTCCCGCCTCAGGCGACTCTCTGTGTGGAGTTTTGCACATTCTCCCCGTGTCTGCGTGGGTTTCCTCCGGGTGCTCCGGTTTCCTCCCGCGATCCAAAGATATGCAGGTCAGGGTGGATTGTCCATGCTAACTTGCTCATAGTGTTCAGGGATGTGTAGGTTAGGGTGGATTAGCTGTGCTAAAGTATCCATAGTGTTCAGGGATGTGTAGGTTAGGGTGGAATGGCCATGCCAAATTGCCCATAGTGTCCAGGGATGTGTAGGTTAAGGTTGAATGGCCATGCCAAATTGCCCATAGTGTCCAGGGATGTGCAGGTTAGGGTGGATTGGCCATGCTAAATTGCCCATAGTGTCCAGGGATGTGCAGGTTTGGGTGGATTAGCTGTGCTAAAGTATCCATAGTGTTCAGGGATGTGCAGGTTAGGGTGGATTAGCCATGGGAAATGCGGGGTTACAGGGATAGGATGGGGGTGCCCTTTGGACAGTTGGTGTGGACTCGACGGGCTGAATGGCCTCCTTCCATACTGTAGGGATTCTATCAACATTAAGCCTGCTTCACCATGATCAGAACCCTGGTCTCTACCCCATTCAGATTCCAGGCTTAAACCCCACGTTGGAGAATCAGGCTCAGGTAACTTGCCGACGGATTCGAAGGTATGAGCTTTTGAATGGGATTTTAGACCAAAGTCCTCTCTGTGATTAAACACAAGGGTGAAAGATCTGACGGCATTATTCTGAAGTAGACCAGGAGAAAAGCAAGCTTCTTGCTCACAATGGCTAATAGCCAAGACTGAGCTCAGTGAATAGTGCCCTGTTACATGTTGTGTGCATTATGCTTGATGAATACCTTTTAGCTGAGTGGGAAATGACTCCAGACTGTCAAACAAACTTTGTGCAGTGCACTTGACTGCATTTAGTTCCATTGACGACAGACACTGGCAAGGTCTTGCTCACTCTCTCAGCACACCTGCTGCTCATGACTCAGAAACCAGGTTCAAATCCCTGCCGGGTTGGGAGGGGGGGGAGTGGGGTCGGCTGCAGGCCACTCCTCGGGACTGTTACTGGCCCACGTTATGGGAGGTGAGCAGCAGGAGGCCGTTCGAACCGATGTGCCGCTCAATGGAGCCACAGCTTATCTTCAGAGTCCTACAGCACAGCAACAGACCCTTCAGCCCAACCAGTCCCTGTTGACCATAATCTCAAACTAAACTCGTCCCGTCCCTCCCCCCCCACCTGCTCCGGCCCTAAATCCCTCCAAACCTTTGAATCTAGTTGAAACTTGCAGAATACTAAATGATGTGGAGAGAGTGGACATGGGGAAGGTGTTTCCATTGGCAGGAGAGACTAGGAATCAAGGGCACAGCTTTGGAGTAAAGGGAAGACCCTTTAAAACGGAGATAAGGAGAAACCTCTTCAGCCTGAGAGTGGTGCATCTGTGGGATTCATTGTCACTGAAGGCCATGGAGGCCAGATCATTGAGTATATTTAAGACTGAGATAGATAGGTTCCTGATTGTCATGGGGATCAAGGGACCATAATCCCAAACTAGTTGAGTTTGGGAGTATGGTCGGCATGGATTGGTTGGGCCGAAGGGTCTGGTTCTATACTCTATGACTCTATGACTCGATGAGTCCATGTCCCTTCCATCTGCAAACAACAGGGACCTAGGGATGTGGCTTAAATTCCATGTAATCGAGTCCAATCTATGTTATTTGCAACGTTAGGTCAGGAGATTAAGGGATATTTCCCTGACATTACTCTCTGTCAGAGTAACATGTTGAACACTGGCTGCTAGAATGTGACAAAGAAGTCCCTTTGGGACACCTCTACACACTGTTAAATAACAAAAAGACAATCAAATAACAAATTGTTGGTGTGGCATCCTTCTGAAAATTCAGGACGAAATGATTATACTCAGAGAGAAACTGAATTGGCAGCACTCACACCTCTGAGTCAGAGAGTTGTAGATGCAAGAACCTCCAGTTGATGTTCTCAACGCAACACCGAGGGAGTGCCGCACTGTCAGGGGTACTGTGTTTCAGGTGGGATTTAAGCCGAGGTCTACTCTACTCTCTCCTCTGCACCCATGGGCTCTATTTCAAAGCAGAGCGGAGGGGGTTTCCCACTCCAGCCCCGGCTCAACTTTTAACCCTCAACCAACATCCATCCTGCACCAAGGGTGAAACGGTGGCTCAGTGGTTCGCACTGCTGCCTGACAGTGCCAGGGACCTGGGTTCGATTCCTGCCTCAGGCGACTGTCTGTGTGGAGTTTGCACATTCTCCCAGTGTCTGTGTGGATTTCCTCCGGGTGCTCCGGTTTCCTCCCACAGTCCAAAGATGTGTGGGTCAGGGTGAATTGGCCATGCTAAATTGCCCCATAGTGTTCAGGGATGTGTAGGTCAGGTGCATTAGTCAGGGGTAAATGTAGAGTAACAGGGGAATGGGTCTGGGTGGGATGGTCGATGTGGACTTGTTGGGCCGAAGGGATCTATTTCCAAGCTGTAGGGATTCTATGAAAAGAAAAGCGAAGTTCATTACTCCCAAAATGGCAAACAAACACATACTCTGTCACACTATAAAGAACAGTTGTCTTTGGTTCTCTTTTTTACTGTTTGTTTCTGGGAAGAACTTGGGTTGGTTGGGGGTTGGTTAGGGGTCAGTTGAGAGTTGGGAGTTGGTTGGGGGTTAGTTGGGGGTTGAGTTTAGTTGGGGGTTGGGGTTGGTTGGGGGGTTGGTCGGGGGTTGGGTTTGGTTGGAGGTTGGGATTGGTTGGGGGTTGATTGGGGGTCGGTTGGGAGTTGGGAGTTGGTTGGGGGTTGGGGTCGGTTAGGGGTTGGGGGTGGGACGGAGGTGATGGCATTGAAGAGGAAGGCGGCTTCGTTGGGGGCTGGAGCGTGGCACCGGTGGGTGAGCCCAGAACAGGACCCTGGCAGATGGCGGTGAGGAAACGGCTGGCAGAGGGGTGAGCACGGGACGCAGCATTGGCTGCTACCTTGGTGAGGTAGATCCAGTGATGAAAGATGGCGCTTGAGGATTGGCACCTTCAACATTGGTTGCACGGTGGCACAGTGGTTAGCTCTGCTGCCTCACAGCGCCAGAGACCCAGGTTCAATTCCCGACTCAGGCGACTGACTGTGTGGAGTTTGCACGTTCTCCCCGTGTCTGCGTGGGTTTCCTCCGGGTGCTCCGGTTTCCTCCCACAGTCCAAAGATGTGCAGGTCAGGTGAATTGGCCATGCTAAATTGCCCGTAGTGTTAGGTAAGGGGTAGATGTAGGGGTATGGGTGGGTTGCGCTTCAGTGGGGCGGTGTGGACTTGTTGGGCCGAAGGGCCTGTTTCCACACTGTAAGTAATCTAATCTAATCTAATTGGTCTGGCCTGTGCTGACAGCAGTGGAAGGGTTATGGGCTCTCATTAAGCTATATCTTTTTAAAAATATTATCCTTAAATGATTCAAAATGACTCCCGTAATCATGGTGACGGTGGAAACTTTTCACCATAAAATACGTGTGATACTTAAATCATTCATTCATTGAACTTGCCTTACCAGAAAGAAATAGACCTTTTACCCTCTACAACAACCTCGTAAAGGGCCACCCTGTTTATCCTCGAATGTTCATTGCTCAGTAACACACTCATTATCGGCTCTTTTTCCAGCAAACCCTTATCTTCACTCAATTCGATCTTCTTTTGTTAATGTTTCTTCATGAAACTCCTCAACAGACAACTCAAACTGAAATTGCTGGAAAAGCTCAGCAGGTCTGGCAGCATCCATGGAGAGCAATCAGAGTTAATGTTTCGGGTCCAGCACTCTGATTTCTCTCTCCACAGATGCTGCCAGATCTGCTGAGCTTCTCCAACAATTTCTGTTCTCGTTTCTGATTTACAGCACCTTTCGGTTTCTCAGCTTTTCGGTTTTTATTAAGTAGCTAACGAAGCTCACGTATTCCTTAGCTCAAATTCTTTAAATCCTCTGAAGCAGCCGTCTGTGTTTCATAACTTTCTTACTGACATTAAACCATACAAGAATTCTTTTCTCCACCACTGACTATTCTGGAAATAGCTAAATCTGCTCCTCGTGGAGCTTTCTTGTTTAATAGAACATAGAACATGGAACATTACAGCGCAGTACAGGCCCTTCAGCCCTCGATGTTGCACCACCCTGTCATACTAATCTGAAGCCCAGCTAACCTACACTATTCCATGTACGTCCATTTGCCTGTCCAATGACGACTTAAATGCACTTAAACTTGGCAAATCTACTACCTTTGCAGGCAAAGCATTCCATACCCTTACTACTCTCTGAGTAAAGAAACTACCTCTGACATCTGTCTTATACCTATCTTCCCTCACTTTAAAGTTGTGTCCCCTCGTGTTTGCCGTCCTTATACTTGGAAAAAGGCTCTCCCTGTCCACCCTATCTAACCCTCTGATTATCTGAATGATCTGCTTCTGTCTGAGAGAAACCTGCACACTCACTGACCTACAGGATAGGTCTCTCTTCTTAAAGGGAATCTTTTTCTGTCTCTGTCTCTCTCTGTCATAAAACGCCTTGATGCAATCTGACGCTCTTTTTTTTTCTTTTTCCTTATACAGCTTATTTTCAAGGGCACTGAACTATTCACCTCAAATGTTTTATTTTTCAGAAAAAGCCTCACTTAAGTGGGAGTAAACTAATTTGCATAAACAAATCACTCACAGGACTTGGAAATAAAATTAAGTCATTCCAGATAAAGCCCTCACAACCTCAAAATTCAGATCAGGTTTCTCTGACTCTATCACATGTTATGTCCAGTATAGAACCTACAGCTCCAAATACTAACAGTGACATATCATGAACTTACTTTGTTGTAACTCCAGAAAGCTCAGTCAAGGAGGTAGCTTTTAAAGGGTGTGTTGAAAGGAGCCAAAGGAGATGTCGAGGTATGGGAGGGGAGAATCCAGAACTTGGGGATCAGGTACCTGAAAGCATGGTCCCAGGATTGGAGCAATGGAAATCGAGAAGCAGAAGACAGACAGGAAGAGGAGGAGCATTGAGAATCTCAGGGGGTCATCAGGCTGGAGGAGATTGCAGTGAGAGAGGGGCATGAGAACTCAGAGGGTAGTATTAATATGGAAGGATTGTCAGGTTGGGAATCAATGATGGTCAGCGACATTTGTCTGTCTGCCTATCTATCTATGTATCTATCTATCTATCTGTCTGTCTATCCACCTGTCTATCTGAAATGCCGTGCAAGATATGTCAGTATTTCCGGAATGTTCTCCCCCTGTTTGTGCCTGTGAAATGTTACTGCCATACCGATGGGGAGATGTGTTGCACCATTACTCAGTAAAGGCCAGCCTTATCCCTTTAAAGCAAGTGACAGGGTGAAATGTTGAGCCTAACCAGCTGCCAAACACATCCAGTGCATCATTATAATTAGGAAACCACAGACCAGCATCACAGGCAAGGGAAAATCGTCGAGAGACTTCGAACATCAGCTGCCTCCAGTCAATTCACAAAGCACTACACACACACACACACACACACACACAGACACACACAGACATACACACAGACACAGACACAGACACACACAGACATACACACAGACACAGACACACACAGACATACAGACAGACACAGACACACACAGACACACATACACACACAGACACAGACACACACAGACATACACACAGACACACACAGACATACACACAAACACAGACAGACACAGACACACACACACACAGACACAGACACAGACACACACACACAGACACACACACAGACACACACACAGACACACACACACAGACATGCACAGACATACACACACAGACACACACAGACACACACAGAGACAGACAGACACACACAGACATACACACGGACACAGACACATACACAGACACAGACACAGACACACACACATAGACACACACACAGACACACACAGACACACACAGACATGCACAGACATACACACACAGACACACACACACACAGGCACAGGCACAGACACACACACAGAGATACACACAGACACACACAGGCACACGCACACACACACACACACACAGGCACACACACACACACAGGCACACACACACACAGACACACATGCACATGGACACACACAGGCACACACACACATGCACATACACAGACACACAGAAATACACACACGCACACACAGACATGCACGCACACACAGACACAGATACGCACACATCCACAGACACACACACACACACAGAAACACACACACACACGCACACACACACACACACACACAGACACACAGACACATACACACACACCCAGATGCAAACACACACACAGGCACATAACACAAACACACAGACATTCACATACACACAAGCAATCAAACACACAGGCAAACACCCTTACACACACACAAACACACACACATCCTCCTCACACACACCCTCTCAGACATGCACACACGCACTCACCCACACCTCCATACCCCCACAACCCCCACACACACACCCACATTTTTTCTCACACACACTCCACGTTCTTGCACACGCGCGTGCACACACACACACACGGAGAAACAAAACACACAACACTGGCACTTGATGGGTTCACCCTTCTTTTTATGAAAAGGATATAATTTATTTTGATAAGGTGAAGAAAGAAAACCTACAAAGCCTGAGACTCAAAGCCAAAATGCTGCACTGCAGTGCTCTTTTTGGTGTCAATGACGGGCAATCACAGAAAATAGGAGGCAATTCTGCCCTTCGAGCCTGCTCTACCATTCAATAGGATCATGGCTGATCATCCAAGTGAGTCTCCTGTTCCTGATTTCTGCACCTCCCCACCCCCCCACCCCCCCCCCCCCTCCACACCCTTAACAAAGTCATCAAGCTCCTTCATGAAGGCATGAACCTATTTGATATAAAATGCTCTCTGTGATTGAGAATGCCCAGACTCCCAACTCTCTGGATGAAGACATTTCTCCTCAGCTCAGTCATAGAATCCCTGCAGTGTGGAAGCAGGCCATTCGGTCCACCAAGGTCACACCATCCCTCCGAAGAGCATCCCACCCAGACACACCTCCCCTTGTAACCTTGCATTTCCAATGGCTAATCCACCTAACCTGCATGCCCCTGAACACACTTCCCCAATGGCCAATCCACCCTGATCTGCACACCTTGGGGTTGTAAGAGGAAACCAGAGCACTCAGACACAGGAAGAACATACTAACGCCACACAGAGTCATCCGAGGCTGGGATCGTATCCGGATCCCTGGTGCTGTGAGGGAGCAGTGCTAACTACTGAGCCACTGTGCCACCCCATTGTATATGAGCATTGAGAGGTCAGTGATCATTTCATTCATTTCTCTCTGCTGGTTGGCACAATTTCTCCAAATAATGTCGCAACAGCTTCAATGACCAACACATAGACAACACAGGTGAGGTGCTCTGAGGAAGATGATGAAACAGTTGACCTGTACAGGGCAGTTGACCCGGATGTGACCTTTAAAGACTGAGTCTAGAAATATAGAAGGTAGGAGCAGCCTTTGACCCTCCTCCAGCCTCAAGCTAATCATTGGGTGATCAATCCCTGTTCCTGCTTTTTCTCACTATTACCTTCAACCCCTTTAGCCCTAAGAATTCTACCTCACCCCCTCTTGAAATACTCTCAACATTTTGGCCACTTTCCATGTCAGAGAATCCCCCAGGCTCCCCACTCTCTGGGGGAAGCCATTTTCCCCTCGTCTCCATCCAAAATGGATCACCGTGCACCCCCAAATCCTTGACCCCACATTATTCTTATCATGCTCTTCAGAGGATGGTCCTCTTCAAGACAATCGAACTCTCCTTGGCAGATGTACCAATGTTTACCCATCCTACAGCAGCTACAGACAGATCCTGAGAACAACAAACCGCTTTATCAATGGGGAGGGAACATTAATTTCCTAACTCTCTCTGCAGCCCCCCCCCCCCCAGGCCCTCTGAGTAAATCTGTCACTTTCTGATTTTGTGCCAGGTTTGGAACATTGCCTCCTGCTGGTCAGAGCCTGCTATGCATCAACGGACACTCCTGGTTCCACACCACTGCAGGGAGTCATTCACTAGTTGCTAAAGTGGTGTCAGGTTGGGGAAGGTGATGGTCCAGTGTGATATTATTGCCTGGGCTGTTGCTCCAGAGACTCAGGTAATGTTCTGGGGGCCTGGGTTCAAATCCTGCCCTGGCGGAGAGTGGAATTTGAATTCGCTAGTGATGTGGAATTAATCAAATGACGACCCCAAATTCATTGTCAATTATCGGCCAAAATCCATCGGGTTCACTAATGCCCTTCAGGGAAGAGAATTGCCATCTGATCTGCTCCACGTGACTCCTGACCCACAGCGACGTGGTTGTCTCTTAAATGCCCTCTGGGCAATAAATGCTCCCCAACTGGTGGTGCCCTCATCCTGTGAATGAATAATAGACAATAGGCCATTCTGCCCTTCGAGCCAGCATCACCCATAAGGGGGAAAAGACAAAGATTATCTGAGATTGTGAATAGAGTGGTGCTGGAAAGGCGCAGCAGGTCAGGCAGCATCTGAGGGACAGGAGAGTCCTGCCTGACCTGCTGCGCTTTTCCAGCATGACTCTAATCTTGACGCTGATCTCCAGCATCTGCAGTCCTCACCTTTGCCTGAGATCGTGCAAATGCAAAGTCTCCAAAACGGCATTATCTCACGAGGCCAGGGAAGCAGAAACCGACCTCTGACATAAGCAATGATCGATAGCACAGTTTCCCTATTCACTGCCAACTCAGCTCCTTACCCTTAGAACATAGCACGGCACAGGCCCTTCGGCCCACGATGTTGTACATTTAGCTTAATCTAAGATCAACCTAACTCACACACCCCTCAGTTTACTGCCATCCATGTGCTTGCCGAGCAGTCACTTAAATGTCTCTAATGTCTGACTCTGCATTCCACACACCCACCACTCTCAGCATAAATCCTTATTATTACCCTCCCCTTCACTGTTTTGATCACACAGCATTGCCCTTTGATGTGAAGGGCAGTGCTTGTCACTGGCCACTCGGGTGTTTTTCCTATCTTCCTGGTGGTGGAAATTGAATAAAGATTCGTGCACTTTGTGTCTTTCACTGTGTCTCACACCTACACACACACACACACACACACACACACTATGGGTGCTGGGGAAAAATAAGCACTACCGCAGTTAGGCGGTAGTGTGGGGGTTAAAAAAAAATAAACAGGAGTGTATATTGGGTGTGGGCGTTTGCACTCCCTAAAAAAAAAGTAGGAGATTCACACAGCATTGCCCTTTGATGTGAAGGGTAGTGCTTGTCACTGGCCACTCGGGTGCTTTGCCTATCTGGAGAGTTGGATCAGTGTGTGACTGTGTGTGTGCACACGTGCGGGGACTCTCCTCCTTAAAGAGGACTGTCCCTGTTGCTGCTTGGGGCCTGCTTCACACAAAAAAAAAATCCTTATTATAGCTCATTGGCTGCCTAAGGTCTCTCAAACAGCGGTCAATAAATATGCGATTGCAAGCACGCGGAAAACTGGTAACCGGACTCCATGTAGCACTGAGCAATAATGACCGCTGTTACAGTGAAAATTGCTGGAGGGCCTGGGTCAGATTCCCTACAGTGTAGAAACAGGCCCTTCGGCCCCACAAGTCTTCCTTTGAAGAGTAAGCCACCCGAATCCATTCCCCTCTGACTAATGCAGCTAACACTATGGGCAATTTAGCAGGGCCAATTCCCTTGACCTGCACATCTTCAGATTGTAGGATGAAACCAGAGCACACCCACACGGACAAAGTGCAAACTCCATGCAGATAGTCTGCCCAAGGCTGGAATCGAACCTGGGTCCATGCCAGTGTGAGGTAGTAGTGCTAACCACTGAGCCATCGTGCCATCCCCATATGCATTTGACTCTGTAATGCACAGATACTCATAGAGTGAGGTCAGCAGACTAAACACATTTGACGGTGTCATCGAGTGAAGGAAAGTCAGTACCAGCAAAGAAGCACATAGCACAATTATCGGGGTTAACTTATGCCTCATGGCTAATTAAGACTTGGCAACTGAGTCAGAGGACCATGGGTCCTTGATCAATGGAGGATATCAGCTCAGTTGGTGAAGTCTACACAATGTCGACGATCTAGTGTGCAACCAGAAACATAAACCCAATCTTTCCTCTCATGAACAACGTTATTTGAAGGCCCACGTGATTTTATAAACCTCTATAAGGTCACCCCTCAGCCTCTGACGCTCCAGGGAAAACAGCCCTCGGCTATTAAGTCTCTCCCTGTAGCTCAAACCCTCCAACCCTGGCAACAGCTTTTTAGCACAGTTGTGCAATGAAAGGGGAGTGGTCAGTTAGAGTCAGAGAGTCATAGCGATGTCCAGCACGGAAACAGACCCTTCGGTCCAACCTGTCCATACCGACCAGATATCCCAACCCAATCTAGTCCCATTTGCCAGCCTTGGCCCATATCCCTCCAAGCCCTTCCTGTTCATATACCCATCCAAATGCCTCCTAAATGTTGCAATTGTACCAGCCTCCACCACATCCTCTGGCAGCTCATTCCATACATGTACCACCCTCTGCAAGAAAAGGTTGCCCCTTAGGTCTCTTTTATATCTTTCCCCTCTCACCCTAAACCTATGCCCTCTGGACTCCCCCACCCCAGGGAAAATACTTTGCCTATATACCCTATCTATGCCCCTCATAATTTTGTAAACCTCTATAAGGTCACCCCTCAGCCTCCGACGCTCCAGGGAAAACAGCCCCAGCCTGTTCAGCCTCTCCCTGTAGCTCAAATCCTCCAACCCTGGCAACATCCTTGTAAATCTTTTCTGAACCATTTCAAGTCTCACAACATCTTTCCAATAAGAAGGAAACCAGAATTGCACGCAGTATTCCAACAGTGGCCTAACCAATGTCCTGTACAGCCGCAACATGACCTCCCAACTCCTGTACTCAATACTCTGACCAATAAAGGAAAGCACTTTCAAGGAGCTATCAACCTGCACTCCAAGGTCTCTTTGTTCAGCAACACTCCCTAGGACCTTACCATTAAGTGTATAAGTCCTCCTAAGATTTGCTTTCCCAAAATGCAGCACCTCGCATTTATCAGCACCTCCATCTGCCACTTCTCAGCCCATTGGCCCATCTGGTCCAGATCCTGTTGCAATCTGAGGTAACCCTCTTAGCTGTCTACTACACCTCCAATTTTGGTGCCATCTGCAAACCTACTAACTGTACCTCTTATGCTCGCATCCAAATCAATTATGTAAATGACAAAAAGTAGAGGGCCCAGCACCGAGCCTTGTGGCACTCCACTGGTCACAGGCCTCCAGTCTGAAAAACAACCCTCCACCACCACCCTCTGTCTTCTACCTTTGAGCCAGTTCTGTATCCTAATGGCTAGTTCTCCCTGTATTCCATGAGATCTAACCTTGCTAATCAGTCTCCCATGGGGAACCTTGTCGAATGCCTTACTGAAGTCCATATAGATCACATCTACTGCTCTGCCCTCATCAATCCTCTTTGTTACTTCCTCAAAAAACTCAATCAAGTTTGTGAGACATGATTTCCCACGCACAAAGCCATGTTGACCTTCCCGAATCAGTCCTTGCCTTTTCAAATACATGTACATCCTGTCCCTCAGGATTCCCTCCAACAACTTGCCCACCACTGAGGTCAGGCTCACTGGTCTATAGTTCCCTGGCTTGTCTTTACCGCCCTTCTTAAACAGTGGCACCATGTTTGCCAACCTCCAGTCTTCCGGCACTTCACCTGTGACTATCGATGATACAAATATCTCAGCAAGAGGCCCAGCAATCACTTCTCTAGCTTCCCACAGAGTTCTTGGGCAGCACGGTGGCACAGTGGTTAGCACTGCTGCCTCACAGCGCCAGAGACCTGGGTTCAATTCCCGCCTCAGGCGACTGACTGTGTGGAGTTTGTACATTCTCCCCGTGTCTGCGTGGGTTTCCTCCGGGTGCTCCGGTTTCTTCCCACAGTCACAAAGATGTGCAGGTCAGGTGAATTGGCCATGCTAAATTGCCCGTAGTGTTAGGTTAGGGGTATGGGTGGGTTGCGCTTCGGCGGGGCGGTGTGGACTTGTTGGGCCGAAGGGCCTGTTTCCACACTGTAAGTAATCTAATCTAAACCTGATCAGGTCCTGGGTATTTATCCACCTTGACCTGTTTCAAGACATCCAGCACTTCCTCCTCTGTAATCTGGACATTTTGCAAGATGTCACCATCTATTTCCCTACAGTCTATATCTTCCATTTCCTTTTCCACAGTAAATACTGATGCAAAATATTCATTTAATATCTCCCCCATTTTCTGCGGCTCCACACAAAGGCCGCCTTGCTGATCTTTGAGAGGGGCCCTATTCTCTCCCTAGTTACCCTTTTGTCCTTAATATATTTGTAAAAACCCTTTGGATTCTCCTTAATTCTATTTGCCAAAGCTATCTCATGTCCCCGTTTTTCCCTCCTGATTTCCCTCTTAAGTATACTCCTACTTCCTTTATATTCTTCTAAGGATTCACTCGATCTATCCTGTCTACACCTGACATATGCTTCCTTCTTTTTCTTAACCAAACCCTCAATTTCTTTAGTCATCCAGCATTCCCTATACCTACCAGCCTTCCCTTTCACCCTGACAGAAATATACTTTCTCTGGATTCTTGTTATCTCATTTCTGAAGGCTTCCCATTTCCCAGCCGTCCCTTTACCTGCGAACATCTGCCTCCAATCAGCTTTCGAAAGTTCTTGCCTAATATCGTCAAAATTGGCCTTTCTCCAGTTTAGAACTTCTCCCATTTTAGGTTTCTGTTTCTAGTTCGGTCTATTTTTAGCAAGCAGCTAAAAAACTCCTGGCGGGCCGAGAGAAGCAGCTACGGTGAAACGAGGTTCCACATTTCAACAGGGGCCTTCCCTGAACATTCTCTCTGAAATCTCTCCTGCCTGTAAGAACCTTTTGCCAAGGGATGGGTTGCAGGGATTAGCACAGCTCCTTCGTTAAGTTGCAAATCAGTCGGTTGGGTTCTCAAAAATGTTAAGTTATTCTAAATTCTGTTTACGTTTGTTTATGTGCCATCCACAATGTTGAAATGAATTCTGTTTCGCTTAAAGCTGAGTGGTTTGACCAGCTGCCCCAGTCCTGGAATACCCACTTCCCGTCTGCTGGAAAAATACAATCAAAGGGTAGGATCAGGGCTAACATCTTAAAACATTTTGGGGGGGTGGGGCAAGCGGATGCCTGGCCTGGTCCATAACAAGAGTAAGAGGTGACTTGATTGAAAGGTAATAAGATCATGAGGGGTCTGAACAGGCTGGAAATGGAGACAGAGTTTTTCAGAATGGAGGCCTGTGACCAGTGGAGTGCCACAAGGATCGGTGCTGGGTCCTCTACTTTTTGTCATTTACAAAAATGATTTGGATGCGAGTATAAGAGGTACAGTTAGTACGTTTGCAGATGACACCAAAATTGGAGGTGTAGTGGACAGCGAAGAAGGTTAACTCAGATTACAACAAGATCTTGGCCAGATGGGCCAATGGGCTGAGAAGTGGCAGATGGAGTTTAATTCAGATAAATGCCAGGTGCTGAATTTTGGGAAAGCAAATCTTAGCAGGACTTATACACTTAATGGTAAGGTCCTAGGGAGTGTTGCTGAACAAAGAGACCTTGGAGTGCAGGTTGATAGCTCCTTGAAAGTGGAGTTGCAGGTAGATAGGATAGTGAAGAAGGTGTTTGGTATGCTTTCCTTTATTGGTCAGAGTATTGAGTACAGGAGTTGGGAGGACATGTTGCAGCTGTACAGGACATTGGTTAGGCCACTGTTGGAATATTGTGTGCAATTCTGGTCTCCTTCCTATCGGAAAGATGTTGTGAAACTTGAAAGGGTTCAGAAAAGATTTACAAGGATGTTGCCAGGGTTGGAGGATTTGGGCTATAGGGAGAGGCTGAACAGGCTGGGGCTGACTTCCCTGGAGTGTTGGAGGCTGAGGGGTGACCTTAGAGAAGTTTCCAAAATTATGAGGGGCATAGATAGCGTATATAGACAAAGTCTTTTCCCTGGGGTGGGGGAGACCAGAACTAGAGGGCATAGGTTCAGGGTGAGAGGGGAAAGATATAAAAGAGACCTAAGGGGCAACCTTTTCCTGCAGAGGGTGGTACGTGTATGGAATGAGCTGCCAGAGGATGTGGTGGAAGCTGGTACAATTGCAACATTTAAGAGGCATTTGGATGGGTATATGAATAGGAAGGGTTTGGAGGGATATGGACCAGGTGCTGGCAGGTGGGACTGGATTGGGTTGGGATATCTGGTTGGCATGGACGGGTTGGACTGAAGGGTCTGTTTCCCTGCTGTACATCTCTATGACTCTATTATGGAGAATATAGAACTAGGAGCTATTGTTTAAATAGCAGGGATCACCCATTTTTAATAGAGATGAGATTGGTGTTTTCTCAGAGGGTCAGGAGTCTTTGGAACTCTCTTTCTGAAAAGGTGGTGGGAGCAGAGTCTGGATATTTTTAAGGCAGAGATGAAGAGGTCTTTGTTCGGCACAGGGGGTGAAAGGTTATCCGGGGTTGTGGATTTGAGGTTACATCTGGATCAGCCATAATCCTATTGAATGGTGAAGTCGGTGGAGGGACACAATACTGATGCCTGCCCCTGAATTGTATGATCAGATGATGCTTGGGGTCTGAATTTATGGAGGCTCTCACTCTTATCAAGCTTCGAATCTTCCAAGTTAAATGCCATTTTGTGATCCTCCTGTGAGAGAGCTGATCATCAGTCCTTCTCAGTTCAGGTTGTGGCCCAATAAGGCCGATCCTTCAGTTAATACTGTCATGGCTATCCTGGGAGGACTGGCAATGCACTGCGTGGTGTCCCTGCCTCTGATTAGATAAGATTCCCTACAGTATGGAAACAGGCCCTTCGGCCCAACAAGTCCACATTGGCCTTCCAAAGAGTAACCCACCCAGACCCATTCCCCATACGTACCCCTGACTAATGCACCTAACACTATGGGGCAATTTAGCACGGCCAATTCACCTGACCTGCAGGTCTTAGGATTATGGGAAGAAACTGGAGCACCCAAACAGAACCCACGCAGACACAGGGAGAATGTGCAAACTCCACACAGACGGTCACTCGAGGCTGGAATCGAACCTGGGTTCCTGGTGCTGGGAGGCAGCAGTGCTAACCACTGAGCCACTGCACCACTCCAAAAGCCAGAAGCTCCGAGTTTGAACACACCTCCACGACTCTATGGTCAGGGAACAGCGTTTTCGTTTACACAGCCAAAACACTAAGAGTATCAGCTTGTGAAACCCCTTCCAAACCCTCCAGTGGTGGACTGTGGGAATGCGAGAGACTGTGGGACTGTGGGACTGTGGGAATGCTCAATCACGGTCACACTATGAGACTCCAGCAAAAGTGTGTGTTTTTTTTCCCCATCGCCTCGCAACATTTTCCTCTTTGGATAATGATGCAATTCCCTGGCAGGGTGGTGACAAGGCGTTTGGTAAGCCTGCATTTATTGGTCAGAGCATTGAGTATAGCATTTGGGAGGTCAGAAAAGCAAATTACTGGGGACGCTGGAATCTGAAACCAAAAGAGAAAATGCTGGAAAATCTCAGCAGGTCTGGCAGCATCTGTAAGATGCTTTGACAAAGGGTCAGTTAGACTCGAAACGTCAGCTCTTTTCTCTCCTTACAGATGCTGCCAGACCTGCTGAGATTTTCCAGCATGTTCTCTTTTGATTTGGGAGGTCATGTTGCGGCTGTACAAGACATTATTTTAGGCCACTGAATACTACACTCAATTCTGGTCTCCCTGCTATAGGGAGGATGTTGTGAAACTTGAAAGGGTTCAGAAAAGATAGACAAGGCTGTTGCCAGGGTTGGAGGATTTGAGCTGCAGGGAGACGTTGAATAGGTTGGGGCTGTGTTCCCTGGAGTGACGAAGGGGACACAGATAGGGTAAATAGACAAAGTCTTTTCCCTGGGGTGGGGGAGTCCAGAACAAGAGGGCATAGGTTTAGGGTGAGAGGGGAAAGATATAAAAAAGAGACCTAAGGGGCAGCTTTTTCACACAGAGGGTGATGTATGTATGGAATGAGCTGCCAGAGGAAGTGGTGGAGGCTGGGACAATTACAGCATTTAAAAGGCTCTGGATGAGTATATGAATAGGAAGGGTTTGGAGGGATATGGGCCAAATGCTGGAAAATAGGACTAGATTGGGTTTGGATATCTGATCGGCATGGATGAGTTGGGCCAAAGGGCCTGTTTCCATGCTGTACATGTCTGTGATTATGAAAATCATGATTGAGTCTATGAGCTAATCTGTCGGGCAGTGCTTTCCAAATCCTGACTTCCCACTTGGTCGAGCAACCTGGGCTAGTGTCCTCTGTCAATCACCTTAAACTGGCGGCCATTGGTCCTTGATCCACCCACCAATGGGAACAGTCTCACTCTCTCTCTTTCTCTCTCTTACTCTCTCTCTCTCTCTCTTTCACTTACATTCTCTCTCTCTCTCACTCTCTCTCTCTCATTCACTCACTCTCTCTCTCTCAGTCTCTCTCTCTCACTCTCTCTCACGCACTCTCTGTCTCTCTCTCTCTTGCTCTCTCTCTCTCTTTCTCACTCACTCACTCTCTCACTCTCTTCCTCTGTCTCTGTCTCTCTCTCTCACTCTCTCTCACTCAATCTTTCCCTCTCTCACTCACTCTTTCTCTGTCTCTCCCTCTCTCTTGTTCTCTCTCTCACTCTCTCACTGTCTCTCACTCACTTTCTGTCTCTGTCTCTCTCTCTCTTGCTGTCTCTCTCTCACTCTGTCTCTCTCACTCACTCTCTCTCTCTCACTGTCTCTCTCACTCACTCTCTCTCTCACTCACTCTCCCTCTGTCTCTGTCTCTCCTCTCTCTCACTCTCTCTCACTCACTCTTTCTCTCTCTCACTCACTCTTTCTCTCTCTGTCTCTCTCTTGTTCTCTCTCTCACTCTCTCTTTCACTGTCGCTCTCTCACTCAGTCTCTCTCTGTCTCTCTTGCTCTCTCTCTCACTCACTCTGTCTCTCTCACTCACTCTCTCTCACTGTCTCTCTCACTCACTCTCTCTCTCTCACTGTCTCTCTCACTCACTCTCTCTCTCACTCACTCTTTCACTATCTCTCTCTCACTCTCTCTCTCGCTCTCACTCTCTCTCTGTCTCTGTCTCTCTCACTCACTCTCTCTTTCTCTCTCTCACTCTCTCCCTCACCCTGTCTCTCTCACTCACTCTCTCACTCTTGTTCTCTCACTCATTCTCTCACTCTCTCTCTCACTCACACTCTCTCTTTCACTCTCTCTCACTCTCTCTCTGTCTTTCTCACTCACTTTCTCTCTTTCTCTCACTCACTCGCTCTCTCTCTGTCTCTCTCTTTCACTCTCTCACTTTCTCTCTCCTTCACTCTCTGTCTCTCTCTCTCTCTCTCACTCTCTCTCTGTGTCTCTCTGTTTCTCTCTCACTCACTCTCTCTCTCTGTCTCTCTCTCTCATGCTCTCTATCTCTCTCTTTCTCTCTCTGCCTCATACCATCACGATTTGGAACATGTTGAACTCAAATTCCTCTTGACCTTCTCCTCTCCAAGGGGAACAGTGCAGGATTTTCCATCTCCCTGTGTAACACGTGTCCCTCATCCCTGGAGAAATTCTTGTGAATATTTTCAGCATCTTCTCGAATGTCCATGCTCACCATTTGCTCCCGGAGATGGGCACCATTCTACTGCTTGGGCTGTGTTGTTCTTTGTGTAGCTTCCCCTAATAAAATCATATTTCAAATGGGTTGCTGCTCGAATGTAGAACATTCTGCCACCACTTGCACACAGCAAGATCCCACAAGCACAGTTTACTGTCATACTGCGTTTAATTTCACGATATCTTGAACAGCAAGAGAGGATACTTCTTTGATTAGAGCTTTGGAGCAAACCTTAAATTAACTCTCACTGCATCGCATTGACCTTAGGATGGAGGGGTGTTTGTCAATGAAGCTGAAGATGGTTGGGGTCTAGGACACTCCCCTGAGGAACTCCTGCAGAGATGTCCTGGAGCTGAGATGACTGACCTCCAACAACCTCGACCATCTTCCTGTGTACCAGGTATGACCCCAACCAGTGGAGAGCTTGCCCCCTGATACCCATTGATTCCAGTTTTGCCAGGGCTCCTTGATGCCACCCTCAGTCGAATGCAGCCTTGATGTCAAGGGCTGTCCCTCTCCCCTCACCCTCTGGAATTCAGCTCTGTGTCCATGTTTGACCCAAGGCTGTAATGAGGTCAGGAGCTGAGTGACCCTGGTGGAACCTAAACTGGGCATCACTGAGCAGGTCATTGCTGAGCAGGTGCTGCTTGATAGCCCTGTGGGTGACACCTTCCATCACTTTACTGATGATCGAGAGTAGACTGATGGGGCGATAATTGGCTGGGTTGGATTTATCCTGCTTTATATGTTCAGGACATACCTGGGCATTTTCCACACCGTGGGGTAGATGCCAGTGTTGTAACTGTACTGGAACAGCTTGGTTAGGGGAACGGCAAGTTCCAGATCACAAGTCTTCAGTACCATTGCTGGAATGTTGTCAGGGCCCATAGCCTTTGCAGTATCCATTGTCTCCAACCGTTCCTTGGTATCACGTGGAGTGAATGGAATTGGCTGAAGACTGGGATCTGTGATGGTGGGGACCCACTGGGGGAGGCCGAGATGGACCATCCCCTCAGCACTTCTGGATGAAGGTTGCTGGGAAAGCTTCAGCCTTATCTTTTGCTCCGATGTGCTGGGCCCTTCCATCATTGAGGAGGGGGATATTTGTGGAACCTCCTCCTCCAGTGAGTTGTTTAATTGCCCACCACCATTCACAACTGGATGTGGCAGGACTGCAGAGCTTAGATCTGATCCGTTGGTGGTGGGATCGATTAGCTCTGTCTATCACTCGCTGCTTCTGCTGTTTGGCAGGTAGTCCTGTTTGGGGGCTTCACCAGGTTGACACCCCATCTTCAGGGATGCCTGGTGCTGCTCCTGGTATGCCCTCCTGCACTCTCCATTGAACCAGGGTTGATCCCCTGGCGTGATGGTAATGGTTGAGTGGGGGATATGCTGTGCCATGAGGTTACCGATTGTGCTGGAGTACAGTTCTGCTGCTGTTGGTGACCCACAGTGCCTCATGGATGCCCAGGCTTGAGTTACTGGATCTGTTTGAAGTCTGACCCATTTAGCACGGTGATAGTGCCACACAACACGATGGAGGGTATTCTCAATGTGAAGATGGGACTTGGTCTCCACTAGGACTGTGCAGTGGTCACTCTTACCGATACTGTCATGGACAGATACACCTGCAGCCGACAGATTGGGAAGGATGAGGTTGAGTGTGTTTTTCCCTCTTGTTGGTTCCCTCCTCACCTGCCGCAGACCCAGTCTAGCAGCTGTGTCCTTTAGGACCCGACCAGCTCGGTCAGTAATGCCGCTGCTGAGACCCTCTTGGTGGTGGACAGTGAAACCCCCCACCCAGAGTACACTCTGTGTCCTTACCACCCTCAGTGCTCCCTCCAAGTGTTGTTTAACATGGAGGAGATACTGATCCATCAGCTGAGGGAGGATGGTACATGGGAATCAGCAGGAGGGTTCCTTGTCCATGTTTAACCTGAAGCCATGAGGCTTCATGGGGTCTGGAGTCAATGTTGAGGACTCCCAGAGTAACTCCCTCCTGACTGTATCCCACGGTGCCACCCTCTCTGCTGGGTCTGTCCTCCCGGTGGGACAGGACATATCCAGGGATGGGGATGGTGGTGTCTGGGACATTGTCTGTGAGGTATGATCCCGTGAGTATGACTATGTCAGGCTGATGTTTGACCAGTCTGTCAGACAGCTCTCCCAATGTTGGCCCTAGCCCCCAGATGTTAGTGAGGAAGACTCTGTAGGGTCGGCAGGGCTGGTTCTGTGGTTGTCCTTTCCAGTGCCTGGGTCGATGGTAGGTGGAGATCTGGTTTCATTTCTTTGAGACTTTGTAATATTTGATGCAACTGAGTGGGTCACTCTCAGAGAGTAGTTGAGAGTGAACCCCATTGCTGTGGGTCTGGAGTCACATGTAGGCCAGACCAGGTAAGGATGGCAGTTTCCATCCCTTAAGGACACCAGTGAACCTGCTCCCATTCCTGTGTTTCAAAGCAGACAGACTGCACCGTAAAGGTACCTCGGAGGATGGAAATGACTCTGTGTGACTCTCTCATCCATCCCACTGACCTGTTTTAACCCTATCTCAGGAGAAAGGAGTTGCTGGGGTACAATGTAGCAGTCCCTTTCATTTTTTTCCGAGCAGCCTATCAGCTGTAGACCTGCAGTTTGTGGATTGACCCTTTGGCTCTTGTTGAGTGAGGAATTAGAAGGACAATTGTGGTTGGCAGCTGGCATTCCGACGAGAGGAACATTCCAACACGACTCACTGCAGCGAAAGAACTTGCAGCTTGGCAGCACAGCTTCAGAACCTTTGGAAACAGCCGCCGTTGTCTGGGGAGCAGGGGCTCTGTTTTGTAAAGCTGGGGTCCGTCTCCACGGCAACGGCTGGAAGCTTGCTTTGCTGTGGACAGGGCCTGAACTTTTCTTACAGTCTTACAGCCCGGACGTTGGCTCTTTGGCCCGTCATGCCAGCGTTGGCTGCTTTTAAGGGCTATTCAAATTCATCCCAAGGGCAGCAGGTACATGGGAACACCACCCCCTGCAGGTTCCCCTCCCAGCCACTCACCGTCCTGACTTGGAAATATATCGCCGTCCCTTCACTATCTCTGGGTCAAAATCCTGGAATTCCCTCCCTAAGGGCATTGAGGGTCATCCCACACCCGGTGGACCACTGTATCACCGCTGTAATCAATTGGAACTTGAATCCCCATTCCGACCGATTAAAGACTCATCAGCAATCTGGGTTTGTTCAACCCATCAAGTCAGTTAGGAGAAAGTGAGGACGGCAGATGCTAGAGATTAGAGTCGACAGTGCGGTGCTGGAAAAGCTCAGCAGGTCAGGCAGCATCCGAGGAGCAGGAGAATCGACGTTTCAGGCATAAACCCTTCATCAGGAATGAGACTGGGAGCCGCCACTTCCTTATCTTCCCCCTCGGAACACTTCAACCCCAGGGCATCAATGTGGACTTCACCAGTTTCCTCATTTCCCCTCCCCCCACCTCACCCCAGTTCCAACCTTCCAGCTCAGCACTGTCCCCATGACCTGTCCTACCTGCCTATCCACCTTTCTTTCCCACCTATCCACTCCACCCTCCCCCCCCCCCGACCTATCACCTTCATCCCCACTGCCATTCACCTATTGTACTCTATGCTACTTTCTCCTCACCCCCACCTCCCCCCCTCTCATTTATCTTTCCACTCTGCAGTCACCCTGCCTCATTCCTGATGAAGGGCTTTTGCCCGAAACGTCGATTGTTCTGTTCCTCGGGTGCTGCCTGAACTGCTGTGATTTTCCAGCACCACTCTCTTGACACCACATCAGTGGAATGACACTTTAATCTCTTGCCATAAATTCTTGCCCTATGATCCTGCCCCACTAGCTCCCTGTCCAGGGAGCAGTGCTCTGAAAGCTAGTGCTTCCAAATAGAGCTGGTGTTGTGTGATTTTTAACTTTGTCCACCCCAGTCCCACACCAGTACCTCCACACCATTGGTTGAAGAAGATGGCTCTCCCCACCTTCTCAAGGGCAATGAATGATGAGTGATGCCCCTATCCTGCGATTGAGTTTTCAAAAACCCATCTCCTTCGTGCCCTGCTCTCCCCCCCCCCCACACAACTCTGCACGTGTTTGGTTTCCAAATAAAGATCCAGTTCTCCCTTGTTCTGCTGACTGAAATTAAAGCTTTCTGAGTCTTGAAGTGCAGTCCGTGTACCTTTGAGTGAAAAGATTATGGGTGTAAGCCCCATTGCCAGTAATTTTCCAGGCAGCTTAGGCTGACAGAGTCGGACATTGCTGCAGAATTAGGAGCATTGTTTCCCAGATGCAATATTCAACGGACTCTCCACCTTTCTCGAATGGAGATGCAAAAGATGGATTCCAGATGCCTTTTAAATGTTGCAATTGTACCAGCCTCCACCGCTTCCTCTGGCAGCTCATTCCATACACACACCACTCTCTGCGTGAAAAAGTTGTCCCCACTTAGATCGCTCTTAAATCTTTCCCCTCTCACCTTAAAAGGCATCTGGATGTGAATATGAATAGAAAGGGTTTAGAGGGATATGGGCCAAATGCTGGCAAATGGGACTAGATTTATATCGGATATTTGGTTGGTATGGATGAGTTGGACCGAAGAGTCTGTTTCCGTGCTGCATATCTCTATGACTCTATGCCCCCTAGTTTTGGACTCCCCTACCCTGGGAAAATTACCTTGTCTATTTATCCTATCCACGTCCCTCATGATTGTATAAGCCTCTATAAGGTCACCCCTCAATCTCTGATGCTCCAGGGAAAACAGCCCCAGCCTTTTCAGCCTCTCCCTGTAGCTCAAACACTCCAAACTTAATGAAGGCCTATGTCTGAAACATTAATCCTCCTGCTCCTTGGACGCTGCCTGACTTGCTGTGCTTTTCCAGCACCACACTCTCAACTCTGATCTCCAGCATCAGCAGTCCTCACTTTCGCCCAATCCTGGCAACATCCTCGTGAATCTTTCCTGAACCCTTTCCCGAAAGCTTTCCTATAGGATAGAGTCTAGAATGGAATGCAGTATTCCAAAAGTGGCCTAGCTAATGTCCTGTACAGCCGCAACATGACCTCCTAATCCAATGGATTGACCAATAAAGACCGGTCTACCAAAAGCCTTCTTCACTATCAATGTTGCTGGAAAAGCTCAGCAGGTCTAGCAGCATCTGTGAAGAGAAATCAAAGTTAAGGTTTCAGGTCTGGTGACCTTCCCTCAGAGCCTGCGTCACTACCCTGATGAAGGGCTTTTGCCTGAAACATCGATTGTCCTGCTCCTCGGACGCTGCCTGACCTGCTGTGATTTTCCAGCACCACTCTAACCTTGACTGCTTCACTACCCAGTCTATCCACAACTCCACTTGGAAACAACAATGAACCTCTGCGATACATCTTCATATCCCACCCCTGCACCCATTCCTGTAAGCCACTTCTGCACTCTCTCTCCAACACGTTCAGATCATTCCAACAAAGTGACACCCACAGCAGCGTTGAAATATTCCAATTAGAATTAATTGATTAAATAATTAAAAATAAACAGGAAGGACCGCGTTCTGAACTGTGATTTGCGACGGATCGTTTTGTTTGTGTACAGAGGGAAAGGTTTTGACCAGAACGATTAGCTCCCAGTGCTGCCTGATTAATGGCCAATTATGCGCCATTTACTGGTGATGCTCCTTGCCAATGATGGTGTCAGGTATTCTAACTGGCCTCATCCTGAGGAAATGTAACTGAAGTACGTCATTTGATTAAGAGCTTGATAAGGGCCCGTGTGAAGGAGAGATGGCTCTGACCACTAAAGGGCAGCGTGCAATTTGATTACAGCAACGTAAGACACCACTCACTAATTGCTCATTGAATCAGGAAGAGATGACAGTCTCCTTCACATCTTGGGACACTACTGTCAGGGAAATTCCGTTTCCCAGGCCCTGCGCTCATCCCTTCATTGATTGGATTGTCATAATATCACATTCTAGCCTCACGTTTGTAACTCACTCTGGCGTTTTGAGCATCAGGCGCTGGGCTTTATTGCCCATCCCTAATTGCCCTGGTGCTGGCCTCCCGTGGGCTTGTCTCACAGTCAGTATATTTATTTCAGTGGGCCACAACACACCCAGGAACTATGAAAGACAGAAGGAAAATACCTATACAGCGTATCCAATAAGAACAGGTACCCCAATGAACACAGTCCACCGATCTCTCAGCAACAAACCCAAACATGCAGACACAAACACGTCCAGAAGCCCTAGCCACTCTCCCCTACATCAAAGTCATCTTGGAAATGACTGCCAGACTACTCAGACCCCTTAGCATCATGGTAGCCCACAAACCCACCAACACACTAAAACAGCAGCTAATGAAACTAAAAGACCTGTATGAAATAACCAGCAAAACTAATGTCATTTACAAAATACCGTGCAAGGACTGTAACAAACACGACATTGGGCAAACAGGCAGAAAACTAGCCACCAGGATACATGAACACCAACCAGCCACAAAAAGACATGACCCTCTCTCACTAGTATCCTCACAAACAGATGAGGAAGGACACCACTTTGACTGGGACAACACATCCATCCTAGGACAAGCCAAACAGAGACACGCACGAGAATTCCTAGAGGCCTGGCATTCAAACCGGAACTCCAGTAGCAATCACATCGATTTGGAGCCCATTGACCAACCTCTGAGAAAAAGAATCGGAAATGATAGCACCCACCTGAACAGACCAAGGTAGATAACGAGAAAGCGGGTCATTAACACCAGCACTCCACCGGAGGCTCACTGATGTTAGCTGGCATGGTGACGAAACATCTGAAAATGCACCTTCCAGCTCAGCGAGCAAACTTACATCCAGAACATCAACTGGAGCTACAAATCTTCTCAAAACTCACTAACAGTATAGTGAAGAAGGCGTTTGTTATGCTTTCCTTTATTGGTCAGAGTATTGAGTGCAGGGGTTGGGAGGTCATGTACAGGACATTGGTAAGGCCACTGTTGGAATATTGTGTATAATTCTGGTCTCCCTGCCATAGGAAGGATGTTGTGAAATTTGGAAGTGTTCAGGAAAGACTTACAAGGATGTTGCCAGGGCTGGAGGATTTGAGCTACAGGGAGAGGCTGAAGAAGCAGGAACTGGTTTTCCTCGATTGTCGGAGGCTGAGGGGTGACCTTACAGAGGTTTATAAAATCATGAGGGTCATGGTTAGGGGAAACAGACAGTCTTTTCCCTGGAGTCGGGGAGTCCAGAACTGGAGGGCATAGGTTTAGGGTGAGAGGGGAAAGATATAAAAGAGACCTAAGGGGCAACTTTTTCACACAGAGGGTGGTACGTGTATGGAATGAGCTGCCAGAGGATGTGGTGGAGGCTGGTACAATTGCAACATTTAAAAGGCATCTGGATGGGTATATGAATAGGAAGGGTTTGGAGGGTTATGGGCCAGGTGCTGGTAGGTGGAACTAGATTAATTTAGGGTATCTGGTCTATCCCTCCTTATTTCAGACAGAAATGGCTCAGCTTTTGACAACTGTGTCTTTGTTTTTCCAGTACAGACATTCGCTCTCTATATCTATCCCTCTATCTCTGTGTCCCCCTCCATCTCTCTTTCCCCTCTCTCTCCCTCCCATTCTCTTTTTCTTCCTGTCTCTCTCTTTCCCCCGCCGCTCTCCTTCTCTCTATCCATCACCTCTCTCTCTCACTCTAACAATATCTATGGTGGATGCCAGAACACCACAATCTCATACCCCATTAACATTTCTTGCCATTTCTTTGCTTTTGTGTTGCTTGGGTCTCAGAATGAGCCCCAGTATGTTACCTTCACTCTCGAACAGTCTTTACAAACCTGTGTCAGGTTTTCCAGATTTTAACACCAGAGGAAAGAGAGGCCACTGTGTGCAACCTGGGTTCATCAGCTTCGTTTACTGCTCAAACCATCTCTCAGCACAACACCCCCACACACACCCAGACACACACACACACACACACACACACACTCACCAACACACACCCAGATGCACACTCATCACAACACACCCAGGCACTCTCTCTCACACAAACACGCACACACCCAGACATACACTCATACACACATTTATACACACACACCCAGACACACATTCACGCATGTGCACACTCATGCGCACACACCTACACACACACAATCATACACACACACACCCAGACACATACAGACACACACGCATGTACACACTCATACACACAAACCCAGACACACACTCACACACAGACACTCATACACACGCTGACACACACTCACACCCCCCACACCGACTCACAAACACACACAGGCATGTCCACACATACACAGACGCAGACAGACAGGCAGACAGACAGACACAGACTGACACACACAAACACACAGACATAAACACACAAACATAAACACACGTAGAATAACCTCCACACACAGACCCGCACCCACACACACATACACCCACACTCACATACATACCCACACTCACATACACCACACTCACATACACCCACACTCACATACACACCCACACACACATACAACCACACTCACATACACCCACACTCACATACACACCCACACTCACATACACCCACACTCACATACACCCACACTCACATACACACCCACACACACATACACCCACACTCACATACACCCACACTCACATACACACCCACACTCACATACACACCCACACTCACATACACACCCACACACACATAACCCACACTCACATACACACCCACACACACATAACCACACTCACATACACACCCACACTCACATACACTCGCACTCACACACAAACCCACACCAACACACACACACCCACACCCACATACACCCACACTCACAACACCCACACTCACATACATACCCACACTCACATACACCACACTCACATACACCCACACTCACATACACCCACACTCACATACACCCACACTCACATACACACCCACACTCACATACACCACACTCACATACACCCACACTCACATACACCACACTCACATACACCCACACTCACATACACACCCACACTCACATACACCACACTCACATACACCCACACTCACATACACCCACACTCACATACACACCCACACTCACATACACCCACACTCACATACACACCCACACTCACATACACCCACACTCACATACACACCCACACTCACATACACCCACACTCACATACGCCCACACTCACATACACACCCACACTCACATACACCCACACTCACATACACCCACACTCACATACACCCACACTCACATACACACCCACACTCACATACACCCACACTCACATACACACCCACACTCACATACACCCACACTCACATACACACCCACACACACACACACCCACACTCATATACACACCCACACTCACATACACCCACACTCACATACACCCACACTCACATACACCCACACACACATACACCCACACTCACATACACCCACACTCACATACACCCACACACACATACACCCACACTCACATACACACCCACACTCACATACACCCACACTCACATACACCCACACTCACATACACACCCACACACACACACACCCACACTCATATACACACCCACACTCACATACACCCACACTCACGTACACCCACACTCACGTACACCCACACACACATACACCCACACTCACATACACCACACTCACATACGCCCACACTCACATACGCCCACACGCACATACACCCACACACAAACCCACACCAACACACACAAACAAACGCACAAATACAGAGAAACTAAAACACACACACACAGACAGCACACAGCATGCACACACACAGAGAAACACGCACAAAAACACAGACACACACCCACACTCTTACACATGCACACTCATATACACAATACATACAACAGAATTTCCTTTTATTGTCACATTTACCCCATTATCGGTGTAGAGTGAAAAGCTTTTACAATGTCCGCCTCTTCCAGTGACATCTCAGGTGCAAGTGCCTAGATATAACTCTTGGATACAGCAGTGAAATAAAAGTAATTGCATTACTTTACAGAGGTGAAAAATAAGTTAAAATAGGACATCATTAAAGGGTTGACAATACAGTAAGGTAGGAAATTTCTAATAGATATTACAGTGTAGCAGCTCAGTGCAGGACCTCTACGTGTGGTCTAACCGCCTGCAACAGACCCCAGTCCAACAGCCGATCCCCCCCCCCTCTGCACCAAGCCCCAGTCCACTCTGTACCGGTTCTCAGCTGCTCCGAGACAAGTTCCAATCCTGCCTCCACCATGCTCGTGGCTACCTGGGGCCCGATGCCTGTGCGATACTCTGGGGCTGCTTCCCCGTGCTCCTGTGGGGCTCACAGCCCATGTGCTGTACCAGGTCTCACTGCTCACACTGTTCCAGGCTCACGGCCCTCCAGGGGCTCACTGTTCACCCTGTTCCAGGCTCACGGCCCTCCAGGGGCTCACTGTTCACACTGTTCCAGGCTCACAGCCCTCCAGGGGCTCACTGTTCACACTGTTCCAGGCTCACGGCCCTCCAGGGACTCACTGCTCACACTGTTCCAGGCTCACGATCCTCCAGGGGCTCACTGTTCACACTGTTCCAGGCTCACAGCCCTCCAGGGGCTCACTGCTCACCCTGTTCCAGGCTCACGGCCCTCCAAGGGGCTCACTGTTCACACTGTTCCAGGCTCACGGCCCTCCAGGGACTCACTGTTCACACTGTTCCAGGCTCACGGCCCTCCAGGGGCTCACTGCTCACACTGTTCCAGGCTCACGGCCCTCCAGGGGCTCACTGTTCACACTGTTCCAGGCTCACGGCCCTCCAGGGGCTCACTGTTCACCCTGTTCCAGGCTCACGGCCCTCCAGGGGCTCACTGCTCACCCTGTTCCAGGCTCACGGCCCTCCAGGGGCTCACTGCTCACACTGTTCCAGGCTCACGGCCCTCCAGGGGCTCACTGCTCACACTGTTCCAGGCTCACGGCCCTCCAGGGGCTCACTGTTCACACTGTTCCAGGCTCACGGCCCTCCAGGGGCTCACTGTTCACACTGTTCCAGGCTCACGGCCCTCCAGGGGCTCACTGCTCACACTGTTCCAGGCTCACGATCCTCCAGGGGCTCACTGCTCACACTGTTCCAGGCTCACGGCCCTCCAGGGGCTCACTGCTCACCCTGTTCCAGGCTCACGACCCTCCAGGGACTCACTGCTCACCCTGTTCCAGGCTCACGGCCCTCCAGGGGGCTCACTGCTCACACTGTTCCAGGCTCATGGCCCTCCAGGGACTCACTGCTCACACTGTTCCAGGCTCACAGCCCTCCAGGGGCTCACTGTTCACACTGTTCCAGGCTCACGGCCCTCCAGGGGCTCACTGTTCACCCTGTTCCAGGCTCACGGCCTTCCAGGGGCTCACTGCTCACACTGTTCCAGGCTCACGGCCCTCCAGGGGCTCACTGTTCACACTGTTCCAGGCTCACGGCCCTCCAGGGACTCACTGCTCACACTGTTCCAGGCTCACGGCCCTCTAGGGGCTCACTGTTCACCCTGTTCCAGGCTCACGGCCCTCCAGGGACTCACTGTTCACACTGTTCCAGGCTCACGGCCCTCCAAGGGCTCATTGTTCACACTGTTCCAGGCTCACGGCCCTCCAGGGACTCACTGCTCACCCTGTTCCAGGCTCACGGCCCTCTAGGGGCTCACTGTTCACCCTGTTCCAGGCTCACGGCCCTCCAGGGGCTCACTGTTCACACTGTTCCAGGCTCACGGCCCTCCAAGGGCTCACTGTTCACACTGTTCCAGGCTCACGGCCCTCCAGGGGCTCACTGTTCACACTGTTCCAGGCTCACGGCCCTCCAGGGGCTCACTGTTCACCCTGTTCCAGGCTCACGGCCCTCCAGGGGCTCACTGTTCACCCTGTTCCAGGCTCACGGCCCTCCAGGGACTCACTGTTCACCCTGTTCCAGGCTCACGGCCCTCCAGGGGCTCACTGCTCACACTGTTCCAGGCTCACGGCCCTCCAGGGGGCTCACTGTTCACACTGTTCCAGGCTCACAGCCCTCCAAGGGGCTCACTGCTCACCCTGTTCCAGGCTCACAGCCCTCCAGGGACTCACTGCTCACACTGTTCCAGGCTCACGGCCCTCCAGGGGCTCACTGCTCACACTGTTCCAGGCTCACGGCCCTCCAGGGGCTCACTGTTCATACTGTTCCAGGCTCACGGCCCTCCAAGGGCTCACTGTTCACACTGTTCCAGGCTCACGGCCCTCCAGGGACTCACTGTTCACACTGTTCCAGGCTCACAGCCCTCCAGGGTCTCACTGCTCACACTGTTCCAGGCTCACAGCCCTCCAGGGGCTCACTGCTCACACTGTTCCAGGCTCACAGCCCTCCAGGGGCTCACTGCTCACACTGTTCCAGGCTCAAAGGCCTCCAGGGGCTCACTGCTCACCCTGTTCCAGGCTCACGGCCCTCCAGGGACTCACTGCTCACACTGTTCCAGGCTCACGGCCCTCCAGGGTCTCACTGCTCACCCTGTTCCAGGCTCACAGCCCTCCAGGGACTCACTGTTCACACTGTTCCAGGCTCACGGCCCTCCAGGGGCTCACTGCTCACCCTGTTCCAGGCTCACAGCCCTCCAGGGACTCACTGCTCACACTGTTCCAGGCTCACGGCCCTCCAGGGGGCTCACTGCTCACACTGTTCCAGGCTCACGACCCTCCAGGAGCTCACTGTTCACACTGTTCCAGGCTCACAGCCCTCTAGGGGCTCACTGTTCACACTGTTCCAGGCTCACAGCCCTCCAGGAGCTCACTGCTCACACTGTTCCAGGCTCACGGTCCTCCAGGGGCTCACTGCTCACACTGTTCCAGGCTCACGGCCCTCCAGGGGCTCACTGCTCACTCTGTTCCAGGCTCACGGCCCTCCAGGGGCTCACTGCTCACCCTGTTCCAGGCTCACAGCCCTCCAGGGGCTCACTGCTCACCCTGTTCCAGGCTCACGGCCCTCCAGGGGCTCACTGTTCACACTGTTCCAGGCTCACGGCCCTCCAGGGGCTCACTGCTCACACTGTTCCAGGCTCACGGCCCTCCAGGGACTCACTGCTCACACTGTTCCAGGCTCACGGCCCTCCAGGGACTCACTGCTCACACTGTTCCAGGCTCACAGCCCTCCAGGGGCTCACTGCTCACCCTGTTCCAGGCTCACGGCCCTCCAGGGGCTCACTGCTCACCCTGTTCCAGGCTCACAGCCCTCCAGGGGCTCACTGCTCACACTGTTCCAGGCTCACGGCCCTCCAGGGGCTCACTGTTCACACTGTTCCAGGCTCACGGCCCTCCAGGGACTCACTGTTCACCCTGTTCCAGGCTCACGGCCCTCCAGGGACTCACTGCTCACCCTGTTCCAGGCTCACGGCCCTCCAGGGGCTCACTGCTCACACTGTTCCAGGCTCACGGCCCTCCAGGGGCTCACTGCTCACACTGCTCCAGGCTCACGGCCCTCCAAGGGGCTCACTGCTCACTCTGTTCCAGGCTCACGGCCCTCCAGGGGCTCACTGCTCACCCTGTTCCAGGCTCACGGCCCTCCAGGGGCTCACTGTTCACACTGTTCCAGGCTCACGGCCCTCCAGGGGCTCACTGCTCACCCTGTTCCAGGCTCACGGCCCTCCAAGGGCTCACTGTTCACACTGTTCCAGGCTCACGGCTCTCCAGGGGCTCACTGTTCACACTGTTCCAGGCTCACGGCCCTCCAGGGGCTCACTGCTCACACTGTTCCAGGCTCACGGCCCTCCAGGGGCTCACTGTTCACCCTGTTCCAGGCTCACGGCCCTCCAGGGGCTCACTACTCACACTGTTCCAGGCTCACGGCCCTCCAGGGGCTCACTGCTCACCCTGTTCCAGGCTCACGGCTCTCCAGGGGCTCACTGCTCACCCTGTTCCAGGCTCACGGCCCTCCAGGGTCTCACTGCTCACCCTGTTCCAGGCTCACGGCCCTCCAGGGGCTCACTGTTCACACTGTTCCAGGCTCACGGCCCTCTAGGGTCTCACTGCTCACCCTGTTCCAGGCTCACGGCCCTCCAAGGGGCTCACTGCTCACCCTGTTCCAGGCTCACGGCCCTCCAGGGGCTCACTGCTCACCCTGTTCCAGGCTCACAGCCCTCCAGGGGGCTCACTGTTCACACTGTTCCAGGCTCACAGCCCTCCAGGGGCTCACTGCTCACCCTGTTCCAGGCTCACGGCCCTCCAGGGTCTCACTGTTCACACTGTTCCAGGCTCACAACCCTCCAGGGGCTCACTGCTCACACTGTTCCAGGCTCACGGCCCTCCAGGGGCTCACTGCTCACCCTGTTCCAGGCTCACGGCCCTCCAGGGTCTCACTGTTCACACTGTTCCAGGCTCACGGCCCTCCAAGGGGCTCACTGCTCACCCTGTTCCAGGCTCACAGCCCTCCAGGGGCTCACTGTTCACACTGTTCCAGGCTCACAGCCCTCCAGGGGGCTCACTGTTCACACTGTTCCAGGCTCACGACCCTCCAGGGGCTCACTGCTCACACTGTTCCAGGCTCACAGCCCTCCAGGGGCTCACTGTTCACACTGTTCCAGGCTCACGGCCCTCCAGGGGCTCACTGTTCACACTGTTCCAGGCTCACAACCCTCCAGGGACTCACTGTTCACCCTGTTCCAGGCTCACAGCCCTCCAGGGGGCTCACTGCTCACCCTGTTCCAGGCTCACGGCCCTCCAGGGGCTCACTGCTCACACTGTTCCAGGCTCACGGCCCTCCAGGGGCTCACTGCTCACCCTGTTCCAGGCTCACGGCCCTCCAGGGGCTCACTGCTCACACTGTTCCAGGCTCACGGCCCTCCAGGGGCTCACTGCTCACCCTGTTCCAGGCTCACGTCCCTCCAGGGACTCATTGTTCACACTGTTCCAGGCTCACGGCCCTCCAGGGACTCACTGCTCACACTGTTCCAGGCTCACGGCCCTCCAGGGGCTCACTGCTCACCCTGTTCCAGGCTCACGGCCCTCCAGGGGCTCACTGCTCACACTGTTCCAGGCTCACGGCCCTCCAGGGGCTCACTGCTCACACTGTTCCAGGCTCACGGCCCTCCAGGGGCTCACTGCTCACACTGTTCCAGGCTCACGGCCCTCCAGGGGCTCACTGCTCACCCTGTTCCAGGCTCACGGCCCTCCAGGGACTCACTGCTCACCCTGTTCCAGGCTCACGGCCCTCTAGGGGCTCACTGTTCACACTGTTCCAGGCTCACGGCCCTCTAGGGGCTCACTGCTCACACTGTTCCAGGCTCACGGCCCTCTAGGGGCTCACTGCTCACACTGTTCCAGGCTCACGGCCCTCCAGGGGCTCACTGCTCACACTGTTCCAGGCTCACAGCCCTCCAGTGGCTCACTGCTCACCCTGTTCCAGGCTCACGGCCCTCCAGGGGCTCACTGCTCACCCTGTTCCAGGCTCACGACCCTCCAGGGACTCACTGCTCACCCTGTTCCAGGCTCACGGCCCTCCAGGGGGCTCACTGCTCACACTGTTCCAGGCTCACGGCCCTCTCGGGGCTCACTGCTCACACTGTTCCAGGCTCACGGCCCTCTAGGGGCTCACTGCTCACACTGTTCCAGGCTCACGATCCTCCAGGGGCTCACTGTTCACACTGTTCCAGGCTCACAGCCCTCCAGGGGCTCACTGCTCACCCTGTTCCAGGCTCACGGCCCTCCAAGGGGCTCACTGTTCACACTTTTCCAGGCTCACGGCCCTCCAGGGACTCACTGTTCACACTGTTCCAGGCTCACGGCCCTCCAGGGGCTCACTGCTCACACTGTTCCAGGCTCACGGCCCTCCAGGGGCTCACTGTTCACACTGTTCCAGGCTCACGGCCCTCCAGGGGCTCACTGTTCACCCTGTTCCAGGCTCACGGCCCTCCAGGGGCTCACTGCTCACCCTGTTCCAGGCTCACGGCCCTCCAGGGGCTCACTGCTCACACTGTTCCAGGCTCACGGCCCTCCAGGGGCTCACTGCTCACACTGTTCCAGGCTCACGGCCCTCCAGGGGCTCACTGTTCACACTGTTCCAGGCTCACGGCCCTCCAGGGGCTCACTGTTCACACTGTTCCAGGCTCACGGCCCTCCAGGGGCTCACTGCTCACACTGTTCCAGGCTCACGATCCTCCAGGGGCTCACTGCTCACACTGTTCCAAGCTCACGGCCCTCCAGGGGCTCACTGCTCACCCTGTTCCAGGCTCACGGCCCTCCAGGGACTCACTGTTCACCCTGTTCCAGGCTCACAGCCCTCCAGGGGCTCACTGTTCACCCTGTTCCAGGCTCATGGCCCTCCAGGGACTCACTGCTCACACTGTTCCAGGCTCACAGCCCTCCAGGGGCTCACTGTTCACACTGTTCCAGGCTCACGGCCCTCGAGGGGCTCACTGTTCACCCTGTTCCAGGCTCACGGCCTTCCAGGGGCTCACTGCTCACACTGTTCCAGGCTCACGGCCCTCCAGGGGCTCACTGTTCACACTGTTCCAGGCTCACGGCCCTCCAGGGACTCACTGCTCACACTGTTCCAGGCTCACGGCCCTCTAGGGGCTCACTGTTCACCCTGTTCCAGGCTCACGGCCCTCCAGGGGCTCACTGTTCACACTGTTCCAGGCTCACGGCCCTCCAAGGGCTCACTGTTCACACTGTTCCAGGCTCACGGCCCTCCAGGGGCTCACTGTTCACACTGTTCCAGGCTCACGGCCCTCCAGGGACTCACTGCTCACCCTGTTCCAGGCTCACGGCCCTCTAGGGGCTCACTGTTCACCCTGTTCCAGGCTCACGGCCCTCCAGGGGCTCACTGTTCACACTGTTCCAGGCTCACGGCCCTCCAAGGGCTCACTGTTCACACTGTTCCAGGCTCACGGCCCTCCAGGGGCTCACTGTTCACACTGTTCCAGGCTCACGGCCCTCCAGGGGCTCACTGTTCACCCTGTTCCAGGCTCACGGCCCTCCCGGGGCTCACTGTTCACCCTGTTCCAGGCTCACGGCCCTCCAGGGACTCACTGTTCACCCTGTTCCAGGCTCACGGCCCTCCAGGGGCTCACTGCTCACACTGTTCCAGGCTCACGGCCCTCCAGGGGGCTCACTGTTCACACTGTTCCAGGCTCACAGCCCTCCAAGGGGCTCACTGCTCACCCTGTTCCAGGCTCACAGCCCTCCAGGGACTCACTGCTCACACTGTTCCAGGCTCACGGCCCTCCAGGGGCTCACTGCTCACACTGTTCCAGGCTCACGGCCCTCCAGGGGCTCACTGTTCACACTGTTCCAGGCTCACGGCCCTCCAAGGGCTCACTGTTCACACTGTTCCAGGCTCACGGCCCTCCAGGGGCTCACTGTTCACCCTGTTCCAGGCTCACAGCCCTCCAGGGGCTCACTGCTCACCCTGTTCCAGGCTCACAGCCCTCCAGGGGGCTCACTGCTCACACTGTTCCAGGCTCACGGCCCTCCAGGGACTCACTGTTCACACTGTTCCAGGCTCACAGCCCTCCAGGGTCTCACTGCTCACACTGTTCCAGGCTCACAGCCCTCCAGGGGCTCACTGCTCACACTGTTCCAGGCTCACAGCCCTCCAGGGGCTCACTGCTCACACTGTTCCAGGCTCACAGCCCTCCAGGGGCTCACTGCTCACCCTGTTCCAGGCTCACGGCCCTCCAGGGACTCACTGCTCACACTGTTCCAGGCTCACGGCCCTCCAGGGGCTCACTGCTCACCCTGTTCCAGGCTCACAGCCCTCCAGGGACTCACTGTTCACACTGTTCCAGGCTCACGGCCCTCCAGGGGCTCACTGTTCACACTGTTCCAGGCTCACGGCCCTCCAGGGGCTCACTGCTCACCCTGTTCCAGGCTCACAGCCCTCCAGGGACTCACTGCTCACACTGTTCCAGGCTCACGGCCCTCCAGGGGGCTCACTGCTCACACTGTTCCAGGCTCACGACCCTCCAGGAGCTCACTGTTCACACTGTTCCAGGCTCACAGCCCTCTAGGGGCTCACTGTTCACACTGTTCCAGGCTCACAGCCCTCCAGGAGCTCACTGCTCACACTGTTCCAGGCTCACGGTCCTCCAGGGGCTCACTGCTCACACTGTTCCAGGCTCACGGCCCTCCAGGGGCTCACTGCTCCCTCTGTTCCAGGCTCACGGCCCTCCAGGGGCTCACTGCTCACCCTGTTCCAGGCTCACAGCCCTCCAGGGGCTCACTGCTCACCCTGTTCCAGGCTCACGGCCCTCCAGGGGCTCACTGTTCACACTGTTCCAGGCTCACGGCCCTCCAGGGGCTCACTGCTCACACTGTTCCAGGCTCACGGCCCTCCAGGGACTCACTGCTCACACTGTTCCAGGCTCACGGCCCTCCAGGGACTCACTGCTCACACTGTTCCAGGCTCACAGCCCTCCAGGGGCTCACTGCTCACCCTGTTCCAGGCTCACAGCCCTCCAGGGGCTCACTGCTCACCCTGTTCCAGGCTCACAGCCCTCCAGGGGCTCACTGCTCACACTGTTCCAGGCTCACGGCCCTCCAGGGGCTCACTGTTCACACTGTTCCAGGCTCACGGCCCTCCAGGGACTCACTGTTCACCCTGTTCCAGGCTCACGGCCCTCCAGGGACTCACTGCTCACCCTGTTCCAGGCTCACGGCCCTCCAGGGGCTCACTGCTCACACTGTTCCAGGCTCACGGCCCTCCAGGGGCTCACTGCTCACACTGCTCCAGGCTCACGGCCCTCCAAGGGGCTCACTGCTCACTCTGTTCCAGGCTCACGGCCCTCCAGGGGCTCACTGCTCACCCTGTTCCAGGCTCACGGCCCTCCAGGGGCTCACTGTTCACACTGTTCCAGGCTCACGGCCCTCCAGGGGCTCACTGCTCACCCTGTTCCAGGCTCACGGCCCTCCAAGGGCTCACTGTTCACACTGTTCCAGGCTCACGGCTCTCCAGGGGCTCACTGTTCACACTGTTCCAGGCTCACGGCCCTCCAAGGGCTCACTGTTCACACTGTTCCAGGCTCACGGCTCTCCAGGGGCTCACTGTTCACACTGTTCCAGGCTCACGGCCCTCCAGGGGCTCACTGTTCACCCTGTTCCAGGCTCACGGCCCTCCAGGGGCTCACTGCTCACACTGTTCCAGGCTCACGGCCCTCCAGGGGCTCACTGCTCACCCTGTTCCAGGCTCACGGCCCTCCAGGGGCTCACTGCTCACCCTGTTCCAGGCTCACGGCCCTCCAGGGTCTCACTGCTCACCCTGTTCCAGGCTCACGGCCCTCCAGGGGCTCACTGTTCACACTGTTCCAGGCTCACGGCCCTCTAGGGTCTCACTGCTCACCCTGTTCCAGGCTCACGGCCCTCCAAGGGGCTCACTGCTCACCCTGTTCCAGGCTCACGGCCCTCCAGGGGCTCACTGCTCACCCTGTTCCAGGCTCACAGCCCTCCAGGGGGCTCACTGTTCACACTGTTCCAGGCTCACAGCCCTCCAGGGGCTCACTGCTCACCCTGTTCCAGGCTCACGGCCCTCCAGGGTCTCACTGTTCACACTGTTCCAGGCTCACAACCCTCCAGGGGCTCACTGCTCACACTGTTCCAGGCTCACGGCCCTCCAGGGGCTCACTGCTCACCCTGTTCCAGGCTCACGGCCCTCCAGGGTCTCACTGTTCACACTGTTCCAGGCTCACGGCCCTCCAAGGGGCTCACTGCTCACCCTGTTCCAGGCTCACAGCCCTCCAGGGGCTCACTGTTCACACTGTTCCAGGCTCACAGCCCTCCAGGGGGCTCACTGTTCACACTGTTCCAGGCTCACGACCCTCCAGGGGCTCACTGCTCACACTGTTCCAGGCTCACAGCCCTCCAGGGGCTCACTGTTCACACTGTTCCAGGCTCACGGCCCTCCAGGGGCTCACTGTTCACACTGTTCCAGGCTCACAACCCTCCAGGGACTCACTGTTCACCCTGTTCCAGGCTCACAGCCCTCCAGGGGGCTCACTGCTCACCCTGTTCCAGGCTCACGGCCCTCCAGGGGCTCACTGCTCACACTGTTCCAGGCTCACGGCCCTCCAGGGGCTCACTGCTCACCCTGTTCCAGGCTCACGGCCCTCCAGGGGCTCACTGCTCACACTGTTCCAGGCTCACGGCCCTCCAGGGGCTCACTGCTCACCCTGTTCCAGGCTCACGTCCCTCCAGGGACTCATTGTTCACACTGTTCCAGGCTCACGGCCCTCCATGGACTCACTGCTCACACTGTTCCAGGCTCACGGCCCTCCAGGGGCTCACTGCTCACCCTGTTCCAGGCTCACGGCCCTCCAGGGGCTCACTGCTCACACTGTTCCAGGCTCACGGCCCTCCAGGGGCTCACTGCTCACACTGTTCCAGGCTCACGGCCCTCCAGGGGCTCACTGCTCACACTGTTCCAGGCTCACGGCCCTCCAGGGGCTCACTGCTCACCCTGTTCCAGGCTCACGGCCCTCCAGGGACTCACTGCTCACCCTGTTCCAGGCTCACGGCCCTCTAGGGGCTCACTGTTCACACTGTTCCAGGCTCACGGCCCTCTAGGGGCTCACTGCTCACACTGTTCCAGGCTCACGGCCCTCTAGGGGCTCACTGCTCACACTGTTCCAGGCTCACGGCCCTCCAGGGGCTCACTGCTCACACTGTTCCAGGCTCACAGCCCTCCAGTGGCTCACTGCTCACCCTGTTCCAGGCTCACGGCCCTCCAGGGGCTCACTGCTCACCCTGTTCCAGGCTCACGACCCTCCAGGGACTCACTGCTCACCCTGTTCCAGGCTCACGGCCCTCCAGGGGGCTCACTGCTCACACTGTTCCAGGCTCACGGCCCTCCAGGGGCTCACTGCTCACACTGTTCCAGGCTCACGGCCCTCTAGGGGCTCACTGCTCACACTGTTCCAGGCTCACGGCCCTCCAGGGGGCTCACTGCTCACACTGTTCCAGGCTCACGGCCCTCAAGGGGCTCACTGCTCACCCTGTTCCAGGCTCACAGCCCTCCAGGGGCTCACTGCTCACCCTGTTCCAGGCTCACGGCCCTCCAGGGGCTCACTGTTCACACTGTTCCAGGCTCACAGCCCTCCAGGGGCTCACTGTTCACACTGTTCCAGGCTCACGGCCCTCCAGGGGCTCACTGTTCACACTGTTCCAGGCTCACAGCCCTCCAGGGGCTCACTGTTCACCCTGTTCCAGGCTCACGGCCCTCCAGGGACTCACTGTTCACCCTGTTCCAGGCTCACGGCCCTCCCGGGGCTCACTGTTCACACTGTTCCAGGCTCACGGCCCTCCAGGGGCTCACTGTTCACACTGTTCCAGGCTCACGGCCCTCCAGGGGCTCACTGCTCACCCTGTTCCAGGCTCACGGCCCTCCAGGGGCTCACTGTTCACACTGTTCCAGGCTCACGACCCTCTAGGGGCTCACTGTTCACACTGTTCCAAGCTCACGGCCCTCCAGGGGCTCACTGTTCACCCTGTTCCAGGCTCACGGCCCTCCAGGGGCTCACTGTACATGCTGCTCTGGGGATCCTAGCCCACTCATATACACACAAGCACACACACAAATATACAGACAGACAGTCACACACAGACCACACACAGCACACACACACACCAACACACACAGAAACAAACACCCACACCGACACACACAAACACACACACACATTCAAATTTACACATACAAACACGCAAAGAAACACAAACACACAGATACGGAAACACACACACACACAAACACACACAGAAACAAACACCCACACAGACACACACAAACACACACACACATGCAATCAAACACACAGGCACATTCAAATTTACACATACAAACACGCAAAGAAACACTAACACACAGATACGCAAGCACACACACACACACAAACACACACACACACACACACACAGCCAGATAATCACATGCACAGACACAGGCACGCAAAACACACGCACACAGGCAGACACATACATACACACCAACACACACAAGGACAAACAAATACACAGACAGACAGACAGACACACACAGACAAACAAAAACACACAAATAGGCACATAAACACACATACACAGATGATCAGACAGGCACACACACAGACACATACCGACATACAATCTCACACAGACATACAGACACACACACATCCAGGCACACACATAGACACACAACACACACAGACACATACAGACACACAACACACACACAGACACACAACATACACACACATACAGACACACACAGACACACAACACACACACATACAGACACACACACAACACACACAGACACATACAGACACACAACACACACACATACAGACACACACACAACACACACAGACACATACAGACACACAACACACACACATACAGACACACAACATGCACACACAGACACATACAGACACACAACAGACACACACACATACAGTCATTCAACAGACACACACACACATACTGACCTATCAAAATCAACTTTATACTTTGCAATGTGAACATTATTTTCTGCTCCTGGGGATGCTCATTAGTATAAATTTTTGCTTTCCCAAAGTATCTCTCATTCATTGTGAACCATTTACCCTAGCCCCACCCACTGCTGCAATATATCACAGAATCGTTGTATTTGACTGGACAGCAGGTGGTCATTCGGCCTATCGTGTGTGTACTGGCTCCCGGAGGAGCTCCTTTCAGGTGAAGTTCCACTGGACAGCTTTACCAGGGTCTTTCTGTGCAGTGGGTGGCAGGCAAATGCGAGTTGTTGTTGCTTTGAGTCTAGCCTGATCTGCTCTCTGTTCAAAAAGAAAGTGATGATGGGGGCGGGGGGGGGGGGGAAGGTTTGCTGTCCCCCATTGTCATGGCCGTAGTTATTATCTCGGTGGGTGATGCTCCTTGCAGGCTACAATTATGTCACAGAGTTGCAGATGGAAATGGCAGCCGCGGGGAGGGTGAGGGTGGGGACTCATGCCAAGTTGACACGCCAGCTGGCCTTGCGTTGTCATAGTCATGGTGTGTCTCGGGTTGGAGAGCTCTCACCCTGACAGGAAGACTGGCACCATCTCTAGGCCACCGTCACCATGCCAACATGGAGACCAATCAACACTGAGCGAGGCAGCCAGTAGCTCAGTGGTTAGCACTGCTGCATCAAAGCACCAGGGACCCGGGTTCGATTCCAGCCTCGGGCGACTGACTGTGTGGAGTTTGCACATTCTCCCCGTGTCTGTGTGGGTTTCCTCCGGGTGCTCCGGTTTCCTCCCACAGTCCAAAGATGTGCAGGTTAGGGGGGATTGGCCATGGGAAATTGCCCGTAGTGTTAGGTGCATTAGTCAGGGGTAAATGTAGAGTAATAACGTAGGGGAATGGGTCTGGGTGGGTTACTCTTTGGAGGGTTGGTGTGGATTTATTGGGCCGAAGGGCCTGTTTCCAGTCTATCGGGATTCTATGCCATTGTCAGGCCTCTGTGACAGTGACTGGGAGTGTTGGAACGGGCCCTGATAGGATCAACAAGAACAGGGACCGCACCAACAAGAATAAATAACTCACCCCCCGCCCCCCCCACCCCACCCCCACTGCAGTCGGAACCATTAAGACCATGAGTTTGTTCAACAGCGTTGGAGAGTCATTGGCTGGCATTACCCGCCCTTGTAGTCAGCTCTGACCCAGGCCTGAGGGAGCGGCCTGCACGGTCGGGATTGTCCCTTGACCATCGAGATGGAAACATGTTGACAGCCAAATCCAAACCAGGCCGACACACAAGAACGTGAATCAGGAACAAGAGCAGGCCATTCGGCCCTTTCCCAACCTGTTCCCCCATTCAGTACAATCGAGGATGATCTAATTTTAACCGCTACATTCCTGCATATCCCTGATAATCTCTCACACCCTCGGCTCCTTGGTCGTGGGTTTGGAAGGTGCTGTCTGAGGATCTTTGCTGAATTTCTGCAGTGCATCTTGTAGATAGTACACACTGCTGTTACTGAGTGTCGGTGGGGGAGGGAGTGATGTTTGGGATGTAGGCTGCTTTGTCCTGGATGGTGATTAGTCTCTTCTCGAGCTCTCTTGTACTGATGCAAAGTGTTTCAACATACAACATAGTACAGTACAGCAAAGCACAGGCCCTTCGGCCCTTGATATTATGCTGACCATTTATCCTAGTCTAAGATCAAACCAGGTAAAAACAATGACTGCAGATGCTGAAAACCAAATACTGGATTAGTGGTACTGGAAGAGCACAGCAATTCAGGCAGCATCCAACGAGCAGCGAAATCGACGTTTTGGGCAAAAGCCCTTCATCAGGAATAAAGGCAGTGAGCCTGAAGCGTGGAGAGATAAGCTAGAGGAGGGTGGGGGTGGGGAGAGAATAGCATAGAGTACAATGGGTGAGTGGGGGAGGAGATGAAGGTGATAGGTCAGGGAGGAGAGGATGGAGTGGATAGGTGGAAAAGGAGATAGGCAGGTCGGACAAGCCCGGACAAGTCAAGGGGACAGTTCCTGAGCTGGAAGTTTGAAACTAGGATGAGGTGGGGGAAGGGGAAATGAGGAAGCTGTTGAAGTCCACATTGATGCCCTGGGGTTGAAGTGTTCCGAGGCGGAAGATGAGGCGTTCTTCCTCCAGGCGTCTGGTGGTGAGGGAGCGGCGGTGAAGGAGGCCCAGGACCTCCATGTCCTCGGCAGAGTGGGAGGGGGAGTTGAAATGTTGGGCCACGGGGCGGTTTAGTTGATTGGTGCGGGTGTCTCGGAGATGTTCCCTAAAGCGCTCTACTAGGAGGCGCCCAGTCTCCCCAATGTAGAGGAGACCACATCGGGAGCAACGGATACAATAAATGATATTTGTGGATGTGCAGGTAAAACTTTGATGGATGTGGAAGGCTTCTTTAGGGCCTTGGATAGAGGTGAGAGAGGAGGTGTGGGCACAGGTTTTACAGTTCCTGCGGTGGCAGGGGAAAGTGCCAGAATGGGAGGGTGGGTCGTAGGGGGGTGTGGACCTGACCAGGTAGTCACGGAGGGAACGGTCTTTGTGGAAGGTGGAAAGGGGTGGGGAGGGAAATATATCCCTAGTGGTGGGGTCTGTTTGGAGGTGGCGGAAATGTCGGTGGATGATTTGGTTGAAGCGAAGGTTTGTAGGGTGGAAGGTGAGCACCAGGGGCGTTCTGTCCTTGTTACGGTTGGAGGGGTGGGGTCTGAGGGCGGAGGTGCAGGATGTGGACGAGACGCGTTGGAGGCCATCTTTAACCACGTGGGAAGGGAAATTGCGGTCTCTAAAGAAGGAGGCCATCTGGTGTGTTCTGTGGTGGAACTGGTCCTCCTGGGAGCAGATACGGCGGAGGCGGTGAAATTGGGAATACGGGATGGCATTTTTGCAAGAGATAGGGTAGGAAGAGGTTTAATCCAGGTAGCTGTGGGAGTCAGTGGGTTTGTAAAAAATGTCAGTGTCAAGTCAACCTAGTGCCCTTCATTTTACTGCTATGAAGGAATAGAAGTGTACTGTACCTTTAAGAGAGTTAAAAGCTAGCAGAACTACCTGACAGTACCAAGTGTTCTCAACAAGATACAATGTCACATGTGGCCCAGTTAGTGTAGCTGGTTGCCTGGAAACAAAAACAAATTCAAATTCGGCCAATCAGTTTAAATTACACCCCCCAAAAATACCAAACTTCAATCATGTTTGAATTGAGTATATTGATAATCTTATAAGCCAATGACACAATCCAATGCTTTGGGGGATATAAGACCGGGGAAAATTGAACAGTTGGGAGGAGAACCGCCACACCACCAGCATGTACAGACTGCCTGAACAATAACTCTCTTACCGGTACCTTTATCGATCTGTGATCTGTGAGACAGAAATCCCGAAGAAGGAGCAAATCTACAGAGGAAGATATCAAGAGAAGATTGGACAGCTGGCTGGTTTTGAAATTTGAATTTTGGTAAATCTTAATTAGGGGTTTTATTGGGCCAGTATTATAGAAGGGAAAGTAAAAGATAGGCTTAGGAAGGAGTGGTAAATAGTTGTTAGTTAATTATTCTCTGTTATACTTTAAGAAATAAAGCTGTTAATTTCTACTTTAACTAGTTCTTGGCCTCTTGAATTTTTACAGATTACTGCACGCGATAAATCTTTTCTGTGTGGCAGGTTTAAATTAGCAGGAAGTGGGGTTTAACCCTATGTTGTAACATTACTATCTTCCATGAGCCTATACAAGAGTCACTTATATGTTCCTAATGTGTCTGACTCGACCACTACCACTGCTGGCAGTGCATTCCACACACCCACCACAGTCTGAGTGAAGAACCCACCTCTGACATCATTCCAAAACCTTCCTCCAATTACCTTAAAATTATGCTCCCTCATGATAGTTATTTCCACACAGGGAAATAAGTCTCTGTCTATCTACTCTATCTGTGCCTCTCATTGTCTTGTACACCTCTATCAAGTCACCTCTCACCCTTCTTCACTCCAACGAGAAAGACCCGTTTGCTCAGCTCTGATTTAATCTAGGCAAACGTGAGGACGGCAGATTTCGTCTCCAGGTTGCATTGTCATTCCGAGGGATGCCACCTTTCAGAGGAGCCACAGTAAACCGTGTCTCTGGACGCAGTTGGGGGTCGGTGGGGGGGTGGTGGGGTTCGGTTTGTCCTGGGCATGCTTGTCGCTCAATCAATTGTCTGGTCGCTGCAGTTTGTGGGATCTTCCTGTGCCTGATGGGTTTCCTGCACCTACCGACAGTGAAAGCATGGCGGCTCGGTGGTTAGCACTGCTGCCTCACCGTGTCAGGGATCTGGGTTCAATTCCAACCTCAGGCAACTGTCTGTGTGGAATTTGCACATTCTCCCTGTGTCTGTGTGAGTTACCTCCCACAGTCTAAAGATGCGAAGGTTAAGGTGGATTGGCCATGTTGATTTGCCCATAGTGTTCAGGGATGTGCAGGTTAGGGTGGATTGGCCATGAGAATTTGCCCATAGTGTTCAGGGATGTGTAGGTTAGGGTGGAATGGCTATGGGAAATTGCCCATAGTTCCCAAAGATGAGCAGGTTAGAGTGGGTGGCCATTGGGAAATTGCCCATAGTGTCCAGGGATGTGCAGGTTAGGGTGGATTGGCCATGAGAATTTGCCCATAGTGTCCAGGGATGTGTAGGTTAGGGTGGAATGGCTATGGGAAATTGCCCATAGTTCCCAAAGATGAGCAGGTTAGAGTGGGTGGCTATTGGGAAATTGCCCATAGTGTCCAGGGATGTGCAGGTTAGGGTGGATTGGCCATGAGAATTTGCCCATAGTGTCCAGGGATGTGCAGGTTAGTGTGGATTGGCCATGGGAAATTGCCCATAGTGTCCAGGGATGTGCAGGTTAGTGTGGATTGGCCATGGGAAATTGCCCATAGTGTCCAGGGATGTGCAGGTTAGGGTGGATTGGCCATGGGAAATTGCCCATAGTTCCCATGGATGTGCAGGTTAGAGTGGTTGGCCATTGGGAAATTGCCCATAGTGTCCAGGGATGCGCAGGTTAGGGTGGGTTAGCTGTGGTTGCTACAGAGATGGAGTGTAAGTAGGATGTCCTTTGGAGGGTCGGTGCAGACTCGATGGGCTGAATGGCCTGCCCCTGTACTGTAGGGAAGCTAAGCATCACAAACCTCTGCAGCAGCTTCCCTAGTGGTATCTGTGTGTACTGCACACAAAACAAAACTGTACCCAGGTACATATAACAATAATGAATCAAATCAAATCTTCACAAGCTCTTCCTCAAAGGGTTAACAGACCGAATTCCCTCTTATTTTGAAAGTGTCCAGTCCATTAATGACACAGCTTCAATTAGTAAAGGCCAGTGCCTTGCATTAGATGCAGTTGGGTAATGATGGAATAAACGTCACGCTCACAGAATATCACTGCACACATTAACGACTGCATGCATTCCAATTAGATACTGATGGTAAACATCTTGTCCATCACCACATCAGCTTCCCTCCCTCTGCCCCAGGCCCATGGTAACACCGGCGAATTAAATCCCCCTCTTCAGGACTGAGCCATTATCAAGAAGGGTCATACTAGACATGAAACGTTAACTCTGTTTCTCTCGCCACAGATGCTGCCAGACCTGCTGAGTTTCTCCAGCATGTACGATGAGCGCTGTGGTTCATTGGATAGCACTACTGAGTCCTCCCATCAGTGATTATGGGTTCAAACCTCACTCCCCAGTCTGCCTAACATTTATAAAGTTAAAACTCACCCAACACCAGGTTATAGTCCAACAGGTTTATTTGGAAGCACTAGCTTTCAGAGCGCTGGTCCATCATCAGGTAGCTGTGACCTGAGGACCATCTGATGAAGGAGCAGCGCTCCGAAAGCTAGTGCTTCCAAATAAACCTGTTGGTCTATAACTTGGTGTCGTGTGAGTTTTAACTTTGTCTACCCCAGTCCCACACTGGCTCCCCCACATTGTGGCTAACATTAATATAGACACTCCCATACAGTGTGTGGCAGGGTCTTCCATGTGAATCATTTACTTGGGGCGCCAACTGGCCGGATGAGAAATGTGCAACCGGACTCATTCAGGAAGGGCATACTGTATAAGTTATTGTGCCCTTGATAAAGTTCGTTTTCTTGTCTTTGAGTACCTGATGAAAAGCTTCCATGTCACATTGCCTTTTAACAATGTTTAAGAATGGGTGGATTCCACCCAGTGTCCTGGCCAATATTTCTTTTATAGAGTCAGAGAGATGGACAGCACAGAAACAGACCCTACGGTCTAACTCGTCCATGCTGACCAGATATCCTAAATTAGTCTAGTCCCATTTACCAGCACTTGGCCCATATCCCTCTAAATCCTTCTTATTCATATACCCATCCAAATGCCTCTTGAATGTTGCAATTGTACCAGCCTCCACCACTTCCTCTGGCAGCTCATTCCATACATGTACCACCCTCTGCGTGAACAAGTTGCCCCTTAGGTCTCTTTTTCCCCTCTCACCCTAAACCTATGCCCTCTAGTTCTGGACTCCCCAACCCCAGGGAAAAAGGTTTGTCTATTTATCCTATCCATGCCTGTCATGATTTTGTAAACCTCTATAAGGTCACCCCTCAGCCTCCGACGCTCCAGGGAAAACAGCCCCAGCCTGTTCAGCCTCTCCCTGTAGCTCAAATCCTCCAACCCTGGCAACATCCTTGTAAATCTTTTTAGAACCCTTTCAAGTTTCACAACATTCTTCCAATGGGAGGGAGACCAGAACTGAATGTAATACTCCAAAAGTCTTGCACCAATGTCCTGCAGAGCTGCAACTAGATAATCACTTCCCCTACATTGCAATGATAGAAATTCTCTCCGTAAGCATTTTTAGATTTCTCCAAGTTCTCTTTTATGTACTAATCATCCTCCATCTCCTTTTGAATAAATGTCTCTGCACATTTCCTTCGAATATTTAATTTTGTTAAAGGTATCGTACAAATGTAAGTTTTTTTTAATCACTCTTTCCTCTCATTTCTGCTGCTATCTCTCTTTGTGATGTTCATTGCACCCTGACAGAGCACACCCAATATCCATCAGAGTAGGCCTCATTAGATGGTAGCCACACCCACCCGCCCCCCTTGACAGTCAATGATGTAACGATCACTGAATTCCCTACTATCAACATCCTGGAGTTACCACAGACCAGAAACTGAGCTGGCCTCACCACAGAAACAGTGGCTACAAGAGCAGGTCAGAGGTTGGGAATACTGCAGTGCATAACACTCCTCCCAACTCCCCAAAGCCTGTCCACCATCTCCAAGGTACAAGTCAGGAGTGTGATGGAATACTCCCCACTTGCCTGGATGGGGGCAGCCCCAACAACACTCAAGAAGCTTGACACCATCCAGGACAAAGTAATCCCCGCTTGATTGGCACCACATCCACAAACATCCACTCCCTCCACCACCGACGCTCAGTAGCAGCAGATGCAGAAATTCACCAAAGATTCCAAGCCCACGACCACTTCCATCTTGAAGGATGAGGGCAGCAGATACATGTGAACACTACCCCCTGCAAGTTCCCCTCCAAGTCACTTGCACTCACACACACACTCTCTCGCACACACACACACACACACACACACACACACACACACACTCTTTATCTCACATGCCCGTGCCTGCACACACACACGCATATGAGCACACATACTCACATACACACTCACATACATGCCCTCACACTGACACACACGCTCACATACACACTCACACATATTTTCTCTCTCTCAAACACACATACAATACATACACATATACACACACACATGCATGCACACACACACAATCACACACACACTCTCTCTCACACACACACGCACACAGGCACTCACACACACTTTCTCTTACACACAGACATACAATACACACACATATACACTCGGAAACACACATACAGACAAACACATACATTCACTCTCACACACACACACACGCACACACACACATGATCATGGGTTTAACTCATGCCCTGGTTGGAGGTGGTGGAGGGCTGGCTGTAAAATACAGCATGTGGCCTGGCCCTGCCTTTGAGTCTAGCCCAGACCTGTTGCACCTTTTCTCAGTGACGGTGGTGTCATTGTGCAGAGCTCTGCAGATGCCCTCACGGGGCTCTTTAGTCCAACTGGTCACTCGTCTCCAGGAGAAAGCCCACAGAAGGCAGGTTTCAGGCAAAGGAGTTGCCTCTGTCCATTGGATCAACCCCTCCAGGCCATCGCCCCCATTTAAGCCTCACTCTCAGACCCTCAAACCTGAACCTTCACTGACACTCTCTAAAAGACAAAATCCCTCCTCATCTATCTTAAACGAGAGATCATTTATCTTAGAACATAGAACATAGAAAAGTACAGCACAGAATAGGCCTTTCGGCCCATGATGTTGTGCTGAGGATTATTCTTAATCTAAAATAAAATAACCTAACCTACGCACCCCTCTATTGTACATGTCCAGCAGTCGCTTAAATGTCCCTAATGACTCTGCTTCCATCACCACCACTGGCAACGTATTCCTTGCATTCACAACTCTCTGTGTAAAGAACCTTCCTCTAATGTCTCCTCTATACCTTCTTGATCACACCTTACAACGATGACCCCTCGTGCCAGTCCATCCTGCCCTGGGGAAAAGTCTCTGGCTATTGACTCTATCCATGCCTCTCATTACCCTGTACACCTCGATCAGGTCTCCTCTCTTCCTCCTTCTCTCCAGAGAGAAAAGTCCGAGCTCAGTCAACCTTTCTTCATAAGGCAAGCCCTCCAGTCCAGGCAGCATCCTGGTAAACCTTCTTTGCACCCTCTCCAAAGCCTCTGTATCTTTCCCATAGTAGAGCGACCAAAACTGGACACAATATTCCAAGTGTGGTCTCACCAGGGACTTGTAAAGCTGCAGCAAAACCTTGTGGCTCTTAAACTCGATCCCCCTGTTAACGAAAGCCAAAACACCACATGCTTTCTTAACAACCCTATCCACTTGGGTTGCAACTTTGAGGAATCTATGTACTAGCACACCCAGATCCCTCTGTTCCTCCACACTGCCAAGATTCCTGTCTTTAATCCTATATTCAGCATTCGAGTTCGACCTTCCAAAATGCATCACTTCGTATTTATCCAGGTTGAACTCCATCTGCCATTTCTCAGCCCAGCTCTGCATCCTGTCTATGTCACACTGCAGCCTGCAATAGCCCTCGATACTATCGACGACACCTCCAACCTTTCTGTCATCGGCAAATTTACTAACCCGCCCCTCAACCTCCTCATCCAAGTCATTTATAAAAACTGCAAAGAGCAGAGGCCCAAGAACAGAGCCCTGTGGGACCCCACTCAACACTGACCTCCAGGCAGAATACTTTCCATCTACAACCACTCTCTGCCTTCTGTCAGACAACCTATTCTGAATCCAGATAGCCAAATCTCCCTGTATCCCATACTTCCTGACTTTATGAATGAGCCTACCGTGGGGAACCTTATCAAATGCCTTGCTGAAGTCCACATACACCACATCCACTGCTCGACCTTCGTCGACCTGTCTTGTCACCTCCTCAGAGAACTAATTTTCATTTTTTTTTGTCAGGGTTGGAAGACTTGAGCTCGCGGGAGCGACTGGGGCTGCTTTCTCTGGAGCATCAGAGGCTGGGCGATGACCTCTTGAGTCTGTGCCCATTCATTCTCGATATCCCCTTGAACGGAATCATCTCCTCAGCACCTAGCTGTTCAAATCCCCTCAGAATGGTGTTTCGATGAGTTCACCTCTCGTTTTTCTACGTTCCAATAAGTATCGGCCCAACCTGCCAAGGTCTCCAATCAGGAACCAATCAAGTGAACCTTCTTCAATGTGAACGTTTACTTTCTAAGGTAAAGAGATCGAATCTGTGTGTAATTGTAGCAATGCTTCCTCAGAGTGTAATAAAGGATGTATTCCCTTCACCTTCCTAGTTACCAACCGTTCCTGTCCCTACATTCACAAGGCAAACAGGTACATTTTTGATGACAAGTCAGCCACTGAATGAATGTTTGATTCTGGGGCAGAGCTCTGCTTTGGCTGGAGTGTGTGGAGGTGGTTGAATGATGGGATCAAACTCGATCTCAATCTTCAGCGCGAACAAAGGCGGATGGACCCACTTGCTTTCACCGGACGGTCATGTCTGGGTTCAGCTCAGCCAGGTGTCCGACAACAGCAACGATCTGCGCTCACATGTCAGTGAAACGCTCCAAAGCAGTTCGTAAAGCAGAGGTTGACATTGTAAAGCAGCCAGTGGGCAGGTGGAGGAAGTGAGGATGTAGAGTTGTAGAGACAACAGAAGGATTTATAATGAGGACTATGGTAGAATTACGCCAGTGTTATGAGGCTGTAATTATTTAGAGAGGAAGTGGTGGAGGCTGGTATGATTGCAACATTTAAGAGGCATCTGGATGGGTATATGAATGGGAAGGGTTTGGAGGGATATGGGCCAAGTGCTGGCAGGTGGGACTAGATTAGGTTGGGATATCTGGTCAGCGTGGACAGGTTGGACCGAAGGGTCTGTTTCCGTGCTGTACATCTCTATGACTTGAATTGCACTGTGCATTGTGTAAGCCTGACACTGAGTTAGAGCCCATCAAAACTACCTTGCATAATCGTTTGTTACAAAAACTCAGGGAAGGGCCAATATCCACATCAGGTTATTTGGGATGGGTAGGGTGTCTCAAAAATGTGAACAATAGGTGGGACTAGCTGTCTCACACTGCTACTGGGCAGTAAACTGGTATTAGAACATAGAACACAGAACAATACAGCACAGAACAGGCCCTTCGGCCCTCGATGTTGCAACGACCTGTGAACTAATCTAAGCCCATCCCCCTACACTATCACATCATCATCCATGTACTTATCCAAGTTTTGTTTAAATCTCCCTAATGTGGCTGAGGTGACTACATTGGCAAGGAGGGCATTCCATGCCCTTACCACTCTCTGAGTAAAGAACCTGCCTCTGACATCTGTCTTAAATCTATCACCCCTCAATTCTCCATGAACGGTGTGCTGCTGTCAAACCAGAAGATATTCTGTGAGCTGGGCAAATGAGGAAGGTGGTACCTGAGTCTCAGTGCCAGAGTGACGCAAGCTGTGTAAGAGCAAGACCCCATCAAGGGACATGACTCATTGACCTGTCATACTCAGGTCCACCAGACTCAGCCAGCTGGTGTTTGGACACCTCGGGAAAGGTGTATTCACCTTCAGATGTGATTCTGTTAATGGAAATCATTGAATCAATAATCCAAGCTGGGATAAGAGTTAAACCTGAGACCAATTTAAGATCATCACCAGACTCATGATGCAATTGTGAAGTCCTGAAGCTACACATGCACACACACAGACACACAGACACACACACAAACACACACGCACAAACACAGACACACAGACACACACACAAACACACACGCACACACACAGACACACACACAAACACACACGCACACACACAGACACACAGACACACACACAAACACACATGCACGCACACAGACACACAGACACACACACGCACACACAGACACACACACAGACACACACACACACACACAGACACACACACGCACACACGGACACACAGACACACACACACACAAACACACACGCAGACACACACACACAGACATACTGACACACAGACACACACACACGCACACACACACAGAGACAGAGACACAGACACACACACACAGACACACACACGCACACACACAGACACACACACACACACACAAACACACACGCAGACACACACACACACACACACGCAGACACACACACACAGACACGCTGACACACAGACACACACACTCAAACACACACACGCAGACACACACGCACAGACACACACACAGACACAGACACACACACACAGATACACACAGCCACACACACACATAGATGCATACACAGACACACACAGATACACAGACACACACAGGCACAAGCAGACACACACAGACACACTGACATACACACACAGACACACTGACATACACACACAGACACACACACACGCAGACTCACACAGACACACACACATACACACGCACGCACAGACACACACAGATGCACAGATGCAGACACACACGCAGACACACACACAGACACACACAAGCATGCTCACACACACATGCACAGATACAGATGCACACACAAACAGACACACACACAAAAGCACATATACACACACACGCACACACACACAGACGCACACACGCACACAGGCACACACACGTACACACACATGCACAAACACACAGGCACACACACACACGCACACGCACACACATACGCACACCCATACACACACATGCGCAAATATACACATACACACAGACACACACACATACACACACAGACATACACACATGTACACACGCATACACACACAAACTGACATACACACTGACACACAAACACACACATACACACACGTAGACAAACACAGACAAACATACACAAACACACGCACTCACAAACACGTTCACACAAATACACACACAGACACACACACACAGACACACATAGACACACACACCGGCACTCACACACACACAAACACACACATGTGCACACACATAGACACAGGCACACACGCATGCACACACATAGACACAGACACACACAAATACACACATATAGGCGCACATGCACACACACAGACACACACGCACATACAGATACACACACATACACACCCACATACACACATACATACACAGACACACACATACACACACAGACACACACACACATACACGCACATACACACACACATACACACACACGCACACACATGCACACACATGCAGACACACATGCACACACACACGCACACACATACATGCACACGCACACACATGTGCACACACACAGACACACACACACGCACACACACATACACATACAGACACACACACACGTACACACACACGCACACACATACACACGCATGCGCACACACAGACACACATACACATACACACGCATGCGCACATACAGACACACACACACGCACACACATGCACACACATGCAGACACACATGGACACACACACGCACACACATACATGCACACGCACACACACGTGCACACACAGACAGACACACACACACATACACACGCAGACACACGTACACACAGGCACGCACACACGCACGGACACACGTAAACACATACACATGCACAAGCACACAGACACACACACGCACGCCCACGTACACACACACGTATATATACACACACACACACACACACACACACACAGATACAAATGCACACCCACACGCACACAGGCACACACGCATAAAAACACACATGCACACACAAACACACACACGCACCCAAACACATACAAACACAGACACGCCGACGCACACAAACACACATATGCACATATACACACACAACCAATCACACATGCACACTCAAACATGTGCACGCGCACGCACACACACACACGCACACACAGTCAAACATGCACACACACACAAACACACACACCCACACACATGCACACACGCGTGCACACACACACCGACACACACACAGACACACAGAGACACAAACACATTTACATGTGCACATGCACACAGGCACACACACACACACTGACACACATGCACAAACACACTTACACGCACACACATGTGCACACACACAGACACACATACTTACACACACGCGCGCACACACACACAAACACACACCCACTGACACACACATACACACAAACACACTTACACACACATATACGCATGCACACACACAGACACGCACGTCAAAGACCCTTCGGTCCAACCTGTCCATGCCGACCAGATATCCCAACCCAATCTAGTCCCACCTGCCAGCACCCGGCCCATATCCCTCCAAACCCTTCCTATTCATATACCCATCCAAATGTCTCTTAAATGTCGTAATTGTATCAGCCTCCACCACATCCTCTGGCAGCTCATTCCATACACGTACCACCCTCTGTGTGAAACAGTTGCCCCTTAGGTCTCTTTTATATCTTTCCCCTCTCACCCTAAACCTATCCCCTCTAGTTCTGGATTCCCTGACCCCAGGGAAAAGACTTTGTCTATTTATCCTATCCATGTCCCTCATGATTTTATAAACCTCTATAACGTCACCCCTCAGCCTCCGACACTCCAGGGAAAACAGCCCCAGCCTGTTCAGCCTCTCCCCATAGCTCAAATCCTCCAACCCTGGCAACACCCTTGGAAATCTTTTCTGAACCCTTTCAAGTTCCACAACATCCTTCCGATAGGAAGGAGACCAGAATTGCACGCAATATTCCAACAGTGGCCTAACCAATATCCTGTACAGCTGCTGTACTCATACTCTGACCAATAAAGGAAAGCATACCAAACGCCTTCTTTGTGACTCTATCTACCTGTGACTCCACTCTCAAGGCGAGTTAAAAACAAAACAGAAAGGTCACGATGAGTTGGGGGTGGGAAAGCTGTTCAGTTGTGAATGCAACAACCCGTCTGGATATAGGGAGAGACAGGAACTAAAACCCATCTGGGTCACTAGTGTCCTTTAGGGAAGGAAACTGCCATCCTGGCCTGGTCCGGTCTATATGTGACTCCAGACCCCCAGCTATGGCGGTTGATTCTTGACTTCCCTCTGGGCAAAAAAAATGCTGGCCTAGCCAGTGCCACACACATCCCGTCAATGAATTTCAAAAAGTGTGTTCTTAAAGATGTGGTGGATCAGTGGTCAGCGTTGCTACCTCACCGGACCTGGGACATGGGCCCGATTCTCACCTCGGGTGACCGTCTGGGTGGAGTTTGCACATTCTCCCTGTGCCTGCGTAGGGTTCCTCTGGTTTATTCCCACAGGTGCATGGATTGGCCATTCCAAATTACCCATAGTGTCCAGGAGATGTGCAGGTTAGGTGGGTTAGCCATGGGAAATGCAGGGTTACGGGGATAGGGTGTGGTGTTCTTTGGAGGGTCGGTACGGGCCGAATGGCCTGCTCCCATACTGCGGGGATTTTATGAAGGGGGTTGTTTTCCTTCTAGCGCTGTTGACCTCGATGTGACCGTTCAGGCTGAGGGACAGCTCAGTGCTGTGGAGAAATTGGTATCTCTCGCGGATCAGAGACAGAAAGAGAGAGAGAGAGAGAGGCAAACGCAACAGTGACGGCGTGTAGAGAAGGAACATCTGTCTTTATAAGCCTATCAATAAACAGGGAGACCAGCAGATAGATACTGAGATGGAAACCTTCTACTGGGTAAGTCAATATTCTCTCATCATCAAGTGATGCGGCTGAATGTTCAGAACTGATAAATATTGCACCAACTGCTCTTGTTTTCCTTCCTTAGTGCAGTTTTTCAAAGCAAGCGCCTGAAACCCGGGAGCTCAGCTCCAAATGCACGAAGCGCAGAGAATTTTAATGAAATGGAAAGCCAGATTTATTCTGACACGTTCTTCATTGCACCGGCACAGGAGATGCACACATAAGATTGGCAGCTGCGCCTTCCATTTTAAAATCATTTCATCCTTGCTGAATTCCTGATCTCCTTCAGTGTTGATTCGGTTTGATCCTCCAATCACTGCCATGTTGCGTTCAGCACCAGTCTCCAACGCAACCCTCTCTGTGCTCAATGCAATGAAGATAATTGCGTAGAAGGTGAATTTGTCACTTAGTTGCTGGACATGTCCTGACAGAGTCAAACTGATTCGACTCCCAGAATCATGGTCGCTTGATTTGCAGCCCTGGTTGATGTCCATGTTTTAATGAGAAACGTCTTACCTCCTTCCCTATGAGGTGGGTCAGTTCAAAGGTCACAATATCAGATCACAGTACTTGCTAAGTTCTGGTATGCAGACTATATCCCCTTTCTGCTCAGTAAGAAAAGCAGGAAATGATGGAGAAACTCCAACAGCGTCCGTGGAGAGAGAGAAAATCAGAATTAACATTTTGTGTCAGTTATTTAGGTCAGCTCAGTGGTTAGCGCTGCTGCCTCACAGCACCAGGGACGCGGGTTCGATTCCAATCTCGGGACTGTCTGTGTGGAGTCTGCACATTCTCCCTGTGTCTGTGTGGGTTTCCTCTGGTGCTCCGATTTCCTCCCACTGTCCAAAGATGTGCAGGTTTGGGTGGATTGGCTATGGGAAATTACCCATAGTGTCCAGGGATGTGCAGGTTAGGGTGGATTGGCCATGGGAAATTACCCACAATGTTCAGGGATGTGCATGTTGGGTGGATTAGCTAAGGGCTACACAGGTTTATAGGGATGGATCTGGGTAGGTTGCTTTTTGGACAGGCAGTGTGGTCTTGATGGGCTGAATGGCCTGCTTCCACACTGGAAGGATTCTATGAACTTTCTTAGGCAAATTATTGGAATATCGGGGTCTAATGCAGAGGGAGTTGTTGGGATATTCAGTTGTAGATAGAATTTTCATTACTTTAATAGAGCAAGGAGGAACAGGACATAATTCATAGTGAAAGAAAGTCCATATTTATGGAGTGATCAGAGAATTGGAGAGATTGAACTGTATGGACACTTTCTGGATTAAAAATCAAAGATTTAAATGGAACCTATGCAAATTCATGGAAATAGACAACAGTTTAATGTGATCCAAGATCCACCGGCTAATAACAAAAAATTGAATAGCTTTGGGAAAATAGCCAAGCAAAGCTTTTGGGGAGATAAAAGGTGAGGATTGTTGCCTTTAGTTGGTGAAAAATCTAGCTTTGGAAGTAACTATGAGTGTCCCAGTTCGGATGGCTGTCTGGCAATGTTTTTGGTGCTTGATTTTGTTTTTCATGAAACTAGGAGATCAAAGAAGAAGGAAGAGATCTCCAATGCAGCATTATGGTTACAAGTCTGTCTCTGTCTCTTGGTTAAAGTCATCGAGTCACAGAGATGTACAGCAGGGAAACAGACCCTTCGGTCTAACTCATCCATGCTGACCAGATATCCCAACCCAATCTAGCCCCACCTGCCAGCACCCGGCCCATATCCCTCTAAACCCTTCCTATTCATATACCCATCCAGATGCCTTTTAAATGTTGCAATTGTACCAGCCCCCACCACTTCCTCTGGCAGCTCATTCCATACACGTACCGCCCTCTGCGTGAAAAAGTTGCCCCTGAGGTCCCTTTTAAATTTTTTTCCCTCTCACCCTAAATCTATGCCCTCTAGTTCTGGACTCCCTGACCCCAGGGAAAAGACTTTGTCTATTTATCCTATCCATGCCCCTCATAATTTTGTAAACCTCTATAAGGTCACCCCTCAGCCCCCGACGCTCCAGGGAAACAGCCCCAGCCTGTTCAGCCTCTCCCTGTAGCTCAAACCCTCCAACCCAGGCAACATGTTTGTAAATCTTTTCTGAACCCTTTCAAGTTTCACAACATCTTTCCGATAGGAAGGAGACCAGAATTGCACACAATATTCCAACAGTGGCCTAACCAATGTCCTGTACAGCTGCAACATGACCTCCCAACTCCTGTACTCAATACTCTGACCAATAAAGGAAAGCATACCAAACACCGCCTTCACTATCCTATCTACCTGCAACTCCACTTTCAAGGAGCTATGAACCTGCACTTCAAGGTCTCTTTGTTCAACAACACTCCCTAGGACCTTACCATTAAGTGTATAAGTCCTGCTCTGTTTTATTTTTCCCAAAATGCAGCACCTTGCATTTATCTGAATTAACCTCCATCTGCCACTTCTCAGCCCATTGGCCCATCTGATCAAGATCCTGTTGTAATCTGAGGTAACCCTCTTCGCTGTCCACTAAACCTCCAATTTTGGTGTCGTCTGCAAACTTACTAACTGTACCTCTTTTGCTCGCATCCAAATCATTTATGTAAATGACAAAAAATAGTGAACCCAGCACAATCCTTGTGGCACTCCACTGGTCACAGGCCTCCAGTCTGAAAAACAACCCTCCACCCCCACCCTCTGTCTTCTACCTTTGAGCCAGTTCTGTATCCAAATGTTCTCCCTGTATTCCATGAGATCTAACCTTGCTAATCAGTCTCTTTGTTACTTCTTCAAAAAACTCAATCAAGTTTGTGAGACATGATTTCCCACACACAAAGCCATGTTGACTATCCATAATCAGTCCTTGCCTTTCCAAATACATGTACATCCTGTCCCTCAGGATTCCCTCTATCTGTCAAGGCACCTCTTAAAAGTTGCTATTGTACCCACTTCCACCCCCTCCTCTTGCAGCACGTTCCAAGTACTTACCACCCTCAATGTAAAAAAACCTGCCTCACACAGCTCTTTTAAACATTCCCTCTTTTACCTTAAACCTGACCTTTGAAAGACTCCTGCATATCAGGTGTGGATTTACCCTCAAGCTGCCACAGCCAATCTAATCTTTGCAGTCCCTGCCCAATGCTGCTTAATTAGCCTTCCCCCAGTTTAGCACTTGTACAATCTTAAAGCTCACAGAATTATGATCACTGTTCCCAAGATGCTCCCTCACTGAGACTTCGATCACATGGTTAGGCTCATCCCCCAGTACAAAGTCTAGTATTGCCTCTGGTATGGACTATCTACATATTGTTTCAAGAAACCTTTCTGTGTGCACCTAACAAATTCTGATGAAGGGCCTTTGCCCGAAATGTCAATTTTCCTGCTCCTCGGATGCTGCCTGACCTGCTGTGCTTTTCCAGCACCACTCTAATCTAGACTCTGGTTTCCAGCACCTGCAGTCCTTGTTTTAACCTCACAAATTCTGTCCCATCTAAGCCCCTGGATGTAAGGGAGACCCAGTCAATATTGAGGAAATTAAAATCTCCTATTATAATAACCCAGTTTTGTTTTACATCTTTCCACGATCTGCTTATATACCTGTTCCTTCACCTCCTGCTGGTTATTGGGAGGCTTATACTGTAACCCCAGGTTATTCATAAACCCTGCCCAAGATGGATGACCCCTCCAGGATGTCCCCTGTCAGTGCAGGTGTGTCATTCTCCTTAATCAGTAATGCAATTCCTCCCCCCCCCGTCCTTTACACCCCACTCTACCGCACCTGAAACATCTAAACCCTGGAACGTTGAGCTGCCAGCTCTGAACGTCTCTCACCCAAGTTTCTGTAATGGCTAAAACATCCATAGTTCCACGTGTTAATCCAGACTCTGAGCTCATCTGCCTTACCTGGTATAAAGTTGAAAATCACACAACACCAGATTATAATCCAACAGATTTCTTTGGGAGTACCAGCCTTCAGAGTGCTGCTCCTTCATGGCTAGTTACCTGGTGAAGGAGCAGTGCTCTGACAGCTAGTACCCTCCAAATAACTCCGTTGGATTGTAACCTGGTGTTGTGTGATTTTTAACTTTGTCCCCCCAGTCCCGACACTGACACCTCCATATCATGCTTATCTGATATACACCTTGCCTTAAAGTAAATATATTTTCGACTGCTAGTCTAGCTATATTCATTAATCAGGCCCTGCCTGTTCTTCCCATTTGACTTACTTGACTTTACTTGTACCTTCTCCTCAATCACTCCACACGCTGTCCTGCTCTGGTACCTACCCCCTGCTGCCCTAGTTTAAACAGCCCCCACCCCCCTCCCCGCCGTGTGGCACCAGCAAACCTCCCTGCCAGGATACTGGTGCCCCTTCGGTTTATGGGTAACCTATACAGCTCCCTCCTGCCCTGGAAGAGATCCCAATAATCTAGGCATCTGGAGCCCTCCCTCCTACACCAGCTCTTTCACCACATATTCAATTGTATGATCTTCCTATTTCTGGTCTCAACAGAACGTGGCAAGGGAAGTAATCCTGAGATTACAACCCGAGAGATCCTGCTTTTCAAATTCCTATGGAGCTCCCTAAATTCCCTTTGCAAGACCTCATCTCTCTTCCTGCTGAAGTCACTCGCATCAAAATGGACCACTCCCCTTTCAGAATGTCCAACAGACATCCTTGACCAAGGACGTTGCCAGGTTTGGAGGGTTTGAGCTACAGGGAGAGGCTGAACAGGCTGGGGCTGTTTTCCCTCGAGGGTCGGAGGCTGAGGAGTGACTTGAGGGGTTTATAATATCATGAGGGGCATGGATTGGATAAATAGGCAAAGTCTTTTCCCTGGGGTGGGGGAGTCCAGAACTAGAGGGCATAGGTTTAGGGTGAGAGGGGAAAGATATAAAAGAGACCTAAGGGGCAACTTTTTCACGCAGAGGGTGGTACGTGTATGGAATGAGCTGCCAGAGAAAGTGGTGGAGGCTGGTACAATTTCAACATTTAAAAGGCATTTGGATGGGTATATGAATAGGAAGGGTTTGGAGGGATATGGGCCGGGTGCTGGCAGGTGGGACTAGATTGGGTTGGGATATCTGGTCCGCATGGACGGGTTGGACCGAAGGGCTTGTTTCGTGCTGTACATCTCTATGACTCTATGACATTAAAAAATTTCTAGATGGAAAACAGCATGGAGGTTTTACAACAGGAAGGTTTTCTACTTCGGCAGAAAAAAAGGTGCATCCTTCTTTGAAGTTGGCATCGCAGATAAACAGGGCACTGAAGAAGGCATTGAACACACCTGCCTTCGTTGCCCAGACCATTGAGAACCGGAGTTGGGATGTCATGTTGAGGTTATACAGGATGTTGGTGAGGCCACTTTTGAAATACCGTGTCCAGTTCTGGTCGCCCTGTCATAGGAAGGATATTATTAAACTGAAAAGGGCGCAGAAAAGATTTAGCAAGATGTTACCGAGACTGGAGGGTTTGAGTGAGGCTGGATAGGTTGACACCTTTTGCACTGGAGTGTAGTACGTTGAGGGGTGACTTTATAGACATTTATTAAATCTTGAGGGGCATGGATAAGCTGAATAGAAAGGGTCTTTTCCGTAGGGTAGGGAGTTCTAAATCAGAGGGCATGTTTTTAAGTTGAAAGGAGGCAGACTTAAAAGGGACCTGAGGGGCAACCTTCCCTCACAGAGAGTGGCTCATATGTGGAAGTGATAGGTGCAGGTAGAGTTACAACATTCAAAATACATTTGGATAAGTATAGGAAAGGTTTCGAGGGATATGAACCAAACACAGGCGAATGGGGCCTGGTCATCATGGATGCGTTGGGCTGAAGCTGTTGCAGCTGTACAGGACTTTGGTTAGGCCACAGTTGGAGTACTGTGTGCAGTTCTGGTCGCTTCACTTTAGGAAAGATGTGGAAGCTTTGGAGAGGGTGCAGAGAAGATTTACCAGGATGTTGCCTAATGGAGAATAGGTCGTACGAGGATAGGTTGAGAGTTCTCGGCCTTTTCTCGTTGGAACGGCGAAGGATGAGGGGTGACTTGATAGAGGTTTATAAGATGATCAGAGGAATAGATAGAGTAGACAGTCAGAGACTTTTTCCCCGGGTACAACAGAGTGTTACAAGGGGACATAAATTTAAGGTGAAGGGTGGAAGGTATAGGGGAGATGTCAGGGGTGGGTTCTTTACCCAGAGAGTGGTGGGGGCATGGAATGCGCTGCCCGTGGGAGTGGTAGAGTCAGAATCATTGGCGACCTTTAAGCGGCATTTGGATAGGTACATGGATGGGTGCTTAATCTAGGATAGAAGTTCGGCACAACATCGTGGGCCGAAGGGCCTGTTCTGTGCTGTATTGTTCTATGTTCTATGTTCTATGTTCTATATGAAGGGTCTGTTTCTCTGCTAAATTACTCTATAACTCTATAAAACGGTGAAATACTGGCAAGTGTTGAACTTCAAGCGCACTCGGGCATCCTTGCTCATCACACACTGAAAGTTAACATGTCGGTAAAGCAAGCAATGAGGAAAGGAACTGAACACAAAACATGCTGGAGATCACAGCAAGTCACGCAGCATCCATGGAGAGAGAGAAAGCTAACGTTCCCAGTCTAGATGACCTTTCATCAGAGCTGAGGCAGTGTTTATCTTTATTGATTCATTTTGTGGGATGTGGGCATCGCTGGCTGGGCCCATCATTTATTGCCCGTCCCTAGTTGCCCCCTTGAGAAGGTGGGGGTGAGCTGCTTTCTTGAACCGCTGCAGTCCTCCTGCTGTGGGTTGACCCTCAATGCCCTGAGGGAGGGAATTCCAGGATTTTGACCCAGTCACACTGAAGGAACAGCGATATATTTCTAAGTCAGGATGGGGAGGGGCTTGGAGGGGAACTAACAGGGGGTGGTGTTCCCATGTATCTGCTGCCCTTGTCCTTCCAGATGGAAGTGGTTGTGGGTTTAGAAGGTGCTGTCTCAGGGTCTTTGGTAAATTCCTACAGTGCATCTTGTAGCTAGCACACCCTGCTGTTACTGAGCGTTGGTGGTGGAGGGAGTGGATGGTTGTGGATGTGGTGCCTTGGGGGGTGGGGGAGCGGGCGGCTGCTTTGTCCTGGATGGTGTCAAGCTTCTTGAGTGTTGTTGGAGCTGTACCCATCCAGGCAAGTGGGGAGTATTCCATCACACTCCTGACTTGTACCTTAGAGATGGTGGACAGACTTTGGGGAGTCAGGAGGGGGGAGTTACTCGCTGTGGGATTCCCAGCCTCTGACCTGCTCTTGTAGCCACATTCCTAGCTCCTGACCATCGTGGTTCAGCAAGCTCATTCTTGGGAGGGCAGGATTGTCTTAGGAGGGACGATTCAACAGACTGGGTTTATATTCTCGAGAGTGGAGAAGACTGAGAGGTGATCTCGTTCAAACATTCAAATCCTGACCAAACAGATGCAGCAAATGTGTTCCCCCTGTCTGGAGGAGTTAGGATCACTTCTGCAATCAGACCATTTCAGACTGAGATTCAGACTGATTTGAGGGATTCAATAATGAGAGGTCACGCGTTCAAGGTGAGAGGTGAAAAGTTCAGGGGGGATACACGCGGCAAGTACTTTATACTGAGGGCGATAAGTGCCTGGAACGCGTTGCCAGCAGAGGTGGTAGAGGCAAGCACGGTATATTCATTTCAGATGTGTCTGGACAGATGCAGGAGTAGGTGGGGAACAGGGGGATACAGAGGCTTAGGAATTGGACAATAGTTTTAGACAGTGGATTTGGATCGGTTCAGGCTTGGAGGGCCGAAGGGCCTGTTCCTGGGCTGTAAATTTTCTTTGTTCTTTGTTCTTTGAGATGAAGAGGAATTTCTTGAGTCAGCTTCTCTGAATCTTTGGAATCCCCTACTGGTGGTTCAGTCATTGGACATGATCCGGACTGAGACTTTTTGGTTGCTATAGATTAAGGACATTGAGGGATGCAGGGACAGTGAGAGTAACTAATGTTGATGGAGAAGATCAGACACAATCCCACTGAATGACAAACGCAGATCAAAGGGTTTGCTTCTGTTCCCTCTTCCTCATGCTCTCCTGTCCTCGATAGTACTGCTCCATCACTGTTATGTGAAGGAGATATGATAAAGTAAGGGCACATAGCCGCAGGTAATACGGTGGCTCAGTGGTTAGTGTTGCTGCCTGATGGTGTGAGGGACCTGGGTTCAATTCCAGCCTCCCATTTGCAGCTGTATAAGTTTCTACATGATCCTCTACTTAACCTCAAGTGAATATAATCCAAATCAAAACAGTGTCTGACTGGGAGAAGATCACACAGATTTTAAAATGAGCATAAAAAGACTGAAAATGTAATGAATTAAGATCTGATAAAAAGCTGGCTGGAAATGAAAAGAAACACAGACAGCGAGTATTTCCATATGTGTGTAGAAAAGAAACTATTTGCAAATATAACCATTGGTCTTCTAGAATTGAATCTGAGGAATTAATAGTGCAAAACAGAAGATGGCAGAAGCTTTGAGCAAGTATTTTGTGTCAGTCTCTTCACTGTAGAAGACTTTGAAAACGTTCCAAATTCAAGTGATGATAAAGAGGGCAGAACTGAAAAACACTCAGCCTGACGAGGGGGGGAAGCTGCAGAAGAATTCGTTTGACTGAGAATCTCCAGTACCTAGTGACCTGGATCCTAAAGTCTTAAAGGAGGTTAAATTCAACTTGGTGAAAGTGAGGACTGCAGATGCTGGAGATCAGAGTCGAGAGTGTGGTGCTGGAAAAGCACAGCAGGTCAGGCAGCGTCTGAGGAACAGGAGAGTTGACGTTTCGGGCAAAAGCCCTTCTTAAAGGAGTTGTCAGCGTTGATTATAAACTTCCACAACTCCATTGACTCTGGAAGGATTTCGACAGACTGAAAAGTGCCAAGTGTAACACACTTATTCAAGGAAGGACAAGGGCTACTTACCCTACAAGCTGTAAGAGGGAAAATGTTGGAATGTATTATTAAGGAGGTTATAAGCAGATACTTGGAAAATCCCAATGGGATCAGACAGAGTCTAGGTTTTATGAAAGGGAAGTCATGTTCAACTAGTTTTTTTTAGAATACTTTTGAAGAAGTGAAAGCAAAAAGAATAAAGGGGAATGGTGGTACCCAGAAGTGGTGAATTGGGTGTCACAGTGTCTCAGTGGTTCGCACTGCTGCCTCACAGTGCCAGGGACCCGGGTTCCATTCCAGCCTAGGGTGACCATGTGGAGTTTGCACATTCTCCCCGTGTCTGCATGGGCTACCCCACCACAACCCAAAGATGTGCAGGTTAGGTGGATGGACCGCGCTAAATTGCGGGGGTCGATGAAATGTGGCGCTGGATAAAGCACAACTGGTCAGGTAGTATCTGAGGAACAGGAGAGTCAATGTTTCGGGTATACACCCCTCATCAGGACTGGGGGGGGGGGGGGGCGGGGGGAAGGGAGTTGAGAGATAAGTAAGGGTAGGCAGGGCAAAGGGGAAAGGTAGGTGGGATGGCGATAGGTGATTGCGATCCGTCAGTGAGGAGAGTGGAGCGGATTGGTGGGAAGGAAGATAGAAGGACGATCTAAGTCAGAGAGTGGATCTGGATGGAGTGGGGGGGGGGGGGAGATTTGGAACTGGTGAATTGCCCTTAGTGTTCAGGGCTTGTGCAGACTAGATGGATTAGCCATGGGAAATGTAGGGTTCCCGGGACAGAGTAGGAGGCTGTGCCTGGATTGGATGCTTGTTGGAGGGCTGGTGTGGACTCAATGGGTTAAACGAACTGCTTCTGTTCTGTAGGGATTTTATGAAAAGGCATTTAAGAGGTTCCACATCAGAGGTTTACGACATGGAATGAGAGCTCACTGGTTGGTGTCGGGTGAAATAGATCAGACCGGATCGAGTCTTGGGGAAATTCCAATGTCCTATAAATGGCTGCTCATTCTTGTGGTTCTTGTGGTTCAGTCCAGATGAATCCCAGGTGAAAATCCCCAGCAACAAATCCCCCTTCGGCATTACCCAAGCTCTGTACCACCAAGTGAAGAAAAAAAAATCAAATGACCAAGGGGAAGGAAAATTCAAATCAATAAAAAAAAACAATGTGAGGACGAAATGTGGGAAGAGATTTCAGGGTAAGGCAGTGAGGGTGAAACGTTGGAATCAATTGGACACCAACAGATTAACTCGAGGAGAGAAACAGTGAGTGTTGTAGGCATTTAGCAGGCTTGCCTTCATTGCTCAGACCACTGAGTATAGGAGTTGGGACGACATATTGAGGTTGTACAGGACATTGCTGAGGCCTCTCCTGGAGTACTGCATCCAGTGCTGGTCGCCCTGATACAAGGAGGATATGATTAAACTGGAGAGGGTTCAGAAAAGACCTACCTGGAAGTTGCCTGGAATGGAGGGTTTGAGTTAACAGGAGAGACTGGATAGCGTGGGACGTTTCTCACTGGAACGTAGGAGACCTTACAGGCGTTTACAAAATCAGGTGGGGCATCAAGAAGGTGAATAGGTCTTCTTCCTAGCGTGAGGGAGTCCGAAACGAGAGGGCGTGGGTTAAGTTGAGAGGGGAAAGATTTACAAGGGAACCCGGGGGCCAACTGTTTCACACGGAAGGTAGTTTGTGCGTAGAATGAGCTGCCAGAGGAAGTGGTGGATGATGGTACAATTGCACCATTGCAAGGACATTTGGATTGGTATGTGAGTAGGAAAGGTTTAGAGGGATATGGGCCAAACGCGGGCCAGTGGGACGAGTTTAGTTTGGGAAACCTGGCTGGCATGGACGAGTTGGACCGAAGGGCCTGTTTCTGTGCTGTTTGACTCTACGACTCTATTACTGATGTCTGCTAATTCATTTCGCGACAGGATCTATACAGTTAGTGATCGAGCTGCTGGAGGGGAAGGAGATTGGGCAGGAGATTATGTTTCTGGTGTAATTTCCAAGCTGATTACCGTCCGATTTGCTCAGTGGGCGGGAGGAGTGAAAGCTATCTGCATTGATCAGTTAAAGGTCCTGTTTTCTTTTTGCTTTTTGAAGAGAATCTTCACAGGCACCCACTAAAGTGTTTTGAGATTCGAGCAGCGTGATAACCAATCCGCTAAGGAATTGAATTGAATTGAATTTATTGTCCCGTGTACAGAGGCACAGTGAAAAGCTTTGTCTTGTGAGCAATACAGGCAGATCACAGAGTTAAGTAACATAGATAGTAAATAATAGGTAAACAGCGGCAAAAACAAAAACGCAGGTACAGGCGAATGTTAAGAGTTTGTGAGTCCATTCAGTATTCTAACAATAGTAGGGTAGAAACTGTTATGAAACCGGCTGGTGTGTGTGTTCAGGCTTCTGTACCTTCTCCCTGATGGTAGAGGTTGGAGAAAAACATTGCCAGGGTGAGATGGATCTTTGAGAACGCGATGATAGGGGCACGAATGAACAACCATATGATGGGGGAGGCGGGGTGTGTGTGGCTGTGTGTGTGGCTGTGTGTGTGTGTGTGTGTGTGTCTGTGTGTGTGTGTGCGTGTGTGTGTCTGTGTGTGTGTCTGTGTGTGTACGTGTCTGTGTGTGTGTGCCTGTGTGGGTGTGTGTGTGTGTGTCTGCGTCTGTGTGTGTCTGTGTGTGTATGTGTGTGTCTGTGTGCATGTGTGTGGGTCTGTGTGTGTGTGTGTCTGTGTGTGTGTGTGTGTGCATGTGTGTCTGTGTCTGTGTCTATATGTGTCTGTGTGTGTGTCTGTGTGTGTGTCTGTGTGTCTGTGTCTGTGTCTGTGTCTGTGTGTGTGTCTGTGTGTGTGTGTGTGTCTGTGTGTGTGCGTGTGTGTCTATGTGCATGTGTGTGTCAGTGTGTGAGTGTGTGTCTGTTTCTGTGTGTGCGTGCGTGTGTGTGTCTGTGTGTGTGTGTGTGTGCCTGTGTGTGTGTGTCTGTGCGTGTGTGTGTGTGCACGTGTGTCTGTGTCTGTGTGTGCGTGTATGTGTCTGTGTGTGTGTGTCTGTGTCTGTGTGTGTGTGTGTGTGTGTGTGTGCGCCTGTGTCTGTGTGTGTGTGTGTCTGTGTGTGTGTGTGCGTGTGTCTGTGTGTGTGTGTGTGTCTGTGTCTGTGTCTGTGTGTGTGTGTGTGTATGTGTGTGTGTGCGTGCGAGTGTGAGTGTGTCTGTGTGTGTGAGTGTGTGTGTGTGTGTGAGTGTGTGTGTGTGGTGGCGGGCAGAGATGGGGGGTAGGGGAGGTACTGTCAAACAGGAAAAGCTCAACAAGAGACGGCACGAGGTTTCAGAACATGGAACACATCGCCAGAGATCGGCTCTCGTGTGCAGCTGGAAAAGACAGAGGTGTGCAAAGATGGGACAATTGAATCCCATCTGGGACTGGATCAAACTGGGCTACTGTCCAAGAAGGTGAAGCAGCGAGTAGAAACCTGCATTTGTATAGCGGCTTTCACTACCATTGAGTGTTTCAAAGAGCTTTACAGCTTTGGAAGTGTGGTCAACCATTGTGATGTCATTCAATCTGTACACAGCAAGCTCCCACAAAAACACAACGTGTTCATCATCGTTATTTTGAGGGTGTGAAAAGAGGGATAAATTCTGGCCAAGATGTCTTGGATAAATGGCCTGTGCTGCTTTGAAACATAATTGATAAAGTCAATGGATCCCAACAGTATGGAAGCAGGCCGATCAGTGCAACAAATAAGTCACACCTGGACCCATCCTATCCCTGTCTTGTCCCATGGCCAATCCACCTCACCTGCGCACCCCTTTGATTGTGGGACGACACTCACACAGACGCAGGGAGAATGGGCAATCTCTACACAGACTCAGTCGCCAGACATTAGAATTGAACGCGGGTCCCTGACGCTGTGAGGCAGCAGTGCTAACCACTGAGCCACCGTGCCATTCCTGTCCCTGTCAGCGCAGGCAGTACCTCAGTATAACGGTCCATCTGATACCAAACCATTCCTGCACTACCGCTGTGGAGCATCAACCTCGGCTATTGGACTCAAATCCTGGATTGGGACTTGAACTCACAGCAACGAGCTTCAGGGGCGAGAATGCGATTGATCAAGTCACAGCAGACTTTTGTTACACACTGGTTAGATTCCTGGACTTGTACTTCAGGTGTGTGAGCTAACAATTTCAGCTCGGACCCTACTCAAAACTTGGGGAATTTAAATTCAATTTGTCAAGTCATAGGTTACTGTATAGAAAGAGACCGTTCGGTCCATCGCTTCTGCCCTAGCTCTCAGGAAGTGTAACTCACCTGGTCCCAACCCCATCCCATTCCTGCTATTGTTTCCCTCAATTAATGATCCCAGACCCTTTCCAAGGTGTCAGTTAGTCCTGCATTCACCACACGCCCAAGCACTCCATTCCAAATCTAAACCACTAACTGCGGTTAAATAAAGACTTCCCCTGACATCACCATTGTCAATCACCTGAAATCAGTGCCTTTCGGTTCTCAAACACCCACCAAAAGAATCCCTTCCTATTTAGAGTATAGGGGTTCAGAGGTCATGTTGCGACTGTACGGGACATTGTTTTGGCCACTTTTGGAATTCTGCGTTCAATTCTGGTCTCCCTCTTGTAGGAAGGATGTTGTGAAACTTGAAAGGGTTCAGAAAAGATTTACAAGGATGTTGCCAGGATTGGAGGATCTGAGCTACAGGGAGAGGCTGAACAGGCTGGGGCTGTTTTCCCTGGAGTGAGTTAGTGTGGTGCTGGAAAAGCACAGCAGTTCAGGCAGCATCCGTGGAGCAGAAAAATCGACGTTTCGGGCAAAAGCCCTTCATCAGGAATGGAGGCAGAGAGCCTGAAGGGTGGAGAGATAAATGAGAGGAGGGTGGGGGTGGGGAGAAAGTAGCAAAGAGTACAATAGGTGAGTGGGGGAGGGGATGGAGGTGATAGGTCAGGGAGGAGGGTGGAGTGGATAGGTGGGAAAGAAGATAGGCAGGTAGGACAAGTCATGGGGACAGTGCTGAGCTGGAAGTTTGGAACTGGGGTGAGGTGGGGGAAGGGGAAATGAGGAAACTGGTGAAGTCCACATTGATGCCCTGGGGTTGAAGTGTTCCGAGGAGGTAGACCAATATAATATGCTGGAGATCCAAGTTCAAATACTGCCAAGTTAAATAATGGAATTTGAATTCAAGAAAGGAAAATTAATCTGGAAAATTAAAAGTCTAATGATAAGAAATAGTGATTCAAAAGCCCATCTGGTTTACTGATTCCCTTGATTGAAGGCAATTTACCACTCTTCCCCAATCTAGCCTGAAGAAAAGGCAGCTCTAGTCATTATGCAGTATTAATATTCAAATAACGTCATCAGACTGCAGAAACAAGTTATTTCTTCTTAGATTCCCTACAGTGTGGAAACAGGCCCTTCGGCCCAACCAGTCCACACCGACCCTCGGAAGAGTAACCCACCCAGACCCATTTCCTTCAGACTAATGCACCTAACACTACGGGCAATTTAGCACGGCCAATCCACCGAACCTGCACATCTTTGGAGTGTGGGAGGAAACCCACACAGACACGGGGAGAACGTGCAAACTTCACACAGTCAGTCACCCGAGGCTGGAATCGAACCGGGGTCCCTGGTGCTGTGAGGCTGCAGTGTTAACCACTGAGCCACCGTGCTGCCCAATTCTCTTTTAATGTGCGAAGTTAGTTAACCATGATATCCATCTGTGTCCTTCTCTGAAGACATGCTTGATTTTGGCTTCTCTCTGTTAATGTGATTAATTGATCTGCTTCTCAACAATCAATACTGCTGTCTCAGCTGTAACACACTGAGCCGATGGCGATCGACTGGAGGGCTTCCAAGTGTGCACACTTTTTCCAATTTTAATTTCTGCCTCCCTGCTTTGTCTCGAATAAATCCACATCTTGTCTGTACCAAGAGAGGGGAAATTTGAGAAGTGTGGCAGCTCCATCAACACCTGAAAGGGCATGTTCATGTGTTGGGTGTTTGATCATCTCCGTGACATCTGGTTTAATCACTGGCTATTCCTGATCCATTCCCTGGAAGCCCTGTGGAAGGAATGATATGTGGGCTTCAGGAGTTGAGTTATGAGGAGAGATTATGCAAATTTGGTCTGTTTTCTCCATATTTTGAGAGGTGATCTTATTCAAGTCTTCAAGGTATTAAGGGTGACTCAGTGGTTAGCACTGCTCTCTCACAGCACCAGGGACCCAGGTTCAATTCCAGTCTTGGGTGACTGTGTGGAGTTTGCACATTTTCCCCGTGTCTGCGTGGGTTTCCTTCCATTGTCCAAAAATGCTCAGGCTAGGTGGATTGGCCGTGATAAATTAGCTGTAGTGTCCAGGGGTGTGCAGGTTAGGTGGATTGGCCGTGATAAATTAGCTGTAGTGTCCAGGGGTGTGCAGGCTAGGTGGATTGGCTGTGATAAATTAGCTGTAGTGTCCAGGGGTGTGCAGGTTAGGTGGATTGGCTGTGATAAATTAGCTGTAGTGTCCAGGGGTGTGCAGGTTAGGTGGATTGGCCGTGATAAATTAGCTGTAGTGTCCAGGGGTGTGCAGGCTAGGTGGATTGGCCGTGATAAATTAGCTGTAGTGTCCAGGGGTGTGCAGGTTAGGTGGATTGGCTGTGATAAATTAGCTGTAGTGTCCAGGGGTGTGCAGGCTAAGTGAATTGGCCGTGATAAATTAGCTGTAGTGTCCAGGGGTGTGCAGGTTAGGTGGATTGGCTGTGATAAATTAGCTGTAGTGTCCAGGGGTGTGCAGGTTAGGTGGATTGGCCGTGATAAATTAGCTGTAGTGTCCAGGGGTGTGCAGGCTAGGTGGATTGGCTGTGATAAATTAGCTGTAGTGTCCAGGGGTGTGCAGGTTAGGTGGATTGGCTGTGATAAATTAGCTGTAGTGTCCAGGGGTGTGCAGGTTAGGTGGATTGACCGTGATAAGTTACCTGTAGTAACCTGTGCAGGCTAGTTGGTACGTGAGTGTTTCCAGGGATGGGGAGTGGGTCGGGATGGGATTATCTTCACTGAGGACCTGAAAGGGCTGCTTCCATACTGTAGAGATTGTATGATACGAACAGAAAAAAAACAGTGTTGATAAAGATAAGTTATTTCCACTGTTTGGGGATTCTAGGACTAGAGGCAAACTCTGAGAAATAGGGTCAGAAGAGATGTTAAGAAACACTTCGACACACAAAGGGTGGGAGACGTTTGGAACTCTCTTCCCCAAATGGCGCTGGATCAGTTGATAATTTTAAATCTGAGATAGATGTGTAAGCGAAGATATTAACGGATCTGGACCAAAGGCAGGTATGTGCAGACCAGCCATGATCGCATTGAATGGTGGAACAGGCTCGAGGGGGCCGAATGGCCTGGCCCTGTTCCTATGTAAAGCTGATGGAATAAATCCACATCTTGTCTGTGCTGAGAAAGGGGATGCATTAATATCGAAGCAAACAGATTGTGAATGCTGGAGATGGGTAATAACAGCAGAAAGTGCTGAAGTCTGGGGTTCTATAGAAAGGGCTGGAGGGACGATCTTATGAGGAGAGGTTGGGTCTGAACTCACTGGAGTTTAGAAGAGGGAGAGGCGACCTTTTATTGAAATGTACAAGATTCTTAGGGGACGTGACAGGGTGGATGTGAAGAGGTTGTTTCCCCTGGGGGGGAGAGTCTAGGACCAGAGGGGGCAATCTCAGAATGAGGGGGGTCACCCACTTAAGACAGAGATAAGGAGGAATTTCTTCTCTTTCAGAGGGGAGTGAGTCTGTCGAATTCTTTATCCCAGAGGGACTACGAGGTTGGGTCACTGAGGATATTCAAAGCTGAGACAGACAGATGTTTAATCAAGAAGGGGATTGAGGGTTACAGGGAAAAGGCAGGAAAGTGGAGTTGAGGATGATCAAATCAGCCACCTTCTCATTGAATGGTGGGATAGGCTCGATGGGCTGAATGGTCTGCTTCTGCTCTAAAGCCTTCTGGACTCGTGGAGAAACTCAGCCAATCTGGCCGAGAGACAGAGATAAATGAACAGGTTGAGTCGAGTCTATCTGTCCTCTGGAATTGGAGCGCGAGGTAAAAACTGATGGATTTTCTACTGGAGAAAACGGTGGGCAGGAGCGAGCGATGGAGTTTGCAGGTAGGTGTTAATAGCAGAGTGCATGTCAGCCAGCATGGGCAAGACAGGAGGCTGAGGGGTGACCTGACAGCAGTACAGAAAACTAGGAGAGGTATGGACAGGGTGGATAGTCAGAGACTTCTTTGACCAAGGTGGTTTATAAGATGATCAGAGGAATAGATAGATAGAGTAGACAGTCAGAAACCTTTTCCCCGGGTACAACAGAGTGTTACAAGGGGACATAAATTTAAGGTGAAGGGTGGAAGGTATAGGGGAGATGTCAGGGGAGGGTTCTTTACCCAGAGAGTGGTGGGGGCATGGAATGCGCTGCCCGTGGGAGTGGTAGAGTCAGATTCATTGGCGACCTTTAAGCGGCATTTGGATAGGTACATGGATGGGTGCTTAATCTAGGATAGAAGTTCGGCACAACATCGTGGGCCGAAGGGCCCGTTCTGTGCTGTATTGTTCTATGTTCTATGTTCTATATTGAATATTTTGGGGGATGGTATTAGTTTAAGTTGAGAGGGGGGAAATTTAAAGGCGATGTGGCAGATTCTTTACACAGAGGGTGGTGGGTGCCTTAAAGGCCCTTTCAGGGAAGGTGGCAGATGCGACAGCAATGTTTAGGGGGCACTTAGACAGACACATGAACAGGCAGGGAATCGAGGGATATGGACCATGTGCAGGCAGGGGGGGATTAATTTAGAATGGCCTCATGGTCAGCACAGACATGGTGGGCCGAAGGGCCTGTTCCTGTGCTGTACTGATCTACGAAACCACTTGCCACAGCCTGATTGCAATTCTGTTGTGCCCGGGTTTGATCGTAGCCCTCCATCTGGGAATGGCCACTGGGGTGGTAACTCGATTACGACCCTGACTGAGTACGTACAGGAAATAGGAGCAGGAGGAGACCATTTGGCCCTTCGAGCCTGCTCCCCCATTCAATACGGTCATGACTGGTCATCCAACTCAGTCCCCTCTTCCTGCTTTCCCCATTCCCCCCCCCACCCCCCCATACCCTTTGACCCCTTGAGTAAAGAGAATCTGGTCTGAAGCTTGCATTCCCTCCTTGACTGAGTGAAGACTAACTAGTGAGCACAGGATGGGATTAGAGAGTCGTTTAACTGCAGCTTTGTTCCGGACTGGGATTTACGCCAATCGAATCCAATCATCCCGACAGCTGCCTGCCTGAGATTCGGATTTCCAACAGCGTTACGATTGAATAAACAAGCAATTCTGAGATGTACAGCTGTACAGTTGGCAGTGTCACTTTCTCTGTCAGTGGAGTACTGCCCCAACTAGACGCTACTTACTGGGCACAGATGCCTTCGGATGTTGACCTTTTGGGTCACCGAGGAAGCAGCAATTAATCCTTCCGTTCGGCAAATGTGACTTAAAGCTAACAGCTGAATGAATCGAGCTCACACCATCATTTACATAAATGAGAGGGGAGCTTTCATCAACAATTGACATCTTTCACAACTTTGGAACGTACCGAGTGGCCAATGAACTACTTTTAAAATGTCGTCATAGCTGCACAAGCACAGAGGAAGGAAGCCCTTCAGCCCATTGAGTCTGCCCCACGTTTCAGCACTTGGCCCACAATCCTGAATGCTATCACACCACTGGACAATACAGACAACACTGAAGCAAGGCACGAGGTAGAGAAGAACGAGAGGGGATCTCGTTGAAAGGTGGGATAGGCTCGTGGGAGAGTCCAGTACCAGCGGGCACAGTCTCAGGGCAAAGGGGCACCAATGTAAGACTGAGATAGGGGTGAATTTCTTCCCTCAGGGAATTGTGAGTCTTTGGGATTCCATGCCACAGAGAGTCGGAGGGTCAGAGTCCCTCTGTATATTTAAGGCTGAGATGGGGAGATTCTTGATCAGTCGGGGAATTGAGGGTTATGGAGAAAGGGCAGGAAGGAATGTCAGATCAGCCATGAAGCAGGCTCGAGGGGCAGAATGGCCTACTGCTGTTCCTATTTCTTAGAGTCTTCTAGTAGGCTATTCAGCCCCTTGAGACTGCAACACTATTCAATAAGATCAAATATGTTCCATGTTCCTAACCCCACTATAAACCTCAGGCCCCTTTCCTAACAGAAGTTAAAAAGTCATAGAGTCAGACAGCATGGAAACAGACCCATCAGTCCAACTTGCCAGTGCCAACCAACCATCCCAATCTGATCTAATCCCATTTAGCTCATATCCCTCCAAACCCTTCCTATTCATATACCCATCCAGATGCCTTTTAAATGCTGTAATTGTACCAGCTTCCACCACTTCCTCTGGCAGCTCATTCCATACGCTCACCACCTTCTACGTGAAAGAAATACCCCTCAGATCTTTTCCCCTCTCACCTTAAACCAGTGCCCTCTAGTTTTGGACTCCTGTACCCTGTGGAAAAGACCTTGTCTATTTATCCTATCCATGCCCCTCATGATTTTATAAACCTGTCTAAGGTCACCCCTCAGCCTCCGACATTCCAGGGAAAACAGCCCGAGCCTATTCAACCTCTCCCTGTAGCTCAAACCCTCCAACGCTGGCAACATCCTTGTAAATCTTTTCTGAACCCTTTCACAACATCTTTCCGATAGGACGGAGACCAGAATTGCATTCAATGTACCAAAAGTGGCCTAACCAATGTCCTGTACAGCCACATGACCTCCCAACTCCTGTACTCAATACTCTGACCAATAAAGGAAAGCATACCAAATGCCTTCTTCACTATCCTATCTACCTGCGACTCCACTTTCAAGGAATTATGAACCTGTACGGTAAGGTCTCTTTGTTCAGTAACATTCCCTAGGGTCCTATCATCCTGATTTGCTTTCCCAAAATGCCGCACCTTACATTTATTTAACTTAAAATGCATCTGACACTCCTCAGCCCATTGGCCCATCTGGTCAAGATCTTGTTGTACTCTGAGGTAACCCTCTTCGCTGTCCACTACACCTCCAAATTTGGTGTCATCTTCAAGCTTACCAATCATACCTCTTATGTTTGTATCCATAATATATTTATAAATGATTAAAAGCAGAGGACTCAGCACCGACCCTTGTGGCACTCCATTGGTCACAGGCCTCCAGTCTGAAAAACAACCCTCCATCACCACCCTCTGTCTTCTACCTTTGAGCCAATTCTGTACCCAATTGGCTAACTTCTCCTGGATCCCATATGATCTAAACTTGCTAACCAGTCTACCATGTGGAACCTTGTCGAAAGCCTTGCTGAAGTCCACATAAACAATGTCTACCACTGCCCTCATCAATCTTCTGTATCACCTCTTCAAAAATCTCAATCAAGTTTGTGAGACATGATTTCCCACGCACAAAGCCATGTTGACTATCCCTAATCAGTCCTTGCCTTTCCAAATACATGTACATCCTGTCCCTCAGGATTCCCTCCAACAACTTGCCCACCACTGAGGTCAGGCTCACCGGTCTATAGTTCCCTGGCTTGTCCTTACCACCTTCCTTAAACAGTGGCACTAGGTTAGCCAATCTGCAAAGCATTGATTCTGTTACCTAGTGCCAATCTCCTGCCTTTTCCCCATATCTTTGCTCACCATTACTATCCAAATAACCATCCTGTTCAATGTCTCAGTTGAACCTGCTACACTACATTTCCAGAAAAGAAACTTTCCTGATGAAGAGCTTGAAACGTCCATTCTCCTGCTCCTCGGATGCTGCCTGACCTGCTGCGCTTTTCCAGCAACCACACTCTCTCTGACTCTGACCTCCAGCATCTGCAGTCCTCACTGTCTCTCCACATTTCCGGACCCTAACGGCCCGCTGTGTGATAAAGTTTATTTCGGTACATTCCCCTTGCTTCTTTTGCAGCTCCACTTTAAATCAGAGCTATTTAAATCTTGATTTTCTTTTCATGAAGGGGATAAGCTTTTCCCTATCCACTCGATCTAAGTTGCTCCCGATTTTGGAGACCACTTCTAATCTGTTTGAAGGCAAACGCTCTCTCGTGTGAATAGTGTGGGTCGGGTGGGCTTTAGATTGGTTCCACAGGTTGGCACTAAACCGAGGGCTGAAGGGCCTGTACTGCGCTGTTATGTTCTACGTTCTAAGTGCAGTTTCTGAGACCTCCCTGTCCGCAAACTCAATCTGGACTGTCTTCCTCACTGATATCCCAGTCCTGTCATCAACTGAGTTGTTATGAATTATGTAAATCTTGTGAACCAGTTGTACCAAGTGTGTTCCAATGGTGGTGAATTGTGCTTGAGATGTTGTTGCCCTTGGTCTCCAAGGACAAGGAATGAGGCAGCTCTGGGACAGAGACCAGCGCATGGAGGCCTTGTGTTCTGAAGGCTGGTGATCACAGTCTCAATGGAAAAGGATTATAACTTCAGTTCTTTAAAGATACCTTTTATTTTCATTTGTGGACTTCTTAAACTCTATTCTCATACCCGTCTTTTCTTTTGCAATTTTTGATTCTGTAATAACACTTAAAGTATCTGCACCTGGGTACCCTGTACCTGAGATGGTGCCAAGAGGCAACATTACAAACGCATGGCAATAAAAGCAATTCTATTCTGTTCCAATTCTATTCTAGAGGGTGTGGATGGAATGAGTTTCTCCTCTCCATTTCCCAAATGACTGACGCGCTGTGGCAACCATTGAGCTCAGAGAAATAACAACTTTGCCAGTTGGGGTAATGACACACGCAGCCAACGAGAGGTCAAAACGTGTTTGAGGTTTGGTGTCTCACTTGCACGACCGAAACTGAGAAGATGATAGTCATGACGTGGAGGAGCCGGTGTTGGGCTGGGGTGGACAAAGTTAAAAATCACATAACACCAGGTCCAATGGGTTCATTTTAGAAGGACAAGAAGATTGTCCTTTCACTCAGTATCACTGGGTAAATAGTGCCAAGAGACTGTTGAGTTAAAAATGGAATAAATTTCAGATTTAATGTTGATCTCACTCTTTGTACACCTTCTTCCACAGCCGTACCATTGTATTACTCACTCTGTTCCAATACCCTGTTGCACTTTGTATGGTCTGATCTGCCTGTACTGTGGAACTTTTCACTCTACTGAGGTACATGTGACAATAATAAATCAAATCAAATCAAATTGGTTTTGGTCTGTTGCACTCTGTATGCTGTGAGTTAATGTATAATGGCAATGGGGAGTGAGTTTCAGGATTTTGAAATGACATTTAGAGAACAGGGTCAAAACCTGGGGACTCACTGCCCAAGGGCATTTTGCTCTATTTGCAACACACAGACTGCATTGTTGGGAGATGCCAGGATGGTAACTGTACAGGCACAGCTTGGTTAGGCAAGTTTTGCAGCACCAGTCTTTGGCATTAATACTGGAATGTTGTCAGGGCCCATGGCCTTTGCAGTATCCAGTGTCTCCAACCGTTCCTTGGTATCACGTGGAGTGAATGGAATTGGCTGAAGACTGCGATCTGTGATGGTGGGGACCCACTGGGGGAGGCCGAGATGGACCATCCCCTCAGCACTTCTGGATGAAGGTTGCTGGGAAAACTTCAGCCTTATCTTTTGCTCCGATGTGCTGGGCCCTTCCATCATTGAGGAGGGGGATATTTGTGGAGCCTCCTCCTCCAGGGAGTTGTTTAATTGCCCACCACCATTCACAACTGGATGTGGCAGGACTGCAGAGCTTAGATCTGATCTGTTGGTGGTGGGATCGATTAGCTCTGTCTATCACTCGCTGCTTCTGCTGTTTGGCAGATAGTCCTGTTTGGGGGCTTCACCAGGTTGACACCTCATCTTCAGGGATGCCTGGTGCTGCTCCCAGCATGCCCTCCTGCACTCTCCATTGAACCAGGGTTGATCCCCTGGCGTGATGGTAATGGTTGAGTGGGGGATATGCCGGGCCATGAGGTTACAGATTGTGCTGGAGTACAGTTCTGCTGCTGTTGGTGACCCACAGTGCCTCATGGATGCCCAGGCTTGAGTTACTGGATCTGTTTGAAGTCTGACCCATTTAGCGCGGTGATAGTGCCACACAACACGATGGGGGGTATTCTCAATGTGAAGGTGGGACTTTGTCTCCACTAGGACTGTGCAATGGTCACTCTTACCGATACTGTCATGGACAGATGCACCTGCAGCCGGCAGATTGGGAAGGATGAGGTTGAGTGTGTTTTTCCCTCTTGTTGGTTCCCTCCCCACCTGCCGCAGACCCAGTCTAGCAGCTGTGTCCTTTAGGACCCGACCAGCTCGGTCAGTAATGCCGCTGCCCAGCCCCTCTTGGTGGTGGACAGTGAAACCCCCCACCCAGAGTACACTCTGTGTCCTTACCACCCTCAGTGCTCCCTCCAAGTGTTGTTCAACATGGAGGAGATACTGATCCATCAGCTGAGGGAGGATGGTACATGGGAATCAGCAGGAGGGTTCCTTGTCCATGTTTAACCTGAAGCCATGAGGCTTCATGGGGTCTGGAGTCAATGTTGAGAACTCCCAGAGTAACTCCCTCCTGACTGTATCCCACTGTGTCACCCTCTCTGCTGGGTCTGTCCTCCCGGTGGGACAGGACATATCCAGGGATGGGGATGGTGGTGTCTGGGACATTGTCTGTAAGGTATGATCCCGTGAGTATGACTATGTCAGGCTGTTGCTCTGTGAGACAGCTCTCCCAATGTTGGCACTAGCCCCCAGATTGAGTGAGGAGGATAGCCAGGGGATACCAGGGCTGCTTCCACCATTGTCTTTTCCAGTGCCTGGGTCGATGCCCAGGTAATCCATCAGGTTAATTTCTTTGTTGAGACTTTGTCGCGATTGATACAACTGAATGGATCCTCTCAAAAAGCAGTTGAGAATCAACCACATTGCTGTGAGTCTGGAGTCACATGTAGGCCAGACTGGGTGCAGATCTCCCATGTCCCTGAAGAACACGTGTGAGCCAGGTGGGCTTTTTTTCTCACACTTGTTAATGGTCTCCTGGTTATCAATAGAGTCTTAATTCCAGAATTTTGCTATTGAATTCAAATTCCAACATCTGGTGGGATTTGAACCGGGGACCCCAGACCAGTAGCTGAGCTTCTGGATCAATACCATTTGACCATTGCCCCCACCCCCCAGTATGCTTTAGCTCATACTGTAGACAGTTATGCTCCCAGCACTGAACCCTGTGGAACCCCACTGGTCAGAGGTCGCCAATTTGAAAATGGATCACCTATTTCACTGTTTCCTGGCTAGGAGCCAATTCTCTACCTTGGCTCCTGGGCAGTTGTACTGCAAAGTCTGTGTCCAGACAGCAGACTGTGACAATTTCCTCCTTACCATCCCGACACTTACACAGTGCTGCAGAGAATAGGTTCTGACATTCCCTTCAATCGCACTGCAGCCTCCCCCCCACCCCCCACCCCCCACCCCACACTCCCATCTGCCCATCCCGAAATCAACATGTTCAATGTCATCCTGTCAGATTTCTAATTGAAAGCATCTCCTTGTTTGTTAGAACACATGTCATGTGCAGTCATTAACACCACGCCGATTAGATAGCTCACCACACCAATGCATGCCTGATAATAATACCTCCACTATCCACATTCCAATCACCGTATTCCTGACCATTTCCCATGAATCTCTCCATAGAGATATCCTGAATAATGCCCACAGAAGCGTGCTCCTGACATGTCGGCTTGGAAACAGGCCATTCAGCCCAAACTGGTTCATGGCCGTGTTGTGACCTCACATCCTCTGACTCAACATGACTCTATCTGTGCAACCTTCATTTGTTTATCCACATTCTAGTTGTTTGTTCATTCACAGGATGTGGGCATCGCTGACTGGGCCAACATTTATCACCCGTCCCTAGTTGCCCCCTTGAGAAGGTGGGGGTGAGCTGCCTTCTTGAACCGCTGCAGTCCACCTGCTGTGGGTTGACCCACAATGCCCTGGGGGAGGGAATTCCAGGATGTTGACCCAGCGACAGTGAAGGAACGGGGATATATTTCCAAGTCAGGACGGTGAGGGGCTTGGAGGGGAACTAACAGGGGATGGTGTTACCTGTCTCTGCTACCATTGTCCTGCGAGATGGAAGTGGTCATGGGTTTGGAAGGTGCTGTCTGAGGATCTTTGATGAATTTCTGCTGTGCATCTTGCAGATAGTGCACCCTCCTGCTACTGAGCATCGGTGGGAGAGGGAGTGGATGCTTGTGGATTTGGTGTACAAGCTTTTGGAGTACTGCTCCTTCATCGGGTAGCTAGCCACTCCAAATAAACCTGTTCGACTATAATCTAGAGACGTGTGATTTTTATCTTTGTCCACCCAGTCCAACACCAGCATCTCTACATTGTAGTTCAAGAAGGCAGATCACTATCACCCTCTCAAGACCAACTGGGCACTGGTAACAAATACCATGCCCCCCCCCCATCAATGCCCACCTCCAGGAAAAAGAATCCTGTACAGAGAGGTGTCAGATCCAGCTGATGCTCTGTGGGAGGTGTGATCCACTGTTGGTCAAATAGAACTAATGACTAAATTGGGGCAGTCTTCCCATCCATGGCTGTGAGGAGAATTCTCACTCAAAAACTGGGCAATCCCAAAATCGTGGCACATAGTGCCCACCCCTTTCCCATTACTCTCCCGTTTGGAGATTTGGAGGCAGTTTCCTGGGGTGGGCTGGTGGTCTGGGTTATTTCCTGTGGTGATCGACCCCATCTCAGTGAACAACAACCACCTTTATGAAGCTGGTACACAATACACGGGGGAGAGTGAGAGAGGACGCTTTTACAAACCCACACCTCAGGTCCCACTTCTCTGTGATCTGACATGGCTCCTTACGCTCAGTGACTATTTTTACAAAGAAATAGTGTCCTTAACCCTTTGCTGCATGTGAAACAAATCTCAGAACAAATGGCACTGAAACAACTCAAATTAACCACAGGTATGGTGAGCACAGATAGGGTAAACAGACAAAGTCTTTTCCCTGGGGTAGGGGGAGTCCTGAAGTTGAGGGCATAGGTTTAGGGTGAGAGGGGAAAGATATAAAAGAGACCTAAGGGGCAACTTTTTCACGCAGAGGGTGGTACGTGTATGGAATGAGCTACCAGAGGATGTGATGGAGGCTGGTACAATTGCAACATTTAAAAGGCATTTGGATGGGTATATGAATAAGAAAGGTTTGGAGGGATATGGGCCAAGTGCTGGCAAATGGGACTAGCTTGGGTTGGGATATCTGAACAGGTTGGACCGAAGGGTTGGTTTCCGTACTGTACGTCTCTATGGCTCCATGAGTTTATGAGTACAGGAGGTGGTGAACTCGTAATATTTTGCTGGGTTAGTAGTTAAGAAGCCTAAGTTCTGGGAGGAGGTGTAGTCTAGGTAGCTGTGGGAGCCAGTCGGTTTATAGTAAAAGTCCGTGTTGAGTCAGTCACCCGAGATAGAAATGGAGAGGTCTAGGAAGGGAGGGAGGAGTCTGAGACGGTCCAGGTAAATTTGAGGTCGGGGTGGAAGGTGTTGGTAAAGTGGATGAACTGTTCAACCTCCTTGTGGGAGCACGAGGCAGCACCGATACAGTCATCGATGTAGAGGAGGAAAAGGTGGGGGGTGGTGCCAGTGTAGCTGCAGAAGATGGACTGTTCCACATATCCTACAAAGAGGCAGGCATAGCTATCCTCCAGCCTTCTGGCACTATTCCTGTAGACAATGACGACATAAAGATCAAAGCCAAAGGCTCGACAATCTCCTCTCGGCTTCCCAGAGAATCCCGGGATAAATCCCATCCGGCCCATGGGACTCATCTGTTTTCACACTTTCCAGAATTACTAACACCTCCTCCTTGTGAACCTCAATCCCATCTAGTCTAGTAGCCTGTATCTCCATATTCTCCTCGACAGGATTGTCTCTTTCTAGTGCGAATATTGACAAAACATATTCGTTTAGCACTTCCCCATCTCCTCTGACTCCATGCACAACTTCCTACTGCTGTCCTTAATTGGCCCTAATCTTATTGTAGTCATTCTTTTATTCCTGATATACGTTTAGAAAGCTTTAGGGTATTCCTTGTTCCTGTCCACCAACAACCTCTCGTGTCCCCTCTTGGCTCCTCTTAGCTCTCTCTTTAGGTCTTTCCTGGCTAACTTGTAACCCTCAAGCTCCCTAACTGAGCCTTCACACCTCATCCTAACATAAGCCTCCTTCTTCCTCTTGACAAGAGATTCAACTTCCACGCTCCCGCGCTCGACAACGTCTTCCCTGCCTGACAGGGACACACTTATCAAGGACCCGCAGTAGCTGTTCCTTGAATAAGCTCCACATTTCTATTGTGCCCATCCCCTGCAGTTTCCTTCCCCTTCCTATGCATCCTGAATCTTGCCTAATCGTATCGTAATTGCCTTCTCCCCCCAGCGATAACTCTTGCAGTGCGGTATATACCTATCCCTTTCCTTCACTAAAGTAAACATAACTGGATTGTGGTCACTATCACCAAAGTGCTCACCCACCTCCAAATCATTACCCAGTACCACATCCAATGTGGCCTCGCCCCTTGTTGGTCTGTCTACATACTGTGTCAGGAATCCCTCCTGCACACATTGGACTTAAACTGACCCATCTAAAATACTTGAACTATAGTATTCCCAGTCAATATTTGGAAAGTTAAAGTCCCCCATAACATCTACCCTGTCACTCTCTCTCCTATTGAGGATGATCTTTGCTATCCTATCCTCTACATCTCTGGAACTATTTGGAGGCCTATAGAAAATTCCCACCCTTCCTTTCCTGTTTCTAATCTCAGCCCATGCTACCTCAGTAGACGATTCCTCATCAATCATCCTTTCTCCCACTGTCATACTGTCCTTGACTAACAATACCACACCACCCCTACCCTTTTACCATTTTCTCTGAATGGAAAAGTTAACTTTTAGCAACTGCCTCACGCACCAAACTGTGGGGATACCTACAGCAGGTGGACTGCAGCGATTCAAGAAAGCAGCTCACTGACACCTCCTCGAGGGGCAACTAGGGACGGGTAATGAACACCGGCCTGGCCAATGATACTCATGCCCTGTGATGGAATAAAGAAAAAAAACGGAGGCCTATTCTAATGCAACACCTTGGCCAATTAATTTGGGGAGAGGGATGAGTTCAAACTGTTGTCCACCCTGGACATTTGTGACTTTATTCAGTTCTGACAAAAGATACATCGCCGAACGGATGTGGCTTGGTCAGAAATGGAGACTGCAAAGATCTGCTGAGTGGCTTCCCTCTGCTTTTGTGGCCAGTGAACCTGTCCCTCCATTTCCTTTTTTGGGGAAATGAAGCTAGTTCAAGGGAAGGTCGGCACACGCAAAATCCTCGTAGGATCTTCAACCACCCTTACACACAATGGAGCCTCAAAAACCTGGCTGGCTATTTTCAGAAAGGTTTCAAGAATCCGCTGAGGAAGCTAGATGGAAAGAGCTTGGCTACGAGCGGTTGCAATAATTGGGCCGTTGTCGCTGTGCGTTGTCCGTCGCCCTTTGGTAAAAGCACTATGGCCAAGTCGAGCTGCAAGTACCTCTTGACATTTTTTTTTTCTCTGTTCCTCTCTTTTGATCTCCATCTCCCGCCGTGAAGAAAATTAAAAATAAAGATTTGGAACTAGGCTGTCTCGACTGCCGAACAATCACTTATCACAGTGCCTGTGGTGGTAAACTGTCTCTGAATTTCTCTGCACTGCGTGGTGTTGCTCGCACACATCATTTACCATAACGATGACGCAGGATGGGAAATCTGCAATGTTTTTGATGCATTTTGAGTTGTTCACCACCCGAATTACACTTGATTTTTAGGAAGAAAAGTGCAGCCCTTCTGTTTATCTGTTACAAAGAAATTCTACCAGATCCCCTGTGGATTTGTCCAATGGAAGTTAGAACATAGAACATAGAACAATACAGCACGGAACAGGCCCTTCGGCCCACGATGTTGTGCCGAACTTCTATCCTAGATTAAGCACCCATCCATTTACCTATCCAAATGCTGCTTAAAGGTCGCCAATGATTCTGACTCTGCCACTCCCACAGGCAGCGCATTCCATGCCCCCACCACTCTCTGGGTAAAGAACCTACCCCTGACATCCCCCCTCTCCCTTCCACCCTTCACCTTAAATTTATGTCCCCTTGTAACACTCTGTTGTACCCGGGCAAAAATGTTTCTGACTGTCTACTCTATCTATTCCTCTGATCATCTTATTAACCTCTATCAAGTCACCAAAAGTTGTTTCTTTGTAATGATGAAGTATTCTACCAGAGCACATGCGACACGTGATTCTGCAGCTAAGGCTCAGCCAGTGTCATTTTAAGTGACAGGGTGTAATTAGCTTTGAAAATCTGAGGTCAGTTTGTGACTTATTGGTCGCTGACAACTCTCAAAGTGAATTTGAGACCAATTGGTTTGGGGCAGATCGAGTCTGGAGTTTAAGATTGATTGGCCCATCGCAGCAAACCAGGTCAACTTGAGGCCAATTGGTATGGGACAGATCGAGATTAGATTAGATTGCTTACAGTGAGGAAACAGGCCCTTCGGCCCAACAAGTCCACACCGACCCATCGAAGCGAAACCCACCCACACCCCTACATTTACCCCCTTCACCTAACACTATGGGCAATTTCCCATGGCCAATTCACCTGACCTGCACGTCTTTGTGACTGTGGGAGGAAACCGGAGCACCCGGAGGAAACCCACGCAGACACTGGGAGAACGTGCAAACTCCACACAGTCAGTCGCCTGAGGCGGGAATTGAACCCAGGTCTCTGGCGCTGTGAGGCAGCAGTGCTAACCACTGAGCCACCGGGCCGCCCAAAGAAGCCAGTTTAAGATTAATTGCCCCATCACAGATCACCAGCTCAATTGGAGCCTAATAGTATATTTAAGTCAGAGATCGATAGACTCTTGATTGTTAAGGGGATCAAAGGTTACAGGGAGAAGGTGAGAGAATGAGGTTGAGAAATATATCAGCCTTGGGAACAGATTCGATGGGCTGAATGGCCTAATTTCTGCTCCTATGTTTTACGGTCTAATTTGTCTGAGGCAGGTAGAGGTGGATTAGTGTCAAGTACAGCGTGAGGTCACTCAGAGATGAACAACTGATTGCTTGAAGCAGGTCTTGATGTCAATTTGAGATTCTTTGAAGTAAGCTTTGATGTGGACTTCATCTTTTAGATTAGATTCCCTACAGTGTGGAAACAGGCCCTTCGGCCCAACAGGTCCACACTGACCCTCCGAAGAGTAACCCACCCAGACCCATTTCCCTCTGAGTAATGCACCTAACACTAGGGGCAGTTTAGCATGGCCAATCCACCCTAACCTGCACATCTTTGGACTGTGGGAGAAAACCCATGCAGACATGGGGAGAATGTGCAAAGTCCACACAGACAGTCGCCCGAAGCTAGAATCGACCCTGGGACCCTGGTGCTATGAGGCAGCAGTGCTAACCACTCAGCCACTGTGCCATCCTATTTGCAGTGAAGAAATCTCGAGGTCAATTTGAAATCAATTGGCATGAGGCCGATCTTGAGGCTAGTTGGACATTAGCTTGGAGCGGATTCAGACATCAACTGGAGTTTAATTGATACTGACCAGATCTTAGGATGGCACAGTGGCTCAGTGGTTAGCACTGTTAGCGCACTGCGCTGGACCAGGGTTCGATTCCGACCTCGGGCGACTGCCTGTGTGGAGTTTGTACATTCTCCCCGTGTCTGTGTGGGTTTGCTCCGGTTTCCTCCCAAAGATGGGCGGCACGGTGGCACAGTGGTTAGCACTGCTGCCTCACAGCGCCAGAGACCCGGGTTCAATTCCCGCCTCAGGCGACTGATTGTGTGGAGTTTGCACGTTCTCCCCGTGTCTGCGTGGGTTTCCTCCGGGTGCTCCGGTTTCCTCCCACAATCCAAAGATGTGCAGGTCAGGTGAATTGGCCACGCTAAATTGCCCGTAGTGTTAGGTAAGGGGTAGATGTAGGGGTATGGGTGGGTTGCGCTTCGGCGGGGCAGTGTGGACTTGTTGGGCCAAAGGGCCTGTTTCCACACTGTAAGTAATCTAATCTAAAAAAAGTAATCTAATCTTAAGTGAATTGATCATGTTACATTGCCCATAGTGTTTGGTGCATTCATCAGGGGTAATGGGTGTGGGTGGGTGGGTGGGTTGGTGTGGAGTTGTTGGGCCAAATGGCCTGTTACCACACTGCAGGTAATCTAATCTAATTGAGGTCAATTATAGGTCAGCAGGAAATGGGTTGAATTTCTTTATATTTAAACTTCCCGTTCAAAGGGTTGGAGAGAACCTGGAAGGTGACAGGTAATTTCAATCCAATTCCATATAGGCTTGTCCAAAAGCTTTCAAATATCCATCTTCTGTGTTGTCATCTATCAAAGGAAGTGACATACCCTTTGTCTAGAACAGAGGTAAAAACAATGACTGCAGATGCTGGAAACCAGATTCTGGATTAGTGGTGCTGGAAGAGCACAGCAGTTCAGGCACCATCTAAGGAGCTTCGAAATCGACATTTCGGGCCAAAGCCCTTCATCAGGAATAAAGGCAGTGAGCCTGAAGCGTGGAGAGATAAGCTAGAGGAGGGTGGGGGTGGGGAGAAAGTAGCATAGAGTACAATGGGTGAGTGGGGGAGGGGGTGAAGGTGATAGGTCAGGGAGGAGAGGGAGGAGTGGATAGGTGGAAAAGGCAGGTAGGACAAGTCCGGACAAGTCATGGGGACAGTTACTGAGCTGGAAGTTTAGAACTAGGGTGAGGTGGGGGAAGGGGAAATGAGGAAACTGTTGAAGTCCACATTGATGCCCTGGGGTTGAAGTGTTCCGAGGCGGAAGATGAGGCGTTCTTCCTCCAGGCGTCTGGTGGTGAGGGAGCGGCGGTGAAGGAGGCCCAGGACCTCCATGTCCTCGGCAGAGTGGAAGGGGGAGTTGAAATGTTGGGCCACAAGGCGGTGTGGTTGATTGGTGTGGGTGTCCCGGAGATGTTCCCTAAAGCGCTCTGCTAGGAGGCGCCCAGTCTCCCCAATGTAGAGGAGACCGCATCGGGAGCAACGGATACAATAAATGATATTAGTGGATGTGCAAGTAAAACTTTGATGGATGTGGAAGGCTCCTTTAGGGCCTTGGATAGAGGTGAGGGAGGAGGTGTGGGCACAGGTGGCAGGGGAAGGTGCCAGGATGGGAGGGTGGGTTGTAGGGGGACGTGGACCTGACCAGGTAGTCATGGAGGGAACGGTCTTTGCGGAAAGCGGAAAGGGGTGGGGAGGGAAATATATCCCTGGTGGTGGGGTCTGTTTGGAGGTGGCGGAAATGTCAGTGGATGATTTGGTTTATGCGAAGGTTGGTAGGGTGGAAGGTGAGCACCAGGGGCATTCTGTCCTTGTTATGGTTGGAGGGGTGGGGTCTGAGGGCGGAGGTGCGGGATGTGGACGAGATGCGTTGGAGGGCATCTTTAACCATGTGGGAAGGGAAATTGCGGTCTCTAAAGAAGGAGGCCATCTGGTGTGTTCTGTGGTGGAACTGGTCCTCCTGGGAGCAGATCCGGCGGAGGCAGAGGAATTGGGAATATGGGATGGCATTTTTGCAAGAGGTCGGGTGGGAAGAGGTGTAATCCCGGTAGCTGTGGGAGTCAGTGGGTTTGTAAAAAATGTCAGTGTCAAGTCGGTCGTCATTAATGGAGATGGAGAGGTCCAGGAAGGGGAGGGAGGTGTCAGAGATGGTCCAGGTAAATTTAAGGAGAAAGTGAGGACTGCAGATGCTGGAGATCAGAGCTGAAAATGTGTTGCTGGAAAAATGCAGCAGGTCAGGCAGCATCCAAGGAACAGGAGAATCGATGTTTCGGGCATACAAAGGGCTTATGCCCGAAACGTCGATTCTCCTGTTCCTTGGATGCTGCCTGACTTGCTGCACTTTTCCAGCAACACATTTTCAGGTAAATTTAAGGTCAGGGTGGAATGTGTGAACTTCACCAACACATTCCACCCTGACCTTAAATTTACCTGGACCATCTCTGACACAGGTGGAGGTGAGCTGCCTTCTGGAACTGCTGCAGGTCCACCTGCTATAGATAGTTGCACAATGTCCTTAGGGAGGGAATTGCAGGACTTTGACCCAGCAACAGTGAAGGAACGGTGATTATATTTCCAAGTCAGGATGGGGAGTGTCTGGGAGGGTCACTTGAACGTGGTGATGTTCCCATGTATCTGTTGTCTATGTCCACCCAGATGGAAGTGGTCATGGGTTTGGAAGGTGCTGTCTGAAGATCTTTGGTGAATTTCTGCTGTGCATCTTGTAGCTGGTACACACTGCTGTTACTGAGTGTCGATGATAGAGGGAGTGGATGTTTGTGGATGTGGTGCCAATCAAGCAAACTATTTTCTCCTGGATGGTGTGAAACTTCTTGAGTGTTGTTGGGGCTGCCCCCATCCAGGCAAGTGGGGAGTATTCCATCACCCTCCTGACTTGTGCCTGTAGATGGTGGACATGTGTCTAGATTAGAGTGGTGCTGGAAAAGCACAGCAGTTCAGGCAACATCTGAGGAGCAGGAAAATCGACGTTTCGGGCAAAAGCCCTTCACCAGGATAGTGGGCATGTGCCTGTAGATGGTTTAGGGGAGTCAGGAAGTAAACTTGTGTCACATTCCATCCATAGTCAGGGCCTCCTTCCTCAGATAAGGAGACCAAAACTGCACACATTACTCCAGGTGTGGTCTCAGTAAGGCCCTGTACAACTGTAGCAAGACATCCTTGCTCCTGTATTGAATCTATCACTACGAAGGCCAATATATTGTCCACTTTCTCACTGCCTGCTGCACGTTAACACTCACCATCAGTGACTGGTGTATGTGGATACCCAGGTCTCCGCCCACCTCCCCGTTTCCCGATCTATCACCGTTCGGATAAAAACCTGCCTTCCTGGTTTTGCTGCCAACATTCATGACCTCGCACTCATCTGCATTATACCCCACTCACTCAGCCCACTCACTCACTTGGCCACTCAACCACAATGAGGCAATCTCTGCATCCCTTTCACAGCTCACCCTCCCAGCCAGCTTTGTAGGAACAACGTCTACCTTTACCATGCGGTCATTCGGAACAGCACCCAGTTCACTGGGACACTGAGAAAGTCTAAAGGCTAGATAGATGGATTTTTAGTTATTTTATTTTATTTGATTTATTATTGTCACATGTACCTCGGTACAATGGAAAGTTTTGTTTTGCGTGCAGTACAGTATCATGCCATACAAAGATCACAGGGTGGATGAACAGAGCAAGGATTACAATGTTACAGCCACAGAGAAGGTGCACAGAGAGTGTGGTCAACATTAGATTTGAAATTGGAGAGGTCCATTCAGAAGTCTAATAACTGCGGGGAAGAAGCTGTTCTTGAACCTGTTGGCTCATGTGTTCAAGATGTTGTATTTTCTGCCCGATGGATGGGGTTGGAGGTGATTGTAACCGGGGTGGGAGGGGGTCTTTGATGCTGTTGGCTGCTTTCCCGAGGCAGTGGGTAGTGTAGATGGAGTCATACAGTCATAGAGTCATAGAGATGTACAGCATGGAAACAGACCCTTCGGTCCAAACTGTCCTTACCGACCAGATAAACCCAACCCAATCTAGTCCCACCTGCCAGCACCTGGCCCATATCCCTCCAAACCCTTCCTATTCATATACCCATCCAGATGCCTTATAAATGTTACAATTGTACCAGCCTCCACTACTTCCTCTGGCAGCTCATTCCATACACGTACCACCCTCTGCATGAATAAGTTGCCCCTTAGATCTCTTTTATATCTTTCCCTTCTCACCCTAAACCTATGCCCTCTAGTTCTGGACTCCCCCACCCCAGGGAAAAGACTTGACCTATTTACCCTATCCATGCCCCTCATAATTTTGTAAACCTCTATAAGGTCACCACTGGGCTAGAGTCACACTCTCTGTAGTTTCTTACAGTCCTGGGCATAGCAGTTGCCATACCAAGCCATGACGCATCCAGATAGAATGTTTTTTATGGTGTATCTGCAAAGTTGGTGAGAGTCTTTATGGACATGCTGAATTTCCATAGCTTCCTGAGGAAGAAGAGGCATCATTGTGTCTTCTTGACCATCATCTCATCGTGGGTGGTCCAGGGCAAGTCGTTGGCGATCGTCACCCCTGGGAACTTAACAGTCTTGACCCCGTTGACCATGCGTTATGGGGAATGGGCAGGATTGTGTTAAATGGTGGAGTAGGCCCGAGGGGCTGAATAGCCTAGTAAGGTTGGAGATTTACAGTACAAGTGAATTGATTTCTTCACATCTTTGAGAATTACCGTGGATCTCACTCAGATCCCCTGTAAGAGGTGGCGCTAATGTTACCAAAGTCCCAGAGGCTGCGGTCTCCTTTGTGAGAGACAGAGACACCTGGTGGTGAGTTTGACCTGAGGCTCACCATGCCTCAGGCGAGGGGAAGGGTCAAGATGGGGGCACCTTAATGGTGACCCAACCTGTGCTGTTGGCAGCATAAACCAGCTGTCCAGTCAACTGAGCTAACCGACTCCCATCATCCTCCAATATGACATGGCAAATAGGAGCAGGAGTAGGCCATTCAGCCCTTCCTGACTGCTCTACCATTCATTACTGATCTCCTATTGGCTACAAGAGATGCCCACAGCTAACTCCTGATCTGAACAAGTTCTGTTTGGATTTGTTCCCACCATTTCGTCTTGTTAGTCCCAGTCTCAGGATTTTCTCATGCTCAGTGATAAAGGGTGGCCACCCAAGGCCTTGGAACAAGCTCTTGGCTATTGGGAAAGGTTTATCACATTTTAGTAAGACAGCAAGTTACAGGAAAATCACACTCAACAGCTCTATTACCTTGATAGATCTCCATGAGTATATCCTTAGGAATACCAAGCTAACATAAGTTACATTGCTGCAGCAGAGACAGAATAGAATATCCGTAATAAGCAATTGTTCCAAACTCCTCTCGCTGTCATTTCTATCTCAGTGGGTATTGCTGTACAAAGGCTTTGTATTTATCTTATACAATAATACTTCATCCACTACTCTTTAATATATACAATCTATTGATCTTTGACTTGATTATAAGATCGTGAGAAATATGATTTTGACCTGATTTATTATAGTCACATGTACCGAGGGACAGTGGCAAGTTTTGTTCTGCATGCAGTATCAGGCAGACCACAGGGTGATAGAGCAGGGTGAGGAATATAATGTTACAGTTGCAGAGAAGGTACACGGAGAGCAAGATCAACGTTCGATTTGAAATTGGAGAGGTCCATTCAGAAATCTAATAACAGCGGGGAAGAAGCTGTTCTTGAATCTGTTGGTTTGAGTATTTAAGCTTGTGGGTCTTCTGTCCGATGGAAGAGGTTGGAGGTGATTGTAACCGGGGTGGGAGGGGCCTTTGATGATGTGGGCTGCTTTCCCGAGGCCGTGGGAAGTACAGATGGAATCAGGAGATGGAAGGTTGGGTTTGTGTGATGGACTGGGCTGTGTTCACAACTCTCTTTAGTTTCTTATGGTCCTGGGCAGGGCAGTTGCCGTACCAGACTGTGGTGCACCCAGATAGAAATGTCTTCCATGCCTTTTATGGGCAGAGCCTTGTGCGTGCTTCACCGTTCTATCAGCACATGGATAATATTCGGCCTCATGTTCTCCTCCCTGTTCACTTCCCATATCCCTTGGCCCCAGGAATCTGGCTCTCCCATCCTTACATGGAACATCCCTAAAGCCTAGGAGTGGAGAGTTCCAAAGATTTTGCGACCCTTTGAGTGAAGAATTTTCTCTCCATCTCAATCCTGAATATTTGCCCTGATGCTGACATTGCAGCCCCTTGTTTTAAGTTTCCCAGCTTGGGGAAAGAATGTCTCAGTATTCACCCTCTCGAGCCCCACATATGAGGTGACCTCTTCTCCTTCTGAACTTCAAAGAGTACAGACCAATCTGGCCAGCCCTTCATGGTAGATATTCCCATCCCAGGGACTAATTGGGTTGGATGAACCTCAGATAGAGATTAGAACTACACACAGTAGTCCAGATGTGGTCTCACCACAGTCCTGTCAAAGGGAAAGAATCCATCGTCCTAATGGACTGCAGGGTTGCTCCCTCATTGGAGAAAGAGGTGTGACTGATGGTGGTTTAACCACCACACCCTGAGAGAGTGTGGCCTGTGGGAGGTGATGGTCTTGTCGCATTATTGCCAGACTGTGAAAAGACCCAAGTAACATCCTGGGAAGTCAAGATGAGAGTGGTGATGGGAAAGCACAGCAGGTCAGGCAGCATCCGAGGAGCAGGAGAATCGACGTTTCGGGCATCAGCCCTTCTTCAGGAATGAGGAAAGTGTGTCCAGCAGGCGAAGAGAAAAGGTAGGGAGGAGGGACTTGGGGGAGGGGGCGTTGGAAATGCGATAGGTGGAAGGAGGTTAAGGTGAGGGTGATAGGCCGGAGTAGGGTGGGGGCGGAGAGGTCAGGAAGAAGATTGCAGGTTAGGAAGGTGGTGCTGAGTTCGAGGGATTTGACTGAGACAAGGTGGGGGGAGAGGAAATGAGGAAACTGAGAAATCTGAGTTCATCCCTTGTGGTTGGAGGGTTCCCAGGCGGAAGATGAGGCGCTCTTCCTCCAACCGTCGTGTTGCTATGGTCTGGCGATGGAGGAGTCCAAGGACCTGCATGTCTTTGGTGGAGTGGGAGGGGGAGTTGAAGTGTTGGGCTACGGGGTGGTTGGGTTGGTTGGTCCGGGTGTCCCAGAGGTGTTCTCTGAAACATTCCGCAAGTAGGCGGCCTGTCTCCCCAATGTAGAGGAGGCCACATCAGATGCAGCGGATGCAGTAAATGATGTGTGTGGAGGTGCAGGTGAATTTGTGGCGGATATGGAAGGATCCCTTGGGGCCTTGGAGGGAAGTGAGGGGGGAGGTGTGGGCGCAAGTTTTGCATTTCTTGCGGTTGCAGGAGAAGGTGCTGGGAGTGGAGGTTGGGTTGGTGGGGGGTGTGGACCTGACGAGGGAGTCATGGAGGGAGTGGTCTTTTCGGAATGCTGATAGGGGAGGGAAGGGAAATATATCCCTGGTGGTGGAGTCCGTTTGGAGGTGGTGGAAATGACGGCGGATGATACACTGTATATGGAGGTTGGTGGGGTGGTAGGTGAGGACCAGTGGGGTTCTGTCCTGGTGGCGATTGGAGGGGCGGGGCTCAAGGGCGGAGGAGCGGGACGTGGAGGAGATGCGGTGGAGAGCATCGTCGATCACGTCTGGGGGGAAGTTGCGGTCTTTGAAGAAGGAGGCTATCTGGACTGGTCCTCCTGGGAGCAGATGCGGCGGAGACGAAGGAATTGGGAATATGGGATGGCGTTTTTACAGGGGCCAGGGTGGGAGGAGGTGTAGTCTAGGTAGCTGTGGGAGTCGGTCGGTTTATAGTAAATGTCCGTGTTGATTCGGTCGCCCGAGATAGAAATGGAAAGGTCTAGGAAGGGGAGGGAGGAGTCTGAGATGGTCCAGGTGAATTTGAGGTCAGGGTGGAAGGTGTTGGTAAAGTGGATAAAGTTCAACCTCCTCGTGGGAGCACGAGGCAGCACCGATACAGTCACCGATGTAGCGGAGGAAAAGGTGGGGGGTGGTGCCAGTGTAGCTGCGGAAGATGGACTGTTCCACATATTCGATGAAGAGGCAGGCATAGCTGGGGCCCATGCGGGTGCCCATGACTACTCCTTTGTTTGGAGGAAGTGGGAGGATTGGAAAGAGAAGTTGTTCAGGGTGAGGACCAGTTCAGTCAGTTGAAGGAGAGTGTCAGTGGAAGGGTACTGGTTGGTACGGCGGGAAAGGAAGAAGCGGAGGGCTTTGAGCCCTTCGTGATGGAGGATGGAGGTGTACAGGGACTGGATGTCCATGGTGAAGATAAGGCGTTGGGGGCCGGGGAAGTGAAAATCATGGAGGAGGTGGAGAGCGTGGGTGGTGTCCCAAACGTAGGTGGGGAGTTCTTGGACTAATGGGGACAGGACCGTGTCGAGGTATGCAGAGATGGGTTCGGTGGGGCAGGAACAGGCTGAGGCAATGGGTCGGCCGGGGCAGTCAGGTTTGTGGATTTTGGGCAGGAGGTAGAAACGGGCGGTGCGGGGTTGTGGGACTATGAGGTTGGAGGCTGTGGATGGGAGATCCCCTGAGGTGATGAGGTTATGGATGGTCTGGGAGATGGTGGGAGGTGGTGGGAGGTGGGGTCATGGTCAAGGGGGCAGTAGGAGGAGGTGTCCGCGAGGAAGTCAAGCTGAGAGTGTTGCTGGAAAAGCACAGCAGGTCAGGCAGCATCCGAGGAGCAGGAAAATCAATGTTTCGGGTAGGAGCCCTTCATTCTGGGAACCTTGTTCCAATTCCAACATGGTGGAATTTGAATTTAATAATTTTTTTTGGAACAATCTGGAATTAAGAGTCTAACGATGACATGATGGAATTCAATGTGAGCAAATGCGAGGTCTTGCACTTTGGAAAAAAGAATACAAGCATAGACTACTTTCTAAACGGTGAGAAAATTCATAAGCCAAAGTACAAAGGGATCTGGGAGTGCTAGTCGAGGATTCTCTAAAGGTCAACATGCAGGTTGAGTCTGTGATTAAGAAAGCGAATGCAATGTTGTCATTTATCTCAAGAGGGTTGGAATATAAAAGCACCATTGTGCTACTGAGACTTTATAAAGCTCTGGTTAGGCCCCATTTGGAGTACTGTGTCCAGTTTTGGTCCCCACACCTCAGGAAGGACATACTGGCACTGGAGCATGTCCAGTGGAGATTCACACGGATGATCCCTGGAATGGTAGGTCTAACATACGAGGAACGGCTGAGGATCCTGGGATTGTATTCATTGGAGTTTAGAAGATTAAGGGGAGATCTAATAGAAACTTACAAGATAATACATGGCTTGGAGAGGGTGGACGCTGGGAAATTGTTTCCGTTAGGTGAGGAGACTAGGACCCGTGGACACAGCCTTAGAATTAGAGGGGGTAAATTCAGAACAGAAATGTGGAGACATTTCTTCAGCCAGAGAGTGGTGGGCCTGTGGAATTCATTGCCGCAGAGTGCAGTGGAGGCTGGGACGCTAAATGTCTTCAAGGCAGAGATTGATAGATTCTTGTTGTCTCGGGGAATTAAGGGCTACGGGGAGAATGCGGGTAAGTAGAGTTGAAATGCCCATCAGCCATGATTGAATGGCGGAGTGGACTCGATGGGCCGAATGGCTTTACTTCCACTCCTATGTCTTATGGTCTTATGGTCTTATTGTCGATTGTCAGAAAAACCCATCTAGATCACCAATGTCCGTTAGGGAAGGAAACTGCCATCCTTACCTGATCTGGCCTGGATGTGACTCCAGACCCACGGACCCAGAACTGGACACAATATTCCAAGTGTGGTTTACTCTTAATTACTCCCTGGGCAATAAATGCTGGCCTAGCCAGCAATGCCCTCAATAAAAGTGTATCCTCAGCCAGAGTGGGAATTGAACCCATGTTGTTGATGGCATTCTGCACTGCAAACAAAACCGTCTGACTGGCCGAGTGAACCAATGACGTGTACTCCAATCCTCGTGTGATAAGGACCACCATATCATCTCCCCTCTGACTTGCTGGGTTTACACTGTCTTTAACGTCAAGCTATCACCCAGAAAAAAAGTGATTCGTCCGGCTTTGTCATGTAGGTCCTGACGAAAGGCAATCTCAGTCCCTTCGCATGGGGTTTTGCTTTGTCATGATTCTCAGCAGCGTTAGCACGGAGATGAGAAGGTTGCCATGGTACCTGTTACATCTTCTTGAGGGAAATGATCCTTTGTCATGGAAACGTAGGTATCAGAGCCTTTGACAGGCTCTGCCTCAGTGTGGGCTAACTGCCCATTACAGACTACTCTCACTTTACATCCCCCTCTCTACGTGTGGCCCCAGTACAATGAGATTACAAGCTGGCTTGGGACTTTGAACGTCAAAGATGATGAATGATATTCACTGTTCTTGTGAAAATACATGTGTTGGCACCAACTGCCATTAATAGCTGTGGAGATCTGCTTCATTTTGTCGTGGGACGTGGGTATCACTGGCCAGACCCAGTATTTATTGCCCGTCCCTAGTTGCCCCCTTGAGAACATAGAACATAGAAAAGTACAGCACAGAACAGGGCCTTTGGCCCACAAAGTTGTGCCGAGGATTATTCCTAATCTAAATTAAAATAACCTAACCTACCCACCCCTCAACTCACTGCTCTCCATGTGCATGTCCAGTAGTCGCATAAATGTCCCTAATGACTCTGCTTCCATCACCACCACTGGCAACGCATTCCACGCTGTCTGCGTAAAGAACCTACCTCTGACGTCTCCTCTATACCTTCCTCCTAATATCTTAAAACTATGACACCTCATGGCAGTCAATCCTGTCCTGGGGAAAGGTCTCTGGCTATTGACTCTATCCATGCCTCTCATTACCTTGTATACCTCGATCAGGTCACCTCTCTTCCTCCTTCTCTCCAGAGAGAAAAGTCCTAGCATAGTCAACCTCGCTTCGTAAGACAAGCCCTTCAGTCTAGGCAGCATCCTGGTAAACCTTCTTTCCACCCTCTCCAAAACCTCTACATCTTTCCTATAGTAGGGCGACCAGAACTGGACACAATATTCCAAGTGTGGTCTCACCAGGAACTTGTAGAGCTGCAGCAAAACCTCGCGGCTCTTAAACTCGATCCCCCCGTTAATGAAAGCCAAAACACCATATGCTTTCTTAACAACTCTATCCACGTGAGTGGCAACTTTGAGGGATCTATGTAATTGCACACCCAGATCCCTCTGTTCCTCCACACTGCCAAGAATCCTGTCTTTAATCCTATATTCAGCATTCGAGTCCGACCTTCCAAAATGCATCACTTCGCATTTATCCAGGTTGAACTCCATCTGCCAATTCTCAGCCCAGCTCTGGATCCTATGTCGCGTTGCAGTCTGCAGTAGCCCTCTATACTATCGACGACACCTCCAACCTTTGTGTCATCGGCAAGTTTACTAACCCACCCCTCAACCTCCTCATCCATTTATAAAAACTACAAAGAGCAGAGGCCCAGGAACAGAGCCCTGCGGGACCCCACTCAACACTGATCTCCAGGCAGAATACTTTCCATCTACAACCACTCTCTGCCTTCTGTCAGCCAACCAATTCTGAATCCAGATAGTCAAATCTCTCTGGATCCCATAGTCCTGAGAAGGTGGGGGTGAGCTGCCTTCTTGAACTGCTGCAGACCCACAATGTCCTTAGGGAGAGAATTCCAGGATTTTTGACCCAGTGACAGTGAAGGAACACCGATATCATTCCAAGTCAGGATGGTGAGGGGCTTGGATGTTCCCATGTATGAGTGAGAAAGTGATTTACAGGAATTGGTTCCAGGAATGGGAGCCTCGAGTGATGAGGTGAGATTAAAGATTGGGACGGCACTCCTGGGAGATCTGAGAGAGACAGAGGTTTTCAAAATCATGAGCGGGTTGGAGATAGGGAGGGGCGGTACCCACTTGTGAGAGAAGAAAGGAACGAGAGGGAGCATGGATTTACAGTGATGTGCAAACAAAGCCAGGGTATGTGAGATAGAACCTTCTTCACACAGTGAGCAGTTACGATTTGGAATGCACAGCCTGGAAATATGGTGGGGGCTTCATGCCTCCAGTTCACTACTTATCCCTTCGTCTTCAGCAGAGTGGACGGTGCGTTTGCGATGCAGAGAGAAGACAACAGTGTGGGTTCAATTCCCACAAGGACTGTGGTTACCATGAAGGAGTCTCATTCCCAACCTCTCCCTTCGTTTGGTGACCCTCAGATTAAACCACCATCAGTCGTGTCTCTGTCTCTCTCTCTGTCTCTGTCTCTGTCTCTCCCTCCTCTCACGTGAGAGAGTGGGATTCAATCGAAGCCTTCGAGAGGGGCATTGGATAGTAATTTGGATAGAAAGTTGGGAAAATGCAGGAAATTAGCGCAAGGTAATAGAACAGAGAAACATAGAACATAGAAGAATACAGCGCAGTACAGGCCCTTCGGCCCTCGATGTTGCGCCGACCAAAGCCCACCTAACCTACACTAACCCACGATCCTCCATATGCTTATCCAATGCCCGCTTGAATGACCATAAAGAGGGAGAGTCCACCACTGATACTGGCAGGGCATTCCATGAACTCTCAACTCGCTGAGTAAAGAATCTACCCCTAACATCTGTCCTATACCAACCTCCCCTTAATTTAAAGCTGTGTCCCCTAGTAACAGCTGACTCCATACACAGAAAAAGGTTCTCACTGTCAACCCTATCTAAACCCCTAATCATCTTGTACACCTCTATCAAGTCACCCCTAAACCTTCTTTTCTCCAATGAAAACAGCCCCAAGTGCCTCAGCCTTTCCTCATAGGATTTTCCTACCATACCAGGCAACATCCTGGTAAACTTCCTCTGCACCCGTTCCAGTACCTCCACATCCTTCCTATAGTATGGCGACCAAAACTGCACACAATATTCCAGATGCGGCCGCACCAGAGTCTTATACAACTGCAACATGACCTCAGGACTCCGGAACTCAATTCCTCTACCAATAAAAGTCAGTACGCCATATGCCTTCTTCACTGCACTATTTACCTGGGTGGCAACTTTCAGAGATCTGTGTACAAAGAACTGGTGTCAAATGGATGGGCGGATCGTGCCCTACTGTGCCGCAATGCTTCTGTGCTTGTCTGACCTGCTGCCCTTGTCCTTGTGGTCGTGGGTTTGGAAGGTGTTGTCGAAGGAACCTTGGTGCGTTTCGACAGTGCATCGTGTAGACAGTGCTGCTGCAGAGCGTTGGTGGTGGAGGGAGGGGATGTGGAAGGTGATGGAGATAGGGAGGCAATCAAGTGGGTGACTGAAAGCAAACCATTTTCTGTCACTGTAATTAGTAAAGGCAGCTTGGAATCAGAATGGGTGAGTCATATGATGGAGTTCTAGTCACTGCGTTTTGATTTTCAGTGCAATTTTAATAAAATGCATAAGTGACTGAGGTTCGGATCACGCTATTCTGAACATAATGAATGATGATTGGGTTAATTGTGGTAGATTGACGTCGCAGAATGCCTCACTGTGTGACTGACCTGCTGCTTGCTTTTACCCTTAATGTGTTCTTGGAAATCAGGTTGTATCTTTGCCCAGAATTGCAAGATAAGAAATTGCGTTTACGTAGCGCCATTCACAGCCTCCGGACGTACTGAAGCGCGTTTCGGCCATTGAGATAGCTTGAACGCTGCTGTAATGTTGGAACCAGAGCAGCTGGCTTGCACACAGCAAGCTCCCGTAGATAGTGGTCAGGCGAGTTGTTTCAATGATGCTCGTGGAGGAATCAAAGGTACATCTGTCCCACTGGACTGGTGATCTCTCATTCGGGAGAGATGAGTGCAGGAGGTTTAACCCGAGGGTCACTGAGCCAGGGGAGAGTTTGAGAAGGAGAGTGATCGCAGCCGAAATGGGAATTGTACCCATGTTGTTCACATTACTCTACACCACACTGTACTGAAGGTGAAGGAGTAAGCAGTGAAACTGGAAGAATTCATGTAAGAAATAGGAATTGGAGTAGGCCACTCGGCCCCTCGAGCCTGCTCTGCCAGTCAATAGGATTGTGGCTGATCTGACATTCCTCCCGTCCACTTTCCTTCCCTTTCCCCGTAACCCTTGATTCCCAACTGATCAAGAATCTCTCTGTCTCAGCTTTCAATATACGCAAAGACTCTGCCCCCACAGCTCTCTGTGGCAAGGAGTTCCAAAAGACTCACAACCCTCTGACAGAAGAAATTCCCCCCTCATCTCTGGATTAAATTGGTGCCCCCCCTACCCAGAGACTATGTCCTCTGGCTCTAGACTCTCCCACGGTAATGGGGGGAGACACTCTCTCAGCATTGACCCTTAAGGACCGATGTGTTTCAATGAGATCTACTCTGATTCTTCAAAACCCCAGTGAGTAGAGTTCCTCCCCTGGTTTGCCTTTGCCAGGTATCACGCCAGAGAACTATTTCTGAACTGCCTCCAATCAAATAATATCTTTCCGTAAGCAAAGAAAACGAAGCTGCTCCCAGTCCTGCCGATGTGGTCTCCCCAGCACCTTGTACAGTTACACTAAGACTTCCCCACTCTTATACTCCAACCCCCTTGAAATAAGGGACAACATCCCATGGCCCTTCCCGATTACCTGCTGCCCCTGGGAGCTAGCTTTCTGTATTTCATGTACAAGATAGAACATTGAACATAGAACATTACAGCACAGTACAGGCCCTTCGGCCCTCGATGTTGTGCCGACCTGTCATACTAATCTGAAGCCCATCTAACCTACACTATTCCATGTACGTCCATTTGCCTGTCCAATGACGACTTAAATGTACTTAAAGTTGGCGAATCTACTACCGTTGCAGCCAAAGCATTCCATACCCTTACTACGCTCTGAGTAAAGAAACTACCTCTGACATCTGTCCTATATCTATCACCCCTCAATTTAAACTATACGCCCTCCTGCTCGCTGTCACCATACTTGGAAAAAGACTCTCCCTGTCCACCCTATCTAACCCTCTGATTATCTTATACGTCTCTATTAAGTCACCTCTCAACCTTCTTCTCTCCAATGAAAACAGCCTCCTGTCCCTCAGCCTTTCCTCGTAAGATGCCCCAAGACTGCTTTCTGCAGTCTTTTTCCATTTGAATAATATTCTGTCCTTTTGTTCTCTCTTCCAAAAATGAGCAACTTCACATTTTCCCACATTATACTCCATTTACCCAATTGTTTTAACCTACCTCTATCTCTCTGTAAGCTGACTGTCTCCCTCTTGTAACCACCTTTCCACCTATTTTTGTGTCATCTTTAAATTCGGCGACAATGCATTTACTTCCTTCCTTCAAGTCATTAACATATATTATAAATGGTTGTGGTCCCTGTGGAATCCCACTGGTCACAGGTCACCAACCTGAAAAGGAAACCACTGAACGCCACTCGCTGCTTCCTGTCCCGTTAGTTCATTCTCAATTCACGCCAAGACCCTACCTCCTACAACAGCGTTTTGTGAGGTACTTTGTTGAACACCTTCTGGAAGTCCGAACACATTGAGCGGTTCCCCTCTATCTACTCGCTCACATTTCCTCAGAACAACTCTAAGAAATTACTCAGCCACAATTTCACTTTTGCGGACTCTGCTCAATTAGATCATGACGTGGAGGAGCCGTTGGACTGGGGTGGACAAAATTAAAAATCACACAACACCAGGTTATAGTCCAACAGGTTTATTTGGAAACACTATCTTTCGGAGCACTGCTCCAACAACCCGATGAAGGAGCAGCGCTCCGAAAGCTGGTGCTTCCAATTAAACCTGTTGGACTATAACCTGGTGTTCGATTAGATTAGACTACAGTGTGGAAACAGGCCCTTCGGCCCAACAAGTCCACACTGACCCGCAACCCACCCATACCCCTTACCTAACACTACAGGAAATTTAGCATGGCCAATTCACCTGACCTGCACATCTTTGGACCGTGGGAGGAAACCGGAGCACCCGGAGGAAACCCACACAGACACGGGGAGAATGTGTAAACTCCACACAGTCAGTTGCCTGAGGTGGGAATTGAACCCAGGTCTGTGGCGCTGTGAGGCAGCAGTGCTAACCACTGTGCCACTGTGCCGTCATGTGTTGTGTGATGTTTAACTATATTCTGAAGGGGCACTGATGAGGGAGGGAAGGAGACCACACCGAATGGTTAAAATATGGAGCAGCACGATCAATACAGATTTTCAAACACACGCTCCAGTGTCTGGTGATTCAGAGAATCGTGCAAAGCAACACAGAATTCCACAGAGCTGTTTCTCAATGTACCTTCTCAATGCTGTAGGAACACTAATGAAAGCAACTTGTGTTTAAGTGTCATTAACTGATTACATTACGGTTTTCCAAATGTGCTGTTAATGCTTCCTTCGTAATTGATCCCAATACTTTTCCATCAAAAGCGCACGGTGGCTCAGTGGTTAGCACGGCTGCCTCACAGCACTAGGGTCCCAGGTTCGATTCCCGCCTCAGGCAACTGTCTGTGTGGAGTTTGCACATTCTCCCCGTGTCTGCGTGGGTTTACTCTGGTTCCCTCCCACAGTCCAAAGATGTGCAGGTTAGGGCGAATTGGCCGTGCTAAATTGCCCATTAGTCAGAGGGAAATGGGTCTGGGTGGGTTACACTTCGGAAAGTCGGTGTGGACTTGTGGGGCCTAAGGGCCTGTTTCCACACTGTAGGGAATCTTAATCCAAAAGTGCTCAGGTCGGCCTATAGTTACCTGTTTTTGCCTCCCTCCCTCCCCTTTTGTATAGGGGTACCACATTAGTAGTTTTCCAATCCTCTGGAACTTCTCCAGAATCGAAGGAGTTTTGGAAAATCATACCCAATATATCCACTATCTCCGTAGTTATCTCTTTTAGCATTCTATGATACAAGTCATCAGGGCTTATCCCTGAAGCGTCGACTCTCCTGCTCCTCGGATGCTGCCTTACTTGCTGTGCTTTTCCAGCTCCACACTCTCGACCCTGGACTCCGGCATCTGCAGTTCTCCATCAGGAGATAAAAACAATGACTGCAGATGCTGGAAACCCGATTCTGGATTAGTGGTGCTGGAAGAGCACAGCAGTTCAGGCAGCATCCAAGGAGCAGCGAAATCGACGTTTCGGCCAAAAGCCCTTCATCAGGAATAAAGGCAGTGAGCCTGAAGCGTGGAGAGATAAGCTAGAGGAGGGTGGGGGTGGGGAGAGAGTAGCACAGAGTACAATGGGTGAGTGGGGGAGGGGATGAAGGTGATAGGTCGGGAAGGAGAGGGTGGAGTGTAGAGGTGGAAAAGGAGATAGGCAGGTAGGACAAGTCTGGACAAGTCATGGGGACAGTTACTGAGCTGGAAGTTTGGAACTAGGGTGAGGTGGGGGAAGGGGAAATGAGGAAACTGTTGAAGTCCACATTGATGCCCTGGGGTTGAAGTGTTCCTAGGCGGAAGATGAGGCGTTCTTCCTCCAGGCGTCGGGTGGTGAGGGAGCGGCGGTGAAGGAGGCCCAAGACCTCCATGTCCTCGGCAGAGTGGGAGGGGGAGTTGAAATGTTGGGCCACGGGGCGGTTTGGTTGATTGGTGCGGGTGTCTCGGAGATGTTCCCTAAAGCGCTCTGCTAGGAGGCGCCCAGTCTCCCCAATGTAGAGGAGACCACATCGGGAGCAACGGATACAATAAATGATATTGGTGGATGTGCAGGTAAAACTTTGAAGGAAGTGCTGCCACCCATTCCACAAGTGAACAAATGTCATCACTTTATTTACACTGATGCATTGACCCTAAGAACAGACGCCCCCAATTCGTCTGAACAAATGCCACCCACCCCTTTCCCCGACTGCTTTCCCACATCTCCTGAGCAGATGTAAAGCTACCAACATTCTAATCCAGGTGTCAAAACAATCCGTTTTAAATTAAATTGGTCTTTAGCCTCCAAGTGTCCTTTTAAATTAATTGGCTGAATCTAAACTGTTAGAGTGAAAAACAAATTGCAGATGCTGGAACCCAAAGTAGACAGGCAAGAGGTTGGAGGAACACAGCCAGCCAGGCAGCAGCAGGAAGGGGGAGACCTTAATGTTTGAGATGGGACCCTTGTTCAGGACTGAAACACTACTTGGTTGTTTGATACAAAATGTTTCATTTCAGATTGCCTCTGTGCAAACTTCCAAACACAGACAATTCACAATCTCTTAAAGGCACCACACACACTGCTTTGCAACTCCACTGGGCAAGAGTTACCGCTGGGGGAAAGGCAATTATGATGCGATTAGGCAAGATTTAGGAAGCATAGGATGGGGAAGGAAACTGCAGGGGATGGGCACATTAGAAATGTGGAGCTCATTTGAGGAAAAGCTCCTGTGTGTCCGAGATAAGTATGTACCTGTCAGGCAGGGAGGAAGCTGTAGAGCGCGGGAGCTGTGGTTTACGAAGGATGTGGAATGTCTGGTCAAGAGGAAGAAGACGGCTTATGTTAGGACGAGATGTGAAGGCGTTTGAGGGTTACAAGGTAGCCAGGAAAGACCTAAAGAGAGAGCTCAGAAGAGCCAGGAGGAGAGATGAGAAGTTGTTGGTGGATAGGATCAGGGTTAACCCTAAGGCTTCCTATAGATATTTAAGGAATAAAAGAATGACAAGAGTAAGATTAGGGCCACTCAAGGATAGTAGTGGGAAGTTGTGTGTGGAGTCGGAGGAGATAGGGGAAGCACTAAATGAGTATTTTTCGACAGTATTCACTCTAGAAAATGACAATGTTGTCGAGGAAATTACTGAGATACAGGCTACTCGACTAGGTGTGATTGAGGTTCACAAGGAAGAGATATTAGAAATCCTGCAGAGTGTGAAAATAGATAAGTCCCCTGGGCTGGATGGGCTTTATCCGAGGATCCTCTGGGAAGCCAGGGAGGAGATTGCTGAACCTTTGGCATTGATCTTTAAATCGTCATTGTCTACAGGAATAGTGCCAGAAGACTGGAGGGTAGCAAATGTGGTTCCCCTGTTCAAGAAGAGGAGTAGAGACAACCCTGGTATAGACTAGTGAGCCTTACTTCAGTTGTTGGTAAAGTGTTGGAAAAGGTTATAAGAGATAGGATTTATAATCATCTAGAAAATAATAATTTGATTCTGGATAATCAGCATGGTTTTGTGAAGGGGAGGTCGTGCCTCACAAACCTTACTGAGTTCTTTGAGAAGGTGACCAAACAGGTAGATGAGAGTAAACCGGTTGATGTGGTGTATATGGATTTCAGCAAGGCGTTCGATAAGGTTCCCCACAGTAGGCTGTTGTACAAAATGCGGAAGAATGGGATTGTGGGAGATATAGCAGTTTGGATCAGTAATTGGCTTGCTGAAAGAAGACAGAGGCTGGTGGTTGATGGGAAATGTTCATCTTGGAGTCCAGTTACCAGTGGTATATCACAAGGGTCGGTGTTGGGTCCACATTGATGCCCTGGGGGTGAAGTGTTCCGAGGCGGAAGATGAGGCGTTCTTCCTCCAGGCATCTGGTGGTGAGGGAGCGGCAGTGAAGGAGGCCCAGGACCTCCATGTCCTCGGCAGAGTGGGAGGGGGAGTTGAAATGTTGGGCCACGGGGCGGTGTGGTTAATTGGTGCAGGTGTCCTGGAGATGTTCCCTAAAGCGCTCTGCTAGGAGGTGCCCAGTCTCCCCAATGTAGAGGAGACCGCATCGGGAGCAACGGATACAATAAATGATATTGGTGGATGTGCAGGTAAAACTTTGAAGGATGTGGAAGGCTCCTTTAGGGCCTTGGATAGAGTTGAGGGAGGAGATGTGGGCGCAGGTTTTACAGTTCCTGCGGTGGCAGAGGAAAGTGCCAGGACGGGAGGGTGGACTTCAACACTTTCCTCATTTCCCCTTCCCCCACCTCACCCTCGTTCCAATCTTCCAGCTCAGCACTGTCCCCATGACTTGTCCGGACTTGTCCTACCTGCCTATCTCCTTTTCCACCTATCCACTCCACCCTCTCCTCCCTGACCTTCATCCCCTCCCCCACTCACCCAATGTACTCTACGCTACTTTCTCCCCACCCCCACCCTCCTCTAGCTTATCTCTCCACACTTCAGGCTCACTGCCTTTATTCCTGATGAAGGGCTTTGGCCCAAAACGTCGATTTCGAAGCTCCTTGGATGCTGCCTGAACTGCTGTGCTTTCGCAGTACCACTAATCCAGACGTTAGTAGATTCGCCAACTTTATGTACATTTAAGTTGTCATTGGACAAGCATATGGACGTACGTGGAATAGTGTAGGTTAGATGGGCTTCAGATTGGTATGACAGGTCGGCGCAACATCGAGGGCCGAAGGGCCTGTACTGCGCTGTGATATGTTCTATGTTAACTCATTTTACAACCTTACCATTTTGACAACATTAACGCTGCGACAGTGTTATATAAATAAAACTCCATTCACCACATTTCCAGGCTCTGATGTTTCCAGGACTGTGTGAGTGGTCTCACTCTGATACTCCGCAGATTCACAGGCAGACAATGCTTGAAAACTGTGCCAGTTCCCTGTCACGTTCGGTGATGGTTTGTTGATCACCTGTGTGCTTGTGACCCACTACGGGATGGGGCAGTCCCTGCTGCGCAGCAAGACTGAGACGTTGCCCCATTCACGGGTTTTCTGCTGCCTCTCGGCTCCCTTTGGGGTCCACCGTTCTGGGGTTCTGCCTCTGTCAGTCTCCCCCTCTCCACACAGTCAGATTCCTCAATGGTCTCCTCCCAACCTCTGCTCTGTCGGTGTAAATCGGGGTCATTTTCTCCTCCTTCCTTCTCGAAGTCAATGATCAGTTCTTTAGTTTGGCCAACGTTGAGAGGCAGGTTGTCCCCATTGCGCCACGTCACCAAACCCTTCTGTACTCTGACTCATCATTTGATATCCAGGACCGTTGATTTTCCTGCTCCTCGGATGCTGTGCTTTTCCAGCCACACACTCTCAACGCTGACTCATCGTTGTTCGATATCTGGTGTCCTCAGCAAACCTGTAGACGGCATGCCTTCAAAATTTGGCTACACAGCCACACAGGGAGTACAGGAGGGGTCTGAGAACACATCCTCGGTGGGTCCCAGTGTTGAGGGTTATCGTGGAGGGGGTACTGTTGTCGATCTTCACTGATTGCGGTCTGTGGGTCAGGAAGCTGAGGATCCAGTTGTAGAGGAGGGAGCTGAGACTCAGGTCACAGACTTTTGAGCTCACTTTGAAGGGGATAATGGTGTAGTCAATGAGCAGAGTCTGACGTAGATGTTCTTGTTGTCCAGTTGTTCCAGGAATGAGTGTGGGGCTGGGGAAAGGACATCTGCGATGGACACCTTATGTCAATCGGCAAATTTTGGGGATGGAGGCAGGCTGGGAGACTGGAGATGATGTGGGCCACGTCCAGCCTCACGAAGCCCTTCATGATTATTGAGCTCACAGTCACTGGGCGATAAGTCATTAAGGCACGCTGCATGTGCTTTCTTAGGGACGGGGATGATGGTGGTCTTCTTGAAGCAGGCTCGTAGGAGGGGCAGGTTGAAGATGTCGGTGAATTCCTCCACCAGCCGGTCCGCACTGGATCTGAGTGCTCAGCTGGGGACTCTGTCCGGGCCCATCTCTTTCCTTGGATTGATTCCCAGGAAGATTGATCTGGGAGGTCTGCAGCAGCACAGCAGGAGTTGGAGACTATTTAACCCATCAACCCTGCTACACCAACCACCCAGCGCAGAGTGGTAATCTGTCTCAGGGGGATCGATGTGGTAGTCTCTCTCTCTCCCCCCCTCTCTCTCTCTGTCTCTGTCTCGGGGGTTCGATGCTGCAGTCTCTATCTTGGGGGTTTTTATGTGGCAGTTTCACACTCTCTCTCTTTCTCTCTCAAAGGTTTAATATGGTGGTCTCTCTCTCTCTTTCGGGGGTTCAATATGGTGGTCTCTCTGTCCCAGTGGGATCAATTTCATGGCCTTTATCTTGGGGGTTCAATGTGGTGGTCTGTCTCTCTCTCAGTGGGTTCAATGTCGCTATCTCTATCTTGGGGGTTCAATGTGGTGGTCTCCCTTGGTGACCTGTAGAGGTGTCTCGGCCCGATGTAGCCTCAGTATGAACCTCAGGCCTCATGGTGATTCTAGGCCCAGTGTGGATCTGAGACATGAACTGGGTTGGAAGGTCTACTATTCTGTATTTTTATTTCTCTACGTTTCTAATTCATACTTATGATCTGTAACCCTGGACCTTTTATTTCTTTAGTTTTCAAATGACTTTTCCCCAAGAATTTACAGTGAAGAATCTGTTTCTTGTACATAACTGGGGACTGCCGGAACTGGTTTCACTGTACTCACTTGAAGACATGTGACAATAAAGCTAATTCAATTCAATTCTGTCTCCGTTAACCTTGACCACACTTAACAACCACACTGAGGGTGGTAAGGACACAGAGTGTACTCTGGGCGGGGGGTTTCACTGTCCACCACCAAGAGGGTCTCAGCAGCGGCATTACTGACCGAGCTGGTCGGGTCCTAAAGGACACAGCTGCTAGACTGGGTCTGCGGCAGGTGGGGAGGGAACCAACAAGAGGGAAAAACATACTCAACCTCGTCCTTCCCAATCTGCCTGCTGCAGGTGTATCTGTCCATGACAGTATCGGAAAGAGCGACCACCGCACAGTCCTAGTGGAGACAAAGTCCCACCTTCACATTGAGAATACCCTCCATCGTGTTGTGTGGCACTATCACTGTGCTAAATGGGTCAGACTTCAAACAGATCCAGTAACTCAAGCCTGGGCATCCACGAGGCACTGTGGGTCACCAACAGCAGCAGAACTGTACTCCAGCACAATCTGTAACCTCATGGCACAGCATATCCCCCACTCAACCATTACCATCACGCCAGGGGATCAACCCTGGTTCAATGGAGAGTGCAGGAGGGCATGCTGGGAGCAGCACAGGGTAATGTTAAACATGAGACCTGCTATTTTAATCACCGGAGTGTTGTTGGGATAGTGTTAGTGTTCCTTCACTGTCACTGGGTCAGCAAACTCTCTTCCCAAGGGCATTGTGGGTCAACCCACAGCAGGTAGACTGCAGCGGTCCAAGAAGGCAGCTCACCCCCACCTTCTCAAGGGGGCAACTAGGGACGGGTAATAAATGATTAGATTACTTACAGTGTGGAAACAGGCTTCGGCCCAACAAGTCCACACCAACCCTCCGAAGAGCAACCCACCCAGACCCATTCCCCTACACCTAACACTACGGGCAATTTAGCATGGCCAATTCACCCAACCTGCACATCTTTGGACTGTGGGAGGAAACCGGAGCACCCAGAGGAAACCCACACAGACACGGGGAGAATGTGCAAACTCCACACAGAGAGTCACCTGAGGTGGGAATTGAACCCAGGTCTACTGATGCTGTGAGACAGCAGTGCTAACCACTGTGCCACCATACCGCCCAACCAGCTGGGTCCAACCATCGATACTCATATCCCTTGAATGAAATAAAATGGCTTTCACCAATTTGGTGAGTGTAGCCCAGGCCAGTGCGGACCTCTGGTGGAGCGTACATGCCTCAGGATCTCTTAGCTCGTGGCACTGTCCTTCCGAGAGAGGGTACCGATTGGATGTCGCAAGGTGGAGGTCTTGTACCTTTCCTTTCCGGCTGAGGACGTGCCAATCGCTGTTGAGATCAGTTTGCTATCGTTCCACACTCTCTCACTCAGCCTGAATAAAACAGCATTAACCCTTGGTGCCATGGTGTCGACTTCAGCAATAAGTGACAGATTGCTGGCTGGAGCCGAGGTAAGTGAATCAATCAATGACCAGATTGCTGCTGTTGATAGATGGCGCTGAGGCGACATCCCAGGTTGCTACATTGATCTTACCTGAAGGCCATTATCTACAGGAACAGAATTAGGCCATTCGAACAAGCCTGACATGTTTCCTCAACCCCATCACCCTGCAATCCTCAATCCCCTTATTAATCAAGAACTTATCTATTTATTTATAGAATCCCTACAGTGTGAAACAGGCTCTTTAGCCCCTTAAGTCCACATCAACCCTCTGAAGAGTAACTCACCCAGACACCATTCCCCAACCCTATGTTTACCCCTGATTAATGCACCTAACCTACACTGGACACTATCTGCAATTTAGCGTGGCCAATCCCCCTGACCTACACATCTTTGGACTGTGGGAGGAAACCAGAGCACCCAGAGCAAGCCCACACAGCGAATGTGCAAACAGTCGCCCTAGGCTGGAATCGAACCCGGGTCCCTGGCGCTTTGAGGTAGCAGTGCTAACCACTGGGCCAGCCTCATCGCTGTTTTAAATGTACTCACAGACCTGGCTCCTACAGCCTTCTGTACTAATGAGTTCCACAGAATCACCCCCCCTCTTTTTGATCTGATGGTCAAATTAAACTCTTAAAAATTGCCTGCACAATCATTCTTATTATATTTTTAACATCTTCGGAAGGATAGCCTGTTAGCTATTGTATCAAAGTCATTGATTGATTGATTTGATCAATGAAAATAATTTTCCCTATTATTTTAAAAATATTACTTTTCCCTCATCAGCTAATAACAGCCTCTGCAATTGTTCTTATTCTCCTTTTGCACACCGTTGTACACAATGCATCATTACACAAATGATCTGGGTGCATATTGCTGTGTTAAACAACAGTGTGGGGTGCACCGGTAACACATAGACCTCCTGAATTAACTGGATCGGTACTCTCCAGGGTGAGAGGTGATCTAATTCTAACACGCAACACTCTGTCAGCGGTTGACAGAATAGGTTCAGGAAAGTTACTTCTCCCACTGCCTGAGGTGTGCCTAGATTCACAGGACACTGTCTCAGAACAGAGTGAAAAGAGGAGAGATGATAGTGCAAACCTTGAGAACTCTGTACCCCAAGAGGTTCCATCAACGCATCTGTTCGGGACAGAAATCAATAGATTGCTCAAGACCAAAAAGAACCGCGGACGCTGGGAATCAGAAATTGCTGGAAAAGCTCAGCAGGTCTGTCTCCCGCATCTGTGGAGAGAAATCAGCTTCAGGTCCAATTACCCTTGCTTGGAGCTGAACCATGGAGAGACTCCTCTGTGGAATTGCTCGAAAGATTTCTCCATGTGAGAGGATGAGGGGTTGGAAGGTCATGGAATGGCGTGCCGGGGTGGGGGAAGGGGGAATGGGATTGGAATAATCTCATCCTGTGCCAATTCCTTAGGCTGCCAGGCTGTCAGGGGCGATTGAGGGCAGGCAGGGGCATTGCAATGCCACCTTCACGGCCGCCAGTCAGGAAAATACCGCCCCATATTTTAACTGAGTTCGGAGTGAGATAAAGAGGGTGTATTGATAGCTACAAACTGCAGTGAGTGCGTGCAGCTCATTTTCTCTGCTCTGAGAAGATCCAGCCTTTCAACCTGAGTGCAATTTAAACCCGTCATTGCCCTTAACTAACCAGGAGTCTGGCTCTCATGCAGAACTGGTCGCTATTCTGGTATTTTTGTGAACCTGGTCGAAAGCCTTTTGAAATCTCAGGCTGAGATTTGACATCAGTCGTAAACATTTGAATGCTTTGTTATGACTGTAACGCTGAAAGCTGAACTCCAGTTTGTACCAATTGGATCAAATATATATTGCATTTAATTTGCGCAGACTGAATGAAAGATCCCAGCTGTTATGATCAGGTTTATTACAGTCAGTGAACATGTTCAGCTTCGGATACAAACACATATTTCACTGTCATGAGGCTGGTGAAGCTTCAGTCCAATGGAACGCGAGGCGTCGATTGGGGAATTTTGAAAATTAACCCCAAGTGTCTCTTGCTTGGCTCATCTGTGACCACTCCCTTCCAGGCATGCTTCCCACCTTGTGGTCTCTGTAAACCTGAAGTCATTCGAAATCTCAGTTGCCTGCCTCCTTACTTTCTACACGTGGGAAGTCTTGAGACGTCCTCACTTGATAATTCCTCTCTGCTGTCAGCTGGCCTCCCTCGGAGACCATCAAAAAACCTGCAGCCGATACCATAACCCTGGCCAAATCCTGCTCCCCTACACCCATAGGGGAAACTTCCATCCTTACCTGGTCTGGCCTACATGTGACTCCAGACCCACAGCAATGGGGTTGACTCTTAACTGCCCTCTGGGTAATTAGGGATGGGCAATAAATGCTGACCTGGCCAGTGACCACCACATCCTGTGAATGAAGGAAAGAAAAAGTGCTTTGTTTGAAGTCAATAAAATATAGGAGCAGAGGTACGCCATTCAGCCCATTGAGCCTGTACTGCCCTTCAATAAAATCATTGATAATCCTCAATTCCATGTACCTGCCATTTCCCCCAGAATCCTTGATTCCCTTCCAGATTCAAAATCTCTCTGTCTCAGCCTTGAATGACCCAAACTCAACAACCCTCTGCAGTAGAAAATTCAAAGGTTCGTTCACGTCTGAGAGTGGAAATATCTCCTCATCTCTGTCTGAACCCTCATCACTGTCTGACTCCTCATCTCTGTCTGACCCCTCATCTCTGTCTGACCCCTCATCTCTGTCTGACCCCTCATCTCTGTCTGACCCCTCATCACTGTCTGACCCCTCATCTCTATCTGACCCCTCATCTCTGTCTGACCCTTCATCTCTGTCTGACCCCTCATCACTGTCTGACTCGGCACGGTGGCACAGTGGTTAGCACTGCTGCCTCACAGCGCCGGAGACCCGGGTTCAATTCCCGCCTCAGGCGACTGACTGTGTGGAGTGTGTACATTCTCCCAGTGTCTGCGTGGGTTTCCTCCGGGTGCTCCGGTTTCCTCCCACAGTCCAAAGATGTGCAGGTCAGGTGAATTGGCCATGCTACTTTGCCCGTAGTGTTAGGTAAGGGGTAGATGTAGGGGTATGGGTGGGTTACGCTTCGGCGGGGCGGTGTGGACTTGTTGGGCCGAAGGGCCTGTTTCCACACTGTAAGTAATCTAATCTAATCTCTGTCTGACCCCTCATCTCTGCCTGACCCCTCATCTCTGAGATTATGCTCTCTGGCCCTTGGTTCTCCCACAAAGCGGAAACAATCTCTCCATCTCTACTGTTTCAAATCCTCCTCAAATCTCATGCATCTTAATACGTTTGCCTCTCATTCTTCCTGCATAGGCTCCCATGCAGCAACACCCTAATTTCAAGCCATCCATTTCCGAAGCCACCCATTGCTTTGCTCCCTCACTGTCTCAGTAATCTCCTGCAGTCCCACAACCCTCCGAGATCTCGACACTTCTCTAATAGTGGACCCCTAAGCATCTCTGATCTTAGTTTCTGCGCTATTTGATTCTTTCAATTTATTATTGTCACATGTACCTCAGCACAGTGCAAAGTTTTGTTCTGCGTGCAGTACAGGTAGATCATACCATACAAACTGCATCAGCGTAGCAGAACAAAGCGAGGAATATAATGTTACCACTGCACAGAAGATGCACAAAGTGTGAGATCAATATTAAATTTAAAATTTGAGATGTTCACTCAGAAGTCTGATAACAGCGGGGAAGAAGCTGTTCTTGAATCTGTTGGTACGTGTTTTCAAACTTTTGTATCATCTATCCAATGGAAGAGGGTGGGAAGGGTCTTTGATGATGTTGACTGCCTTCCCGAGGCAGTGGGAAGTATAGGTGGAGTGATTGGATGGAAGGTTGGCTTGTGTGATGGACTGGGCTGTGTTTACTCTACTCCTGTGGTCTTAGACAGAGCAGTTGCCATACCAAGCTATGATGCATCCAGATGGTTACTTGGACCTGGAATCCCCTCTCTAATCTTTGTTCTCCTCCCTGGTTAAACCTCTTCGTCAAGTGAAGTTTCTGGTCATCTGTTCTAAGACACCCGTGTGTGGTTCAGGGGCCGAGTGTTACGTTAAAACGGTCCCAGGAAGACAACTGGGACATGCTGCAACAATGAGGCAACACATAAATAAATAATTGGCATCACGGTGCCATGGGGTAATTCCCACTGCTTCAAATGTTTGCGGGAATGGCCGGGTAAACCCTGCACTCAGTTACCCATTGGCTACATAGGTCCTTCTGTGGGCACATTAATCTTGGTCATTGTAGCTGCCCACTCAAAGTGGTTGGATATGCCTGGAGTTCATCATCAAACATGGGCAGAAAAACTGAGCATCTTTTGCAATACGTGGGCTCCCGTTCATGTTGGTTAGAGAGAACGGGCCACAGTTTACCTGCGGGGAATTTGGGGATTTCCTAAAGTCGGACAGAATTAGACGCGTAGGAAGGATGTTGCTAAACTTGAGCGGGTACGGAAAGTATTTACAAAGATGTCGGAGGGTTCGATCTATCGGGAGAGGCTGAACAGGTGGGGGTGTTTCCCCTGGAACGTCGGAGGCTGAGGGGTGACCTTATAGAGGTTTATAAAATCATGAGGGGCATGGATAGAGTAAACAGGCAAAGTCTTTTCCCTGGGGTGGGGGAGTCCAGAACTAGAGGGCATAGGTTTAAGGTGAGAGGGGAAAGATTTAAAAGGGATCTGAGGGGTAACTTTTTCACACAGAGGGTGGTGCGTGTATGGAATGAGCTGCCAGAGGAGGCAGTATTCCCAGCCTCTAACCTGCTCTTGTAGCTGCTGTGATTATGTAGCAAGGCCAGTTGAGTCAGTGATAACCCCCAGGATGTTGACAGTCAAGGGATTCAGTGATGGTAACACCATTAAATGTCAAGGGGCGGTGATTAGATTGTCTTTTATTGCAGATGGTCACAGACTGGCATTTTTGTGGCTCACATGTTACTTGCCACTTGTCAGCCCACGCTGTAGTACCAGGAGGTGATGGCTTCGTGCTGCTACTGCCGCAGTATTAGTCCAGCAACTCAACTAATGTTTTGGGGACCTGAGTTCGAATCCTGTCATGGTGGAATTTGAATCCCATTTCTTGAAAAAATCTGGAACTAAGTATCGACTGATGACCGTGAAATGAGTGGCAGGGAAAAACAATTTGGTTCACTCATGTCCTTCGGGGAATGAATCTGCCGTCCTGACCTGGTCTGGCCTATATATGTGACTCCAGACCCACAGCAATGTGGGTGACTCTTACCTCCCCTCTGAGAAATGTGCTGAGAAACGAAACATTCACTTCAAACGAAAAGCTACAAACTCTATTTCTGTTACGTTTAGCTAACACAAGGATATTACTTAGAACATAGAACGTTACAGTGTAGTACAGGTCATTCAACCCTCGATGTTGTGCCGACCTGTGGAAACAATCTGAAGCCCATCTAACCTACACTATTCCATTTTCATCCATTTGTCTGTCCAATGACCAGTTACACCCGCTTAAAGTCGGCGAGTCTACGCATAGGTCAGTAAAGTGCAGCACAGGTGGCACGAGGCAGTTATGTGGATTTTGTTTGTCAGTCCGTGGATGTGATTTGGAGTGATATTGGGGCAGCATCATTAGGTCTATTCTTCCATTTATCATGCACACCCTTGCATTCAGTTCAGTGTCGACTGGTTGGGGTGCAACGAAGGGTTAATAAGACCACAGCAGCGCTTAAGCTTCCTAAACGTCATTTATTTTTTGCATGCTTGCCTTTGAAATATTGAAATTTAAACGATTTATAAAAGCCCCCCCCCCGCTGAGGGAGATGAGTAACAAGGTCAGCGGAATTGAGTGAAACGCCCAATCGATGCGGAAAAGGAGTTTTTTCCCTGAAACAGCAGTTTGTGAAGGTTGAGGGGTTGTGTTTGTATCTGGGTACATTACAGAGAAACATAAACCTCCATTAAGAACCATTAGAGATTCATTTTTTACTAAAAGCTGAAAATGCTGGTGATTAGAAATAAATAGAAAATGCTGGAAGGACACTCATGGAAGCTCCTGGGCTCTGGGAATTCATTGAAAATAAATGGGAAGCTGAAGAGATGCAGCCTCGATGGGCCGATGTTTTATATCACAGTGTCAGGATTGACACCATCACAGGCCGCACACTGCGACCGAGGGAAGGCAGTGTTTCGGACAACACTCTGGCTTTTCGTCATGACCCCAATATCGAGCCCTAACGGTTGGGACGTTTACAGCAACAAGGATTGAGAGTAGACCTCTCAACCTGCTCCATCCTTCAACAGGAACACAGCCAATCTGATTTTAACCTCAACCCGACATTCCTGGTCATCTTTCATCCACCCCCTTGGAAATCCACAGTCAAGCTGCTGCCTGGTGGCTCAGTGGTTAGCCCTGTTGCCTCATAGTACCAGGGGCCTAGGTTCGATTCCCACCTCGGGCAACTGTTGTGTGGAGTTTGCACATTCTCCCCGCGTCTGAGCAGGTTTCCTCCCGCGATGTGCAGGTTAGGGTGGATTAGCTATGGGAAATGTGGGATAGAGGAATAGGACTGGGTGGGACACTGCCCAGAGGGTTGGTGTGACTCGATGGGCCAAATGGCCCCAATCCCACACTGCAGGAATCCTATAATTCTAGGCTGGGTGGGCCTGCACATATTGGAGCTTAGAAGAATGAGAGGTGACCTTATTGACATGTACAAGACCCATAGGGGACTCGGCGGGGTAGACAGCTAAAGGTTCTTTCCCCTTGTGGGACCAGAGGGGGCCATCTCAGAATGAGACAGAGGGGCCATATCGGAGGACGAGGAGGAATTTCTTCTCTCAGAGGGGAGTGAATCTGTGGAATTCTTTACCCCAGAGAATTATTGAGGTTGGGTCATTATGTATATTCAAATCTGCGGCAGACAGATTTTTAATGGGGAAGGGAATCCAGGGTGATGAAGTAAAGGCAGGAAAGTGGAGATGGGGATGATCAGATCAGCCATGATCTCAGTCTCTTCCTGTGGGTGGGGGGAGGGGGTGTGTGCTTGTCGTCATGGTCACCATTGTCGGACTCAATGGCCTTACATCGCCATTGGTTGATTCCATGCTCCTGCAGGATTGGGTCAAGTCTCTGGATTCCTCGCCCAACCCCCTCCCCACCTGAACACCTTCCGGAAGGGGGGTGACATGGGTGAGGCGTTGGGCTTGGCGAAGGGGGTTAGGCGGGACTAACTTGGACAGCTCTTTCAAGGAGCCAGTACTAGCACAAAAGGGCCCAACGGCCTCCCTCTGGGCTCTATCGTGCCGCGGTCACCCGGAGCAGGTCATCTGGTCGTCTCCCTTGCCGCCGTTTGTGGGATCTTGCTGTGCTGGAGATGGCTGAGCGTCTGTCTATGTGTACACTCAAGGATTGGCCCGGAACCTGAGGCTGTGGAACGGCGTTGTGCTTGATGCCGTGGCAGCAGCGGTTGCCAGGCAACCCAAATTGATAGATCGAAAAGACAAAATCTGTGCCACAGGTCTATTTGCAACTCTGTTTGCAGAGAGTTAGCCTAATCTAATATTAATAAAGGCAAATAAATGCAAAATAGGCAGCAGCACAGTCAGTGGTGACTTTTAATTAAGAAAATGACATTTAAACACAAGTTGCTTTCATTAGTGTTCCTACAGCATTGAGAAGGTACATTGAGAAACAGCTCTGTGGAATTCTGTGTTGCTTTGCAGGATTCTCTGAATCACCAGACACTGAAGCGTGTGTTTGAAAATCTGTATTGATCGTGCTGCTCCATATTTTAACCATTCGGTGTGGTCTCCTTCCCTCCCTCCCTCATCAGTGCCCCTTCAGAATATAGTTAAACATCACACAACACCAGGTTATAGTCCAACAGGTTTAATTGGAAGCACTAGTTTTTGGAGTGCTGCTCCTTCATCAGGTGGTTCAGTGCTCCGAAAGCTAGTGTTTCCAAATAAACCTGTTGGACTATAACCTGGTGCTGTGTGATTTTTAACTTTGTCCACCCCAGTCCAACGCTGGCATCTCCACATTATGACTTCAGAATTTAAACTTCGAATTTTGAGGTGATGCACTTTGGGAAGAATAACAGGAAGGCAGAGTACTGGGTCAATGGAAAGATTCTTGGTAGTGCGGATGTGCAGAGGGATCTTGGAGCCCATGTGCATAGATCCCTGAAAGTTGCCACCCAGGTGGATAGTCCTGTTAGGAAGGCATACAGTGTGTTAGGTTTCATTGGTAGAGGGATTGAGTTCCGGAACCGCAATATCATGCTACAACTATACAAAACACTAGTGCGGCCACACTTGGAATATTGTGTACAGTTCTGGTCCCCATATTTCAGGAAGGATGTAGAAGCATTGGAAAAGGTGCAGAGGAGATTTACCGGGATGTTGCCTGGTCTAGAGGGAAGGTCTTATGAGGAAAGGCTGTGAGACTTGGGTCTATTCTCATTGGAAAGAAGGAGGCTGGGGGGGAGGTTTGATAGAGACATACAAGATGATCAGAGGATTAGATAGAGTAGACAGTGAGAGTCTCTTTCCTCAGATGATGATGCCAGCTTGTACGAGGGGGCTTAGCTACAAATTGAGGGGTGATAGATTTAAGACAGATGTCAGAGGCAGGTTCTTTACTCAGAGTGGTAAGGGTGTGGAATGCCCTACCTGCTAAGGTAGTCAACTCAGCCACATTAGGGAGATTTAAACAATCCTTTGATAAGCACGTGGATGATTTTGGGATAGTGTAGGGGGACGAGCTGAGAATAGTTCACAGGTCGGTGCAACATCGAGGGCCGAAGGGCCTGTTCTGCGCTGTATTGTTCTATGTTCTATGAGTCAGCTCTCCTCCCCTGAGCTTGTGGAGGGACAGTAGCTCAGTAGTTAGCACCACCGCTTCACAGCGCTAGGGACCCGGGTTCGACTCCAGCCTCGGGTGACTGTCTGTGTGGAGTTTGCACATTCTCCCCGTGTCTGTGTGAGTTTCCTCCGGGTGCTCTGGTTTCCTCGTGCAGGCCATGCAACAGATATCAAAGATGTGGGAGTGATCTCCCCTCATTTATTCTCAACAATCCCTTTGTTTGCCTCCCCTTTTCTTGCTCTCCTGACTCCATGTCTGCACTCACCCCTTCCACCAGCAAACACCCTCAGAAACTCCAACCACCCTCCCTCCTGCCAATTACACCTTTGGAGAGCCTTGCACAGACTGGATGGGCTGATTGGCCTCCTTCTATGTGGGCTGCTCAGCCAGGGATTCCTGAAAGGATCTGGCTCATCATTGGGAGGCAAGGCTGCAGGGAGAGGTCAGGGCAGCGAGGCTGGCTGGTCCTTACGTCGGAAGCATAAGAACGAGGAGCAGGAGGAGGCCATTCGGCCCTTCGAGCCTGCTCCGCCATTCAATAAGATCATGGCTGATCTTTTCATGGACTCAGCTCCACTTACCCACCCTCTCACCATATCCCCTTAATTCCTTGACTGTTCAAAATCTATCTCACTTTGCCTTAAAAATATTCAAGCCTCAACTGCTTCACTGGGCAGGGAATTCCACAGATTCACAACCATGAGCAGGAGAGACTAGGACCCGAGGGCACAGCCTCAGAGGGAAGGGGCCGACCCTTCAGAGCAGAGAGGAGCAGGAACTTCTTCAGCCAGAGGGTGGGGAATCTGTGGGTGTTATTGCCACAGAAGGCCAAGTCATTGATGAGAAGCTAGATAATGGGGGCTACCAGTAAATGGAAAGTCCCTGGCCTATTCCCTGCACATTCTTCCTTTCAAATTAATGATCCAATTCCCTCTCAAAATCCGGGATTCATCCCTCCTGATGGTACACACCCAGGAAGCATTCCCAGTTAATTTTTCTGCCAATCACGTTACGTTGATCCACCTTCATGCTTTGCTCCTTAGTTCCTCCATCGATGGAACCAGTTCCTCCTCAGTGCAGCCCCCTGGTGGTCTATGAGTAGCTCTGTCAAGCCATCTCGATGGTGAGGGGTGGGGGACAGGGGGTGGATGTGGTCTGCGTTCCCTCAAAGCTGCCTGGCTGTGCAACCTCTCCAAGGGGTGTCACCCCCTCTGCTTCACTCCGAGGTGTGATGATGACCCTGTACTCCTAGGAGCAACGACCCTGCACTCCGAGGGACAATGACCCTGCACTCCGAGGAGCTATGACCCTGCACACCAAGGGGCGATGACCCTGCATTCCAAGGGGTGATGACCCCACACTCCAAGGGGCAATTTCCCATGACCAATCACCCTCCGCAGACACGGGGAGAACGTGCAAACTCCACACAGACAGTCACCCAAGGCTGGAATCGAACCCTGGTCCCTGGCGCTGTGAGGCAACAGTGCTAACCACTGAGCCACCGTGCCATCTCATTTTCTCCTGGACTGAGGGAGAGGTGGGCATTAAGGGAATGGAAGTGGTTGGCACATCTAACAGTGCTAGTGCGGATGGGGAGATGTCTCAAGTGAGTGAGTGGGCAGGGCAGAGGGCACACAGACTCAGTGATGGTAGGGGTGGGGAGTAGGTGGGGAAGGTGGTACAGGCAGTAGTGAACAGTGGCAGAACATAGGCCCTGGTGGAAGGTGGGGAGAGCAGAGATGTGTAGCACGGAAATAGGCCCTTCAGCCCAACTCGCCCATGCTAACCAGATATCCGAAATTAATCTAGTCCCATTTGCCAGCACTTGGCCCATATCCCTCCAAACCCTTCCTATTCATATACCCATCCAGATGCCTTTTAAATGTTGTAATTGTACCAGCCTCCACCACACCCTCTGGCAGCACATTCCATACACGCACCACCCTCTGTGTGAAGAAGTTGCCCCTTAGGTCCCTTTTATATCTTTCCCCTCTCACCCTAAACCCACGGCCCTCCAGTTCTGGACTCCCCTACCCCTGGGGAAAAGACCTTGCCGATTTACCCTCTGCGCACCCCTCATGATTTTGTGTACCACTCCCCCAGAGAGCAGAGACTGCGTGGGCAGACTGGCTGGCCAGATTGGCAGGGTCTGGTGCCACGGTCTCCTCTGGGGGGTGCCGGCTGGTGGGGGTGAAAGGTCGCAGCTCTGCTCCACCCCTGTCCAAAGGACGGGCAATATCAGAACACTTTGGAAAGCAGGCTTCTGGAAGGCAGGGGCAAAGTGCCAGCTGAGGGATCTGGATCACTGTCTTTAGAACATAGAACAATACAGCACAGAACAGGCCCTTCGGCCCACGATGTTGTGCCGAACTTCTCTCCTAGATTAAGCACCCATCCATGTACCTATCCAAATGCCGCTTAAAGGTCGCCAATGATTCTGACATTTGACTGGGACATCTAGCAGAGTCTGCGTATGATGCCTGGGACTGTCCTCACGTGGTCTCTCGATGAGTTGGGCAGTGATTTTAAACTCAGACGAGCCTTGATTCAATGCCTCTCATAAACAATCGCCCGCTACTTAAATTGAAATCAATACTTAATGGTGACCAATTTAACTTTATAATTTGGCATTTAATCAATAGAGGTTTATAAGATGCAGTGTTGCGGCTGGGTCTGCCTGACCATGTATCGTTCACATGCTGCACCGTCTGGCTCTGCTCAGTAAGGTTTTTACAAACTCATTGACGATGGACAGTGTGTTTGGGGCCTTTCCCCCAAAGTGAGAGAAGGAAGATGAGAAGGAACGCTAGGGTTGATTGAGGTTAGATGTTGTCCTCGTTGGTATTTCAGTTGAGTGAGTACCAAGACTGGGACTAGATTAGATTACTTACAGTGTGGAAACAGGCCCTTCGGCCTAACAAGTCCACACCTCCCCGCCGAAGTGTAACCCACCCATACCCCTACATCTACATCTACAGTTACCCCTTACCTCACACTACGGGCAATTTAGCGTGGCCAATTCACCTGACCTGCACATCTTTGGACTGTGGGAGGAAACCGGAGCACCCGGAGGAAACCCACGCAGACACGGGGAGAATGTACAAACTCCACACAGTCAGTCGCCTGAAGCGGGAATTGAACCCGGGTCTCTGGCGCTGTGAGGCAGCAGTGCTAACCACTGTGCCACCGTGCCGCCCACGGCTGTTCTCTGGCTGAAATGTTAAAATGGGGTTCCTCTCCGGTGGATTTGAGAACTCCCTGTGGCCCTCGGTGGGAGGAGTTGTTCCTAGATTCCTTCTCAATACATTGTGCCTTAATCACCATCACGAGGAGACTCCCAAACTATCCGGGAGGGTATGTTGGAGCTGTACAGGGCTCGGGTGATCCCACAGCTGGAGTACTGTGTGCACGTCTGGTCCCCACACCGTAGGAAGGAGATCCATCAGGTTGTTGCCTGCGAGAAGGCTGTGAGATACAGGAGAAGAATTAGGCCATTCGGCCCATCAAATCTGTTTCACCATTTGATCATGGCTGTTATGTTCCTCAACCCCATTCCCCTGCCTTCTCCCCGTAACCCTTGACCTCTTTTCGAATCAAGAACCTATCTCAGTCTGTCTTAAAGACACTCAATGACTTGGCCTTCTGTGGCAATAACACCCACAGATTCCCCACCCTCTGGCTGAAGAAGTTCCTGCTCCTCTCTGCTCTGAAGGGTCGCCCCCTTCCCTCTGAGGCTGTGCCCTCGGGTCCTAGTCTCTCCTGCTCATGGAAACACCTTCTTCACGTCCACTCTCTCCAGGCCTCTCGGTATCCTGTAAGCTTCAATCAGATCCCACCCCCCCCCCCACCTCATCCTTCGAAACTCCATCGATTTCAGTCCTCTCCTCACATGTCAAGCTCTTCATCCCTGGGATCATTCTTGTAAGTCTCTTCTGGACCCCCCCTCCAACATCAGCACAGCCTTCCTCAGATACGGGGCGCAAAACCTCTCGCAATATTCCACAGGTGGTCTGATGGTGTATTTCAGCGATGAAGAGAGGATGGAAAAAAACCCCAAAAAGAAACAAAGAATGAAAACAAGGAACAGCGCAGCACAGGAACAGGCCCTTCGGCCCACCCAAGCCTGTGCTGACACATGAAGCCTTTCGAAACTAAAAACCTTATACCTCTACACAGTCTGTATGCCTCTATTCCATTTCGATTCATGTATCTGTCAAGATAACTCTTAAACGTTGCCATTGCATCTGCATCTACCAACTTCCCTGGCATCGCATTCCAGGCACTTACCACCCTCTGTGTAAAAACCCTGCCTCTCACATCTCCTTTAAACGTACCCCCTTTCACCTTAAACCTATGTCCTGGTCATTGGGTCATACAGCATGGAAACAGAACCTTCGGTCCAACCTGTCCATGCCAACCAGATATCCCAGGGCCCTGGGGAATGTCCCTAAACAAAGAGGCCAAGGCCTACAGGTGCATAATTCTTCAAAAATGGAGTCACAGATAGACAGGGTAGTCAAGAAGGCATTTGGTATGCTTATCTTTATTGGACAGAGGATTGAGTACAGGAGTTGGGAGGTCATGTTGCAGCTGTACAGGGCATTGGTTAGGCCACTGTTGGAATATTGTGTGCAATTCTGGTCTCCTTCCTATCGGAAAGATGTTGTGAAACTTGAAAGGGTTCAGAAAAGATTTACAAGGATGTTGCCAGGGTTGGAGGATTTGAGCTACAGGGAGAGGCTGAACAGGCTGGGCCTGTGTTTTCCCTGGAGTGTCGGAGGCTGAGGGGTGACCTTATAGAGGTTTATAAAATCATGAGAGGCATAGATAGGATAAATTGGCAAAGTCTTTTCCCTGGGATTGGGGAGTCCAGAACTAGAGGGCATAGGTTTAGGGTAGGAGGGGAAAGATATAAAAGAGACCTAAGCTTTTTCACACAGAGGGTGGTACGTGTATGGAATGAGCTGCCAGAGGAAGTGGTGGAGGCTGGTACAATTACAACATTTAAGAGGCACTTGGATGGGTATATGAATAGGAAGGGTTTAGAGGGATATGGGCTGGGTGCTGGCAGGTGGGACTAGATTGGGTTGGGATATCTGGTCGGCATGGACAGGTTGGACTGAAGGGTCTGTTTCCGAGCTCTTTGACTCTATCTGTGATGTGGAGGAAATGGGAGATCTAGGGAGATGCTTAAACCCCCAGCCATGCTCTGAGCTCCATCTCCAGCCAATCCTTGACCTGTTCGCTTCTATTGCTGTTGGAGAACCACTGAACTATAACCTAAGCTGTTCATTAATGGTTTGAGCTCCTTTCTCTATGTTTCAAACAGCCTCACCATCTGCTACTAGAGACTGTGAAACCAATTACAGCACCGTCCTGAGGGTACAGGCCCTGCTCCTTCTTATCCCTTCATCTGCTCCAGGCGGAAAATCCATTTTCCACACTCGATCCGCCCTCCCAGGGCCAGAGTTTTCACTTCGTTTATCTCTCCACCCTTCAGACCCTCTGCCTGTATTCCTGATGAAGGGCTGTTGCCCGAAACGCCGATTTTCCTGCTCCCCGGATGCTGCCTGAACTGCTGTGCTTTTCCAGCACCACTAATCGGACAGAGTTGTGGTGTCTCCAAAGCCTGAAGTGTTGTGGAGCAGAAGATCAATGGAACAATTCAGCACCCCTATCCCCTTAAGCCCCTCCTCTTTGCACCCACCACCCTCACCCCCACCCAAATAGGACCTTTGGGTGTCAATTATGTTATAATTAGATTAGATTAGATTACTTACAGTGTGGAAACAGGCCCTTCGGCCTAACAAGTCCACACCGACCCGCAACCCACCCAGACCCCTACATTTACCCCTTTACCTAACACTATGGGCAATTTAACACGGCCAATTCACCTGACCTGCACATCTTTGGATTGTGGGAGGAAACCGGAGCACCCGGAGGAAACCCACGCAGACATGGGGAGAACGTGCAAACTCCACACAGTCAGTCGCCTGAGGCGGGAATTGAACCCGGGTCTCTGGCGCTGTGAGGCAGCAGTGCTAACCACTGTGCCACCGTGCCACCCACATAATATTGTGTCAGTCGGGTAGTTTGTCACCCTGGGTACCCGCTCCACACCATTATCTAGTCAGCTCGCTGCTGCTCTCAAGATGTTAGGTAAAAAACCAGCTGCAAACTTAGTGCACAGCAAGATCCCGCTGGTATTAATGTATGAAAGTGGAGGGGTTGGTCTAGTGACAGTGATTATTCATCCAGAAATCCTGGTAATTTGTTTGGGGGGACCCAGGTACGAATCCTGCCATGGCAGATGGTCGAATTGGAATCCAATAAATTTCTGGGATTAAAGAGTCCAACGATGGCCATGAAATCATTGCTGATTTTTTTGGGAAAACCCATCTGGTTCACTCATGGCTGTGAGGGAGGGGAAAGCTGCCATCTTTCCCTGGTCCGGCCGTGACATAAAATGGTGGAGTTGTGGAGAGTGAGGAAGGTTTTCACAAGGTGCAGACATCCAAAACCCCGACAGCTCTGTGGCTTTTGGAAATCCGGACCTGAAACAGAATTCGCTGGGAAAACTCAGCTGGTCTGCCAGCATCTCAGGAGGGAAAGCAGAGTTAACATTTCGGGTCCAATGACCTTTCTTCAGGAAGCAGGATCGGAACAGTGGGATGTAGTCTCTCAGTAGACAGTGAGGCCGTCTGAAGAAATGGCAAATGGGGTCTAATTCAGAGAAATGTGAAGTGATGCATTCTGGGAGGTCAAATGCAAGAGGCCAATATGCTTGGCCAGACCTTTCGGAGCATTTAAATTCGGAGGGGATCCTGGAGTGGGAGTCCATCGCTCCCTGAAAGAGGCAGCACAAGTGAATAAGATGGTAAAGAAGGCAGAGAGCATGCTTGGCATCATTGGTCGAGACATTGAGTATAAAAATTGGTCAGTCATACTGCAGCTGAATGAGACTTTAATTAGGCTGCATTTGGAGTATTATATGTATTTCCGATGCCCACACTGTGGGGACGCTTTAGAGAGGGTACAGAAGAGATTTGCCAGAATGTGGCCTTGAATGGGTTGTATTTGCTATAAGAAGAGTTTGACAAACTTGGATTGTTTTCACTGGAGCATTGGAGGTTGAGGGAGGGGGTGCCTGTGAGAAGTGTATAACATTATGAGAGGCATGGACAGGGTGGTTAGTCAGAGTCTTCTTTCCCCCCAGAGTGGAAGCGTCAAATACGAGAGTGAGGTTTAAGGTGAGATGGGGAAAGTTTGAACTTGACACGTAAGGGGCGGATTCACACAGAGGGTGGTAGGTGTCTGAAATGTGATGCCAGCAGAGGTGGTGGAAGCAGATACAATAGCAGTGGTTAAGAGGCAGCTAGGCAGACACGTGAACTAGGCAAACGTGAGGACTGCAGATGCTGGAAATCAGAGTCTAGATGAGAGTGGTGCTGGAAAAGCACAGCAGGTCAGGCAGCATCCAAGGGGTCCATTCATTCCTGCCTGAAACATCGATTTTCCTGCTCCTCGGATGCTGCCTGACCTGCTGTGCTTTTCCAGCACCGCACTCTGATCTAGACTCATGAACTGGTTGGGAATAGAGGGATATGGACCATGTGACATCATCGTCAGTGCAGACATGTGGGCCGAAGGGCCTGTTCCTGTGCTGTACTGTTCTATGTGACTCCAGACCCACTGCAATTAGGGATGGGCATCCTTTGGGAGAATGAGAAGCCTTGCAGTTCAAAGATCGAGTTTTTATTGTTAGCAAGATTCTGGGGGTGGTCTCCAAAGAGCGAGCTGGGGTTGATGGCCAGAATGGGCTCCCTCTCTGCCCTAATGAACCAGTGACGCTGAGGAGCAGAGGGGAGTTAGGACAATACAGCTGGAGATGGGGTGACAGTGGGAGAGAGAGAGAGAGAGAGAGAGAGAGAGATAGAGTCATAGAGATGTACGGAATGGAAACAGACCCTTCGGTCCAACCCGTCCATGCTGACCAGATATCCCAACCCAATTAGATTACTTACAGCGTGGAAACAGGCCCTTCGGCCCAACAAGTCCACACTGACCCGCCACCCACCCATACCTCTACATTTACCCCTTACCTAACACTACGGGCAATTTAGCATAGCCAATTCACCTGACCTGCACATCTTTGGACTGTGGGAGGAAACTGGAGCACCCGGAGGAAACCCACGCAGACACGGGGAGAACGTGCAAACTCCACACAGTCAGTCGCCTGAGGCGGGAATTGAACCCGGGTCTCTGGCGCTGTGAGGCAACAGTGCTAACCACTGTGCCACCGTGCCGCCCCCAATCTAGTCCCACCTGCCAGCACCCGGCACATATCCCTCCAAACCTTTCCTATTCATATACCCTGGCGGAGGGTCACTGTAGAACCCTAAATCCACACACAAACACACAGTGCCTGAAGTGACAGATACTCAGCACACATCAGGTTGGGATCTTCCTCGCAGTCAAAGAGTGTGGTGCTGGAAAAGCACAGCTGGTCAGGCAGCATCCGAGGAGCAGGAGAGTCAACGTTTCAAGCATCAACCCTTCATCAGGATTGTTGTCTCCTCAATGCTGAAGACAACAGGAGGATCAGAGGGAGATTCTTGTTGAATTTTACTGTGAGTAACAGTGTGGGCTGAATTTGCCTGTGGGGTGTGTGTTAGTTTCTGGATTTTCTCTTTTGCTTACATGCCTCTGTAAGCTCTCACTGCACCATCCATCACGATTTCTAATTCCACAGTAATCTCCAGACAGGTTGTCAAAATGAGTGGCAGACTGGACGTGCCTCTTGGGTACTGGCTTGTCAGCTTGCAAGTCACTCTCAGGTTTATATTCAGTGCTGTTTCACACAGGGTACTGTTTCCCATGCAGCTGGCTAATACACAATGTCTTTGCCCCTGCTTCCCAATTAAAATGCATTGCAAATTACAACTAAGGGAACTCTCCAGGCAAGCCTGTATCTATGAGCGTGACTGGTATATGGAGAAACGGTGTAGGTTTGTTCTGTGCCTGTGATCAGACTTGCACTTAGCTTTCCACATTGTCAAGATATGTTCAAAAGACTCCCGTACACATGAATAGCTTTGAATGCGCAGGGTTATAGTTGGAAGACTCTGAATCATATGAGAAAGTATCGTGTTGAGCAAACATATAAATTCATCATTATCTCAATATCTCCAAGTGTGGATTTCAAGGTTCTCTTGCTCTCAACTGCTGTTCAGAAATATCTTTATGAAGTGTCGAGACAACACAATAATGACAGAATTTCTGTACATCTGTATTTTATGAATAAACCTTTCTCAACCTCCAGGCATTGTAATAGGCATTATACACAGTGACATATTTTAAAGTGTCATTGCTGTTTTTTTTATTAGTTCACGGGATGAGGGTGTCGCTGGCCAGGCTGTATTTATTGCCCATCCCTAATTACCCAGAGGACAGATAAAAGTCACCCACATTGCTGTGGGTCTGGAGTCACCTGTAGACCAGAACAGGTAAGGATAGCAGTTTCCTTCCCTAAAGGGCATTTAGTGAAACATAGAAACATAGAGGATAGGAGCAGGGGGAGGCCATTCGGCCCTTCGGGCCTGCTCCGCCAGTCATCACCATCATGGCTGACCTCCAACTCAATAGCCTCATCCTGCTTTCTCCTGGTAACCCTTGGCCCCGTTCACCCCAAGCGCTGTATCTAGAATGAATACATTCAATGTTTCAGCATCAACTACTTCCTGTGGTAATGAACCCCACGGACTCGTCACTCTCTGGGTATTTCCTACAGGCGACATTGCATTGTCGGAAATGTGGCGACCTTTGACACTGAGGTACCTTTATATTTTGAAAAATAAAATGCTTGTGGAATGCTCTATGTTCTATGAATCCATAACCGTTTGGAAGAATAATTGAGAAGGATGTTTCAGCTATAAAAGGATGATATCGAATATCCTTGGATAAGAGCAAGGACCTGGGGTGACCCTTGACCTGGAAGCAGTGCCAACAAGGAAGACATTAAGATATGGATGCTGTGTCCAGATTTTATGAGAGCTGTGAGCAGGGGTGCTAGGGGGTGCCAGCCCACCTATGGTTGGAAAGTGAAGACATATAAAGAAAGGTAAACCCATTAAAGTTCACGCAATGAGAGGAAGTGAATCTTCCTTGGGAAGCAGGTAATATGTCTGCTTGGCAGAAAAGTGGAGGAGAGTTCTTGGAGATATTGTGCGAACTGTACAAAATGATTTAAAATCTGGAAATCAATGAGGAGGGCCCAATGTTTCTATTGAGCCACCCACTTCCAGCGAAGATGGAGTTGCTGCCGGTTCGGATTCGTGTTAAAGTAAACGCTGCAAAGACCTCAGCTCTTTCGTTTGCGATTTCTTCATTTGAGGGTCAGTCAGTGAATTTGATTGCTTTCATCTCTGGGTCTCTCACAAGGGCTGGGAACTTGATTTGCGAACAGCAACTGTTGTCATTTTCATCTGAAAGATGCGGCGTTTTGTTCCGGGAAAAAAAGACGGTGAAACTTTGGAATGTGAGGTGGGAAACGAGAGAAGATTCAAAAAGTAAAGCCGCACTTTTCAGAGTTGCTGCACTCGATCTCATTTTTGTGGTGAATTTCAGGTGATAAACAGGAACAAAGAAACAGTGAGAATTCCATCTGGTTTACCTGCTACAATGTCTTGGGAGCTAATCCTGCCTGACGTCACGACCGAGTTCAATTCCCCGTTCCCACTCCCTTTCTGACATGACCATCCTTGGCCTCCTCCATTGCCACAACAAACCTCAGCCCCTGTTGGAGGAACAACACCTCATCAACCACCTGGACAGATTCCTGATGAAGGGCTTTTGCCCGAAACGTCGATTTCGCTGCTCGTTGGATGCTGCCTGAACTGCTGTGCTCTTCCAGCACCACTAATCCAGTATTATAGACCAGACTAGTAGACCCACTAGTTTGAATGCTGTTAACAATAACAAATACTGCTGTAATAACATTCGTACATAACTGGAATGTTAACAGTGTTCTGAAGGGTTAGAGTACAAGAAGTGATTAAACTAGGCCGGCATTTCCCTAGAAAATAAAAAGTGAAAGGTTATTTGATTGAATTTTTTTTTGAAGGTTTTGAAAGATGGTAGGTAGGGTGAGACCTCCTTCCTGTGGTGAGGTGTTTAAGGGACACGAGCTCAAAATTTGAGAGAGAAATTAAGAAAGAGCTCTTCGATCAAAGATTGAAACCTTGTCCTGGGACTTGGAGAGTCCTGCTGGCTGGAGAACCACAGGGAGACCTGCGTTGGTTCCCTTGGAGAGAGCGCACTGGGTCACAAGTGAATCAGGCACTTGAGAGGCCTTCCACAGCAGAAGGGCCCCAGAGAGATCCCTACATGGCAACATTGCACCGACCCCATCCCAACCTCATTTCCCTCACCCCCCCATGAATAGGTGTCAAGTGCTTTTGCATAAAGGCAATATGGGATACCATTGTCAGCCCACATTGTGACTGGCACACTCAGTTATTGGGTTATGACAGGCAGTAGCAGTATAAGTTAACCAAAAGCTCATTGACTGCCCGTGTAAGGGCTTCAGTCGATGGTGGGAAGGATGGCTAACCACAGGTCATTCTGGCTCGGCCTTCACTTTTTGTCAAGGCCGAAGCCCACTACCCTCTGATCTGATTAAAACCATCTTCAAATCCCCCAGAAGGTTCTGCCAAAAGGTAATGGCAGGGTGGAACGCTTTCCCACAAAAACAGGTAGGTCAACGGTTAAGATCAAATCTAGGATCAATTTTTTTTTTTGTTTTGCTATCTGAGTTCATGAAGGAGCTGGGGGTAAGGTGTGTGGACTTCCCCAGTTTCTCTGTCTCCGTGACATCGATTCTGATGATGGAACGGAACTTCAGAAATGTCCTCTTCCCTCCATCGAGGATTCCCCACCACGTTGTTGACAGGGCCCTCAGCTGTATCTGTCCCATCTCCCACACTTCCCCCCTCACCCCCTCCCCTTCTCTCCCACAACATCGATAGGGTTCCCCTTGTCCTCCCCGACCATCCCACCACCGTCCACAACCAGAGGCTCATCAGCCACCTCCAGTGAGATGCCACCACCAGACACATATTCCCCTCCCCTCCCTCTGTCAGCCTTCCGCAGGCACCCCCTCCCTCTGGGACACCCTGGTCCACTCTTCCTTAACTCCCAACACACCCCCCACAGCCCCACGGCACCTTCCCCTGCTCCCGCCAAAGGTATATCACCTGCCCATTTCCCTCCCCCCCCCTCAGTATCCAAGAACCCAAACACACCTTCCAGGTGAAGCAGCACTTTACCCTGCACTTCCCACAATCTGATCTACTGCATTCGCTGCTCACATTGCGCTCTCCTCTACACTGGCGAGACAAAGTGTAGACTAGCAGACCATTTTGCAGAACACCCTCCTTCTGTCATGTAAAGGATCCTGGGCTTCCACTTTATCAGCCCACCCTGTTCCGCGGCCAACATCTCTGTCTCAGGCTTGCTCCGGTGCTCCAGTGAAACTCAGCACAAGCTGAAAGAACAGCGCCTCATTTTCCCCACGGGAGACCCTGCAACCTTCAGGACTCAATATCGAGTTCAACAACGTTAGGGTCTGAGCACCTTCCCCCATGTCCTTACCCCAACCTCCACACACCATACTCCTGGTCATCAGGGCTGCTTTTAGCACAGCCAACCCTTTTCCACCCCATAATGGTCCTCATTTGCGATGCTTCATTATTCCCAGTTCATCATTACCCATTCCATTAACTGTCCAACTGCTCTCTCTCTCTCTCTCTCTCTCTCTCTCTCTCTCTCTCCCCCCTCTCTCCCTCGGAGCTTCATTTCCACCTATCACTTACCCCCCTTCCACCTCCCTCTCTCCCCTCAGCCCTGGTCTTCAGCAAATATCCCAACCTTTTCCTCACCACAGGCCACTCTGAAGATGGGGGGTCACTGGACCTGAAATGTTCACTCTGATTTTTCTCTCTCCACAGACCCTGCTGGGTTTCTCCAGCAAGTCCTGTTTACTGTTTGAGATTTCTAGCATCTGTAGTTCTTTACCATTGTTTTGTTGAGCGTGAGTAAAGATGAACAGAGTCCAAAAGGGATCTAAGCTGAGGGATAGGACAAGCTCGATGGGCTGAAAGGCCATGTTCTCATGTGGCAATTGTGTTGTACCCGGCTGTTAACCTGAGCTACATTCCCTGTCCCTTGCGTTCAAATACACTCTGGAGCCGTGGAGTCAACACTGCAGGGCCAATAATGGCCAATTCATCATCAATGCAGTCATGGGAGACAGACTCCTAAATAGTACGGGAACCAGAGGGTTATGGGGAAAGGCAGGAAAGGTGAAAACTGAGGAATTTCAGATCTGCCATGATCTCATTGAATGGTGGAGCTGACTCAATGAGATGAATGACCCACTTCTGTTCCTATGTCTTAAAGTGGGGTTCCCTCGGCCATTCCAGTGGAGACTGGGGAGTCCGTGAAATTCTTGTGGAGTTAAACTCACAAATCGATTGCAACAAACCAGCAGAAGAGATTCCCTTCCTGAGTAATGAGCCCATTGTTGCACCGTTATCCGTAAGAGCTTTTTAAATGCAAATAGGGCGGCAGATGGAGTTTAATTTGTGTGTGTGCACGTGTGTGTGTGTGTGCGTTTGTGAGTGTGAATGTAGGGTGTGTGCGCATAGAGTGCGTGTGTGAGCGTGTGTAGGAGGGGCGTGTGTTTGCAGAGGGGGAGTGTGTGTGAGAGTGTGTGTAGGAGGAGTGTGAGTGTATGTTTGTGTATGGGTTTGTGTTTCTAGTGTGTGAGTGAGTGAGTGTGTGTGTATATGAGAGTGTGTGAGTGTGTATGTGTGAGAATGAGCGTGTGTGTGAGAGTGTGTGTGTGTGAGTGTGTGTGTGTGTGTGAGAGTATATATGAGCATGTGAGTGTGTGTGAGTGTGTGCGAGCGTATGAGCGAGTGTGTGTGAGAACGTGTGTGTAGGGTGAGTGTGTGTGTGTGAGCTTGTGAGGGTGTGTGTGTATAGGGTGTGTGTGTGAGTGTGTGTGCACGTGTGTGCTTGCGTGCGTGTGTCTGTGAGTGTGTATGTGTGTGTGTTTGTGTGTGAGAGTGTAGGGTGTGTGTGCGTAGAGTGTGTGTGTGAGCGTGTGTAGGAGGGGTGTGTGTGTGGAGGGGGAGTGTGTGTGAGAGTGTGAGTGTGTGAGTTTGTGTGTGAGTGTGTGTAGGATGAGTGTATGTCAGCGTGTGAGAGTGTGTGTGTAGGGTGTGTGAGTGTGTTTGTGTGAGTGTATGTGTGTGTGAGACGGTGTGTGTGAGCATGTGTGTGTGTGAGAGTCTGTGCGTGTGAGTGTGTGTGTGAGAGTGTATGTGTAGGGTGTGTGTGTGTGCAGGGTGTTTGTGTATGTGAGAGAGTGTGTGTGTGAGTGTGAGTCTGTGTGTGTGTGAGAGTGTGAGAGTGTGTGTGAGACTGTGTGTGTGAGAGAGTGTGTGAGTGTGTATGTGTGTGTATGTGTGTGTGAGAGAGCGTGTGTGTGAGAGCAAGTGTATGTGTGTGTCTGTATGTGAGAGTGTATGTGAGAGTATGTGTGTGAGAGTGTGTTTGTGTGTGAGAGTGTGTGTGATTGTATGTGTGTGTGTGAGTGTGCATGTGTAAGTGAGTATATGTAGGCTGTATGTGAGTGTGTGTGTGAGTGTGCGTGCGTGTTAGAGAGTGTGTGTAGATTGTGTGTGTCTGGGTGAGCATGTGAGAGTGTGTGTGTGTGAGTGTGTGAGAGTATATGTGTGTGTGTAGGGTGTGTAAGTGTGCTTGTGTCAGTGTTTGTGTGTGTTTGTGAGAGTGTGTGTATGCGAGTATGTATGTAGGGTGTGTGTGCGAGTGTGTGTACGTGCGTGTATCTGTGGGTGTGTATGTGTGCGTGTTTGTGTGTGAGTGTAGGGTATGTGTGCATAGAGTGTGTGTGTGAACGTGTGTAGGAGGGGTGTGTGTGGAGGGGGATTGTGTGTGAGAGTGTGAGTGTATGTGTGTGTTTCTAGAATGTGTGTGAGTAGGTGTGTGTATACATGAGAGTGTGTGAGTGCGTGTGTGTGAGAATGTAAGAGTGTGTGTGTGTGAGCGTGTGAGTTTGTGTGTGTGTGAGCGTGTGAGTTTGTGTGTGTGTCTGTGAGTGTGTGTGTGTGTGCGTGTGTGTCTGTGAGTGTGTGTGGGTGTGTGAAGGAGTGTGTGTGTATGTGTGTGCGCGCGCAGGTGCTTATGTCTGTGAGTGTGTGTGTGCACGTGTGAGTGTGTGCATGCGTGTTTGTGTGCGTGAGTGTAATGTGTGTGTGCGTAGAGTGCATGTGTGAGCATGTGTAGGAGGGGTGTGTGTGTGGAGGGGGAGTGTGTGTAGGAGGAGTGTGAGTGTATGTGGGTGTATGAGTGTGTGTGTTTCTAGCATGTGTGTGAGTGTGTGTGTGTATGAGAGTGAGTGTGTATGTGTGAGAATGAGCATGTTTGTGTGAGAGTGTGTGCATGTGTGTGTGTGTGTGTGTGAATGTGTGTGTGTGAGTGTATATGAGCATGTGAGTGCCTGTGTGTGTGAGTGTGTGCATATATGTGAGCAAGCGTGTGTGAGAACGTGTGTGTGCATGTGAGTGTGTGTGTGTCTGTGTGAATATTTGTGTGTGTGTAGGGTGCATGTGTGAGTGTGTGTGTGTGAGCATGTGATTGTGTGTAGTGTGTGTGTGTGTGAGAGTGTATATGAGCGTGTGAGTGCCTGTGTGTGTGCATGTGTGTGCGCGTGCGTGTGTATGTGTGTGTGTTTATGTGTGTGAGTGTAGGGTGTGTGTGAGTAGAGTGCGTGTGTGAGCATTTGTAGAAGGGGTGTGCGCGTGGAGGGGGAGTGTGAGTGTATGTGTGTGTGTTTCCAGTGTGTGAGTGAGTGTGTGTGTATATGAGAGTGTGTATGTGAGAGTGTGAGTGTGTGCATGTGTGTGAGTTTGTGAGTGTGAGTGTGTGTAGAGTGAGTGTGTGTGTGAGCATGTGAGAGTGTGAGTATGTGTAGGGTGTGTGAGTGTCTGTGTGTAGGATGAGTATGTGTGTGTTTGTGTGAGAGTGTGTGTGAGCGTATATGTGTGTATGTGAGAGCATGTGTGAGTGTGTGAGAGTCTGTGTGTGTGAGAGTGTGAGTGTGTGTGTAGTGTGTGTGTATGTGAGTGTGTGTGTGAGACTGTGTGTGTGTGACTGTGTGTGAGTTTGAGTGTGTGTGAGTGTGTGTGTGTAGGGTGTGAGTGTGTGTGTGTGTAGGATGTGTGTGTGAGTGTGTGTGTGTAGGGTGTGTGTGTATGTGAGTGTGTGTGTAAGAGAGTGTGTGTGTGTATGTGAGTGTGTGAGAGTGTGTGCATGTGTGAGTGTGTGTGTAGGGTGTATGTAGAGTGTGTGTGTGGGTTCTGTGTGTGTGCGTGTCTGTGAGTGTGTGGGTGTGTGAAGGAGTGTGTGTGTATGTGTGTGTGCACACGCATGTGCTTGTGTCTGTGAGTGTGTGTGTGCACGTGTGTGTGTGCGTATGTCTGTGAGTGTGTGTGTGCACGTGTGTGTGTGCGTGTGTCCGAGTGTGTGTGTGTGCGTGTTTGTGTATGTGTGAGTGTAGGGTATGTGTGTGTAGAGTGCGTGTGTGAGCGTGTGTAGGAGGGGTGTGTGTGTGGAGGGGGAGTGTGTGTAGGAGGAGTGTGAGTGTATGTGGGTGTATGGGTGTGTGTGTTTCGAGTGTGTGCGTATATGAGAGTGAGTGTGTATGTGTGAGAGTGTGTATGAGTGTGTGAGTGTCTGTGTGTGTGTGCATACTTGTGAGCAAGTGTGTGTGAGAATGTGTGTGTGCATTGAGAGTGTGTGTGTGCGTGTGAGTATGAGTGTGTGTGTAGGGTTCATATGTGAGAGTGTGTCTGTGTGTGTGTGAGTGTATGTGTGTGTGTGAGAGTGTGTGTGAGCGTGTGATGGTGTGCGTGTGAGTGTGTGTGTGAGAGAGTGTGTGAGCGTGTGTGTGTGTGTGTGTGTGTGCACGTGTGTGTGCGTGCCTGCGTGTGTCTGTTAGTGTTTATATGTACGTGTTTATGTGTGTGAGTGTAGGGTGTGTGTGAATAGAGTGCGTGTGTGAGGGTGTGTGTGTGTGTGCGGAGGGGGTGTGTGAGTGTATGTGTGTGTGTGTTTCTAGCATGTGTTTGTGAGTGTGTGTGTATATGAGAGTGTGTGAGTGATGTGTGTGTGTATATGAGAGTGTGTGAGTGTGTGTATGTGAGAATGAGCGTGTGTGTGAGAGTGTGTGAGTGTGTGCGTGTGTGTGAGTTTGTGTGTGTGAGTGTGTGTAGGGTGAGTGTGTGTGTTTGTGTGAGAGTGTGTGTGTATGTGAGAGAGTGTATGTGAGTGTGTGTGTAGGGTGTGTGTGTGAGTGTGTATGTGAGAGTGTGTGTGTGTAAGAGTGTGTTTGTGTGTGAGTGTATGTAGGGTGCGTGTGTGAGAGAGTGTGTGTAGAGTGTGTGTGTTTGTGAAAGTATATGTGTGTGTGTAGGGTGTGTGAGTCAGTGTTTGTGTGTGTTTGTGAGACTGTGTGAGTGTGTGTGTGAGAGAGTGTGTGTGTGTGTTTGTGAGAGTGTGTGTGAGAGGGAGTGTGTGAATGTGTGTGTATGCGAGTGTGTGTGTAGGGTGTGTGTATGCAAGTGTGTGTGAGCATGTGAGAGAGTGTGTGTATGTGTGTGTATATGTGTAGGGTTTGTGTGTATGTGAGAGTGTGTCTGTGTGTGAATGTATGTGTGTGTGTGTGTCTGTATGTGAGTATGTGTGTGTTTGTATGTGAATGTATGTGTGTGTGTGTGAGAGCGTGTGAGTGTGAGTGTGTGTGTGAGAATGTGTGAGAGTGTGAGTGTGAGTGTGTGAGATTATGTGTGTATGTGCATGTGTGAGAAAGTGTTTGTGTGTGTGAGTGTGTGTGCGTGAGTATTTGTGTGTGTGTGTGTGAGTGTGTGTGTTGTGAGTGTGTGTATGTGAGTGTATGAGAGTGTGTGTGTGTGAGTGTGTGTGTGAATGAGTGTGTATGTGAGAGTGTGTGTGTGTGAGTTTGTGTGTATGAGTGTATGAGAGTGTGTGAGTGAGTGTGTGTGTGTGAGTGTGTGTGCGTGAGTATTTGTGTGTGTGTGTGTGAGTGTGTGTGTTGTGAGTGTGTGTATGTGAGTGTATGAGAGTGTGTGTGTGTGAGAGTGTGTGTGTGAATGAGTGTGTATGTGAGAGTGTGTGTGTGTGAGTTTGTGTGTATGAGTGTATGAGAGTGTGTGAGTGAGTGTGTGTGTGTGAGAGTGAGTGCGCGAGTGTGTGTGTAGAGTGTGTGTGTTTGTGAAAGTATATGTGTGTGTGTAGGGTGTGTGAGTCAGTGTTTGTGTGTGTTTGTGAGACTGTGTGAGTGTGTGTGTGAGGGAGTATGTGTGTGTGTTTGTGAGAGTGGGTGTGAGAGGGAGTGTGTGAATGTGTGTGTATGCGAGTGTGTGTGTAGGGTGTGTGTATGCAAGTGTGTGTGTGTGAGTGAGAGTGTGTGTGTGTTTGTGAGAGTGTGAGTGAGCATGTGAGAGTGTGTGTATGTGTGTGTGTGAGAGAGTGTGAGTGTGTGTTTGTGAGAGTGTGTGTGTGAGAGGGAGTGTGTGTATGTGTGTGTGTAGGGTGTGTGTATGCAAGTGTGTGTGTGTGAGTGTGAGTGAGAGTGTGTGTGTATATGTGTGTGTGTTTGTGAGAGTGTGAGTGAGCATGTGAGAGTGTGTGTATGTGTGTGTGTGAGAGAGTGTGAGTGTGTGTGTATATGTGTAGGGTGTGTGTGTATGTGAGATTGTGTGCGTGTGAATGTGTGTATGTGTGTGTGTTTGTATGTGAGTATGTGTGTGAGAGAGTGTGTGTAATTGTATATGAATGTATGTGTGTGTGAGAGAGTGTGTGTGAGAGCGTGTGAGTGTGAGTGTGTGTGTGAGAATGTGTGAGAGTGTGTGAGTGTGAGTGTGAGTGTGTGTGTGAGAGTGTGAGTGTGAGTGTGTGTGAGATTGTGTGTGTGTGTGTATGTGCATGTGTGAGAAAGTGTTTGTGTGTGTGAGTGTGTGTGCGTGAGTATTTGTGTGTGAGTGTGTGTGAGTGTGTGTATGTGAGTGTATGTGAGTGTGTGTGTGTGAATGAGTGAGTGTGTGTGTGAGAGTGTGTGTGTGAGTGTGTGTGTGTGACAGTGTGTGTGTGAGTTTGTGTGTGAGAGAGTGAGTGCGCGAGTGTGTGTGAGAGTGTGTGTCTGTATGTGAGTGTGTGTGTCAGAGTGTTTGTGTGTGTGTGAGACAGTGTGTATGTGTGAGAGAATGTGTGTGAGACAGAGTGTGTGTGCGTGTGAGAATTTGTGATAGTGTGTGTGTATGTGTGTGTGTGTGAGTGTGAGAGTGGGTGTGTATGTGGGTGTGTGAGTGAGTGTGTGTGAGAGAGCGAGTGTGAGAGTGTGTGTGAGTGTTTGTGTGTGTTTGTGAGAGTGTGTGTGTTTGAGAGAGCGTGTGTGTGAGTGTGTGAGAGTGTGTGTTTGTGTATGTGTATGTGTGTGAGAGTGTGTAGGGTGAGTGTGTGTGTGTGAGCGTGTGAGAGTGTGTGTGAGGGTGTGTGGGTGTGCAAGGGTGTGTGGGTGTGCGTGTGTGTGTATGTGTGTGTGTGCACGTGTGTGTGCATGCATGCATGTGTCTGTGAGTGTGCATGTGTGCATGCTTGTGTGTGTGAGTGTAGGGTGTGTGTGCGTAGAGTGCGTGTGTGAGCGTGTGTAGGAGGGGAGTGTGTGTGGAGGGGAGTGTGTGTGAGAGTGTGTGTAGGAGGAGTGTGGGCGTATGTGTGTGTGTTTCTAGCGTGTGTGTGCATGAGTGTGTGTGTATATGAGAGTGTGAGTGTGTGTGACAATGAGCATGTGTGTGTGAGAGTATGTACGTGAGAGTGTGTGAGTGTGTGCATGTGTGTGAGCGTGTGAGTTTGTGGGTGTGTGTAGGGTGAGTGTCTGTGTGTGAGCGTGTGAGAGCGTGTGTGTGAGTGTGTGTGCGTGCGTGTGAGTGTGTGAGAGACTGTGTGTGTGAGTGTGTGAGTGTGTATGTGTGTGTGTATGAGAGTGTGTGTGAGTGAGCATGTGAGAGTGTGTGTGTGAGAGTGTGTGTGAGTGTGTTTGTGTGTGAGAGTGTGTGTGATTGTGTGTGAGAGCTTGTGTGATTTTATGTGAGTGTGTGTGAGTGTGTGTGTGAGTGAGTGTGTGTGAGTGCGTGTGTGTGAGTGCGTGTGTGAGAGTGTGTGTGTGAGTGAGAGAGTGAGTGCATGAGTGCATGTTTGTGAGGGTGTGTGTGTGAGTGTGAGAGAGAGTGTGTGCATGTGTGAGTGTGTGTGCATGAGAGCGTGTGTGTGTTTGTGTGTGTGAGGAAGCGTGTGTGTGTGTGAGAGTGTGTGTGTGTGAAAGTGTGTGTATGTGTGTGTGTCTGTATGTGAGCGTGTGTAAGTGTGTGTGTCAGGGTGTTTGTGTGTGAGAGTGAGTGTGTGAGTGTGTGTACGTGAGTGTGTATGCGAGTGTGTGTGAGAGAGTGTGAGTGTGTGTGTTTGTGAGAGTGTGTGAGTGAGAGTGTGAGAGAGTGTGTGTGCGTAGAGTGTGTGTGTGTGAATGAGTGAGTGTGTGTGTGAATGAGTGAGCATGTGTGTGTGAGAGAGTGTGTGTGAAAGTATGTGTATGTGTGTGTCTGTATGTGAGTGTGTGTGTCAGAGTGTTTGTGTGTGTGTGAGAGAGTGTATATGTGTGAGAGAATGTGTGTGTGTGAGTGTGTGTGTGCGTGAGTGTGTGTGTGTGAGAGAGTGTGTGAGATTGTGTGTGAGAGTGTGTGTGTGTGAGAGAGAGTGTGTGTGTGTGTGAGAGAGAGTGTGTGTGTGAGTGTGTGAGAGTGTGTGCGTGTGTGAGTGTGTATATGTAGGGCATGTGTGTAGGGTGTGTGTATGTAAGAGAGTGTGTATGTGAGTGTGTGTACGTGTGTGTGAGTGTGTGAGTGCGTGTAGGGTGTGTGTGTGCGAGTATGTGTGTGAGATTGAGCATGTGAGAGTGTATGAGAGTGTGTGTGTGTGTGAAATAGTGTGTGTGTGAGTGTTTGAGTGTATGAGAGTGTGTGTGTGTGAGTTTGTGAGAGTGTGTGTGTGTATGAGTGTGTGTGTGTGTGTGTGAGTGTATGTGAGTGTGTGTGTGAGTGTGTGAGAGTGTGTTTGAGTTTATGGGAGTCTGTGTGTGAGTGTGTGAGAGAGTGTGTGTGAGAGTGTGTGTGTGTGAGAGTGTGTGAGAGAGTGTGTGAAAGTGTATGAGAGTGTGTGTGTGTGTGATTTTGTGAGACAGTGTATGTGTGTGTGTGAGAGAGTGAGTGAATGAGTGCGTGTTTGTGAGTGTGTGTGAGAGTGTGTGCGTGTGTGAGTGTGTGTGCATGAGAGTGTGTGTGTATGTGTGTGTGAGGAAGCGTGTGTCTGTATGTGAGTGTGTGTGTCAGGGTGTTTGTGTGTGTGAGAATGAGTGTGTGAGAATGTGTTTGTGAGAGTGTGAGAGAGCGTGTGTGAGTGTGTACGTGAGTGTGTATGCGTGAGTGTGAGTGTGTGTGTGAGAGTGAGAGAGTGTGTGTGTAGAGTGTGTGTGTGTGTTGAATGAGTGAGTGTGTGTGTGGATAAGTGAGCATGTGTGTGTGAATGTGTGTGTGAAAGTGTCTGTATGTGTGTTTGTGAATGAGTATGTGTATGTGTGTGTGTCCTTATGTGAGTGTGTGTGTCAGAGTGTTTGTGTGTGTGTGAGACAGTGTGTATGTGTGAGAGAATGTGTGTGAGAGAGAGTGTGTGTGCGTGTGAGAATTTGTGATAGTGTGTGTGTATGTGTGTGTGTGTGTGAGTGTGTGTGTCAGAGTGTTTGTGTGTGTGTGTGAGAGAGTGTGTGTGTATGTGTGTGTGTGAGTGTGTGTGTGAGAGAGTGTGTGTGTATGTGTGAGTGTGTGTGTGTGTGAATGAGAATGTGTGAATGTGTGAGAGAGTGAATATGTGTGAGAGAATATGTGTGTGTGAGAGTGTGTGTGAATGTGTGTGTGTGTGAGAGTGTGTGAGTGTGTGTGTGCATGTGCGAGTGTGTGTAGGGGGTGTGTGTGTGTGAGGTGGTGTGTGAGAGATTGAGTGAGAGAGTGTGCGTCGGTGAGAGAGTGTGTATGTGTGTGTGAGAGCGTGTTTGTGAGTGTGTGTGAGTGTGTGAGAGAGTGTGAGTGTGTGAGAGTCTGTGAGTATGTATATGTAGGGCGTGTGTGTAGGGTGTGTGCATGTGAGGGAGTGTGTGTGTGAGTGTGTGTATGTGTGTGAGAGTGTGTGAATGTATGTGTGTGTGAGTGTGTGAGTGTGTGTAGGGTGTGTGTGTGCGAGTGTAGAGTGTAGAGTGTGTATGAGAGTGTGTGTGTGGGGGTGAGCATGTGAGAATGTGTGAGAGTGTGTGTGAGAGAGTGTGTGTGTGTGAGATTGTGTGTGTGTGAGAGTGTGTGTGAGTGTATGAGAGTGTGTGTGTGTGAGAGTGTGTGTGTGTGAGTGTATGAGAATGTGTGTGTGAGTATGTGGGAGTGTGTTTGAGTTTATGGGAGTCTGTGTGTGAGTGTGTGAGAGAGTGTGTGTGTGGGGGTGAGCATGTGAGAATGTGTGAGAGTGTGTGTGAGAGAGTGTGTGTGTGTGAGATTGTGTGTGTGTGAGAGTGTGTGTGAGTGTATGAGAGTGTGTGTGTGTGTGTGAGATTGTGTGTGTGTGTGAGAGAGAGTGTGTGTGTGTGTGAGTGTATGAGAGTGTGTGTGTGAATGTGTGAGAGTGAGTGTGTGTTAGAGAGTGTGTGTGTGTGTGAGAGTGAGTGTACGTGTGTGTGTGAGAGAGTGTGTGTGTATGTGTGAGTGTGTGTGTGTGTATGAGAATGTGTGAGTGTGTGAGAGAGTGTGTGAGAGTGTGTGTGTGTGAGAGAGAGTGTGTGTGTGTGAGTGCATGAGAGTGAGTGTGTGTTAGAGAGTGTGTGTGTGAGAGTGAGTGTATGAGAGTGTGTGTGTGTGAGTGTGAGAGTGTGTGAATGTATGAGACTGTGTGTGTGTGTGAGAGAGTGTGTGAGAGTGTGTGTGTGTGAGAGAGAGTGTGTGTGTGTGAGTGGTATGAGAGTGTGTGTGTGTGTGAGAGAGTGTGTGTGTATGTGTGAGTGTATGAGAGTGTGTGTGTGTGAGTGTGAGAGTGTGTGAATGTATGAGACTGTGTGTGTGTGTGAGAGAGTGCGTGAAAGTGTATGAGAGTGTGTGTGTGATTTTGTGAGACAGTGTATGCGTGTGTGAGTGTGTGTGTGTGTGTGAGTGTATGAGAGTGTGTGTGTGAGTGTGTGTGTGTGAGTGTATGAGAGTGTGTGTGTGAGTTTGTGAGAGAGTGTGTATGTGTGAGTCTGTGAGAGAGTGCGTGTGTATGCGTGAGCATGTGTGTGAGTGAGTGTGTGAGTGAGTGTGTGAGTGTGTGTGAGTTTATGAGAGTCTGTGTGTGTGTGTGAGAGAGTGAGTGTGTGTGTGAGTGTGTGAGTGTGTGTGCGTGAGAGTGTGTGTGTGTGAGACTGTGCAAGAGAGTGTGTGTGTGAGAGTGTATGAGTGTGTGTGTGTGAGTGCGTGAGTGTGAGAGAGTTTGTGTGTGTGTGTGAGTGGTATGAGAGTGTGTGTGTGTGAGTTTGTGAAAGAGTGTGTGTGAGTGTGTGAGAGAGTGTGTGAGTGTGTGTGTGTGCGTGTGAGAGTGTGTGAGAGAGTTTGTGTGTGAGTGTATGAGTGTGTGTGTGTGAGCATGTGAGAGTGTATGTGTGTATGAGAGTGTGTGTTTGAGTGTGTTTGAGAGTATCAGTGTGTGTGTGAGACTGTGTGTGTGACTGTATGAGAGTGTGTGTGTGTGAGTTTGTGAAAGAGTGAGTGT